>NC_138377.1:103352196-103362344 GCF_054177405.1 Leptonychotes weddellii
ATGAGATAGTCTGTTTTAAATATCTCACGTAGCTTATATTCCCTTTTAAATTTCCTAGTTTTTCTGATGGTTGTTCTCCTATGAATTGAGAATATAGTGTTGGGTGTTTTGTCAATATATATTGCATTCTTTTAGCATGGCTATCATGTTATTGCATAATAAACACAATGCCTTGCCATCTAGTTCAATAACAGAAGAATTCACATTCCGTTGGATTACCGTTCAGGCTGGCACATCAGCCCAGCTTCTCCTTCTGCACAATTCTGCTTCTGTCTCACCTTACACAGTTGTGGATCCTAAGAGCACCCTCCTGCTCATCCTCATGGGCTTGTTCCACGAGAAGAGCCTGCTTCCAAGAGGAGCAGGAATGCAGGAGTGGTCTGAGAAAGCAGGTGATGAGATGGGGTTTTGGAGCCATCTTTCTCTTTGCTAGCCTAGCACCGAGGACCCCCTCACTGCCGGGACCTGGGGCACAGATAACTCTTAGCGTGAAGTGGTGGTCCAGGTGTGAAGACTTTCACTGGTGGTGAACTGGGATGGTATGCTTCCAGAAGGGAATGTACGAGGCACCTGAGAGACCCGGGGGGAAGGAAACGGCATGATGGGACTGGGTGGGCAATTATTAAGCTTCACTGAGGCCTTATGGAAAAAATTATTTTAAAGACAAGGAGTCAGGGCACCTGGGTGGCTCAGTCGTTAAGCATCTGCCTTCAGCTCCGGTCATGATCCCGGGGTCCTGGGATCAAGCCCCGCATCAGGCTCCCTGCTCAGTGGGGAGTCTGCTTCTCCCTCTCCCTCTGCTGTTCTCAATCTCTCTCACTCTCTGTCAAATAAATAAATAAAATCTTTAAAAAAATAAAAAATAAAGGCGAGGAGTAATTAATAGGCAGTTGTATAAAAGCTAGAGGGCCTCCTATAGCAAGGCAAACTTCAAGGATCTAAAGGATCCCCATCATTTTTCTATTTAATTTACCAGTATTGCCCCTGCGAAAATCAGCTGAAACCTAGATGATAACAGTAGACTACCACAAATTCACCCAAGGAGCAGCCCTATGCAGCTCCCACACCAGATTTCCTATCTTTGCTAGAGAAATTAACACAGCCCCAGGTATATTTCCTATGGACATTGATTCGATGAATGGGTTCTTTTCTTTTTTTTTTAAGATTTTTTTGGGTTCTTTTTTAATCCCTATGAGAAGAGTGGCTCAGGAACAGTATGCATTCACATGGAACATACAACAGTATACGTACATTTGCGGTCTTCCTCCAAAGTTATGTTAACTTTCCACCTGTCACAATCCTGCAGAACATCACACTGAAGCTATTACATTGATGACGTCATACTAATTCAGCCAGATGGGCAAAATGTGGCTAGCACATTAGAGACCTGGGTGTAACACATATACTCCAGAGGATGAGACATAAATTGTATAAAGTTCAGGGGCCGGTCATATCAGAAAGATGTTTAGGGGTCCAGTGTCAAGGGCATGCCACATATCCCATCCAAAGAAAAAGAGAAATTACTGCATTTCCTACCATGAAGAAGGAAGCATAATGCCTGGTAGTTCTCTCTGGGTTCTGGACACAGTATATTTCACACCAGGAATATTGTTCTGGCCCACATACCAGGTGACACAAAAGGTCCCCAGCTTTCCTTGGGGCTCAGGGCAGAAAAAGGTTATAGAGCAGTTTCAGGCTGCAGTGCAAGCAGTCCCTTTATGCTTCTATAGATGGTATAGATGGTATCAGTGTTTTCAGTGGTAGAAAAAGATGCTCTGTGCAGTTTATGGCGAGTTCCACTGGGAGTCACAACCTTGGGGTGTTGGAGCTCGCCCATGCCATCTCTAGGAGAGATTTATGTGCCTTTTGAAAAAAACTGCTGACGTGCAGGGCCTGATCATAGGACACCAAGTGACCGCATGTCAGAACTACCCATCATGAGGCAGGCTCTATCAAACCCACCAAGACATAATATCAGGCAGCCAGCAACAATCCATCCTCTGACGGAACTGGTGCATCTGGGATTGAACACAAGTAGGCTCAGATGGTTCAAGCAAGTTTTGCTTGAGCAGGCAGCCCAGACGTCAGGTCATCACACCACCATTAGACCAGCACCTCCTCAGCTCGCACTGATGGCTATATGTAGGCTTCCTTACAACCAGCTGCAGGAGGAGGAAAAATCCTGTATTTGGCTTGTGGAGAGTTGCCTCAGTATGTGACTGAGAATGGATGGCAGTTACGATATAGCCTCACTTAGGGGTGACCTTGAGAAACAGGGGTGAAAGAAGATCTCAGTGGGCAGAACCTCAGGAGGTGCACTTGGGCATCCACTTTGTGGACAGAGAAGTGCCCCAAAGTTAGAATATATATGAACTCAGGGGCAATGGTGAAAGGACTGTATGGCTGGTAGGGGCCTGGAAGAAGAAATTTGGGAAGATTAGGGATAAGGAGCTTGGGATAGAGGCACAAGGATGGATAGATGTATGGGAGTTGCTACAAGGTATGGAGATCTTTGTTTAAGTAGTCTCCACACGCAACATGGGGCTCAAACTCACGATCCACAAGATCAAGAGTCACATGCTCTACCGACTGAGCCAGCCACGTGCCCCTAGAGTATGAAGATCTTTGTATCACATGTTAACACCCACCAGAAGGCATCCACCGTAGAAGAGGCATTAAATAACTAAGAAAGGCAAAATTCACTTGGCCAGGTGACCTTAGCCAGTCTCTGTCATCAGCCACCCAGTGCTGGCACTAAGGACACATGAATAAAGTGGCCACAGTGGCAGATATAGAGGCTAGTATGAGCCTAATAGCATGGGATCCCACTTACAAGGACTACTGCTAGCTACTGTAGCTGCTGAATATATCCCCAGTATGATAGCAGTCCTCCAGGAGACCAATTGGCCATGTAGTAGCAAGTTGACTACATTGAATCCCTTCCATCCTGGAGAAGCCATGATTCATCCTGGCAGGAATTAACATATATTCTGGGTACTGTTTACCTTTCTTGCCCACAGGATCCTATCCAGTACCGCTACCTGAGGGCTTTTTGAATATTTCATTCACCAGCACAAGATCTTACATAATATCATGTCAGATCAGGGACCCAACTCACTGAAGTGGAGGTTCAGGAATGAGTCCCTGATCACAGGATTCACTCATCTAGTCATAGACTGGACCACCCAGAAGCTGCTGGCCTGAAAGGGCATCAGAATGGCCTCCTGAAGGCCCACTCGAAGTGCCAGCTTGGAGGCAATACTTTATGAGGATAGGCTTCATCTTCTGGGATGCTACGTACATCTTGAATCAAAGACCTTTATATGGTGCTGTGTCCCTAGTCAGAAGAATACACGGACCCAGGAACCACAGGGTAGAAGCAGGAGAGACCTACTACCATTACTCTCAGTGGGCACTTGTAGAATTTGGGCTTCCAAATCTCACAACTCTGGGCTCTGCAGGGTTAGAGGCATTTGTCCCCAAAGGGGGAATCTTCCACAAGAGGACAAGGCAAGAGTCCTATTGAACTAAGCTACAGTAGCTACCTGAGCACTTTGGACACCTTGTTTGCAGGGACCAGCAGGCAAGAAGGAAAGTCATCATCTTGGCCTGGGGTGATCTACTTGGGTGCTTCTCAGTACTCTCTTGCTCAGTTTTGACAATAAATGGACAAGTGCAGCAACCCTGAGCCCCTGAGAAATTGTGGTGGTCAGGGGCTCAAATCCTTAGGTAAGCCACTAAGACCAGAGGAGATGCTAGCTGAGGGAGAGGGGAATTTAGGATTGAAAACAAGTAGGGAGACAATGAGTACCAGTTGTGGCCCATGGACAGGTGCAGTAGTTGGGGCTGTAGTTTGTCCCACTCACCCTCCTCTTCTACGTTTCCACCAGGAATCCTGGGGGAGCTCTCCTGAAACCGGCCTGTGAAGAGGAAAGAAGATGGTGAGGTGTTTTCCAAAATAGACTGGAGTAGGCCTTCTAGGGTTGACTGTGGCAAATCCACCCTCCCTTTCCCCACCCACCTCTTCCTTTTCCACTCACTGAACATCCACAAACATGAACCAGGTAGTAAAAACCATGGGTCTTGCTACCAAAGTATCTCATAACTGAGTGGGAACGACAGACATCCAAATATGTATGTAGAAAATCCTCTAATATAAATGTTTTAGCGTTCACGTTTTGGTGGAACTTGACCTCCAGGTAAACATAAAACTCCCCAACAAAGTCCCTAGGGGGTGTCTCACGTGTGTTCAGGAGCAGGTCTGGTCCGTTATCACAGACTTCGGCAGTTTTCTGCCTTTTCCTCTCCTCTGGCTCTGCTCTGCTAGGAACCGCTCTACTCTGTGGGTATTGCACCTCTGCGGGCACAGATGCCGTTGATTCACCGCAGCCTGGGAGGTGCCAGAGCTGTCCCATGGGGGTGAGGCTGGGGCATGTTCTCCCCACTTTTGTGTTTTGCTTTGTCATGGGTGGGGAGGCATGGAAGGAGGTTAGTTTGTGTACCCATTTTTGACATGGTTTTTTAGTTAAATATCCCTTTCAGTTTTTACTTAAAGTACTCTACCCTCTTCCTTCCACTTCCACAGGACTCAGATAAGAATCGAGTGGGGGACCGGACTGGGAGGCAAATGCAGTGATAAGTGGAACACTAAATTGTCCCTTCCACAGACGATTCACTGGAGGGCATCCAACAGCTCCAGTCTCCTCATGGGCACAGACATCATCTAGGTGGTTGCAGCTTATGTTCAAGCTGAGTCCTCCCCTCATTGTTCACAGAACCAGGAGGATGAAAAAGAGGGAAGGATTCATTTATCCTGGAAGATCAGGGAAGACGCTACAGAAGAAATGTCCCCTGAGTGGAGTGTTAAAGGTGGAGTAGAGGTGGGGAAGAGGAAAGTGGAAAGAGCAAAATCTGAGCACGGGGCCCTTAAAATGTTTGTTGACTCAAAGTTCTTGCTCCAGAGAACCTACATTCCCATGCAAGCAGATCAGCAATAAACAAATGAACAAAAATGTGTATCCTTGACATATAAGCCCTATGTGAGCTAATAGGGCTTATATGTCATGTTAAGGGGTTTGCATTTCATCTTAAAAGCCCATAGGGGGCCACTAAAGTGTGTTCAACAGGGGAGTAACATCACCAATCTACCCTTTTGAAAGAGCTCTTTGGTTGCAGTGGGAGATGGATTGGAGGGTGAAGACTAGAAGCTGGGAGAACAGTAAGAAGGAAACTAGAGCAATCCAAACACGGAGTTGGGTAGAAGAGAGTCCTAGATGGATTTGGGAGCTGTTTGGGAGTGGAGTCGCTAGAACTTAGTGACTGGTAGGATAAGGGAATGAAGGAGAGAAAGGAGTCAAGGATGGTCCCTAGGTTTCTGGTTTGAGCAGTTGCATGGAGGTGGAAAGCATTCCCTGAAAAAGGGAATATAGGAGAATTAAATCTGGAAGGAGATGTCAATTGTGTGGGTTTGAGATGTTGCGGGACTTCCTGAGGAGATGCCCAAGTAGGCTGGTATATATGTGGATCCAAAGGTCAGGAGAGATTTGGCAGCCAAAGGCACTGAAGCCAGGATGTGGGTGGGGTGCCCAATGACAGGCAGAGTGGGGAGAGGAGAGGGCCAGGGTGGGCCCCAAGTCATCCACATCCAAAGCCTTGCCCAGTCTATTGTTCCAGCCATTTGCCTCTTTCTGCAGGCAGCACATGGTCCTGTCCCTGTCCTTGGACCTTCCCCTTATGGATTTTTGTCCACAGGGTTCTTTTTTCTAGAACCTAGCTCAAATATCAACAGTTTGGTGAATCCCTCTTTCCATAAAGGAATGATATGTTTATTTGTATGTTTCCTCCAGAGTCTGGTGAGGTCAACATCTCATGCATCCTTTTATTATATTCCCCTGACATGGAAAATATGTTCAGCACGTTACAGGTGTGTAGCGTTGATATGAGTAAATGAGCGAGCAAAAGAATAATTGGAGTGAGAGGGCTGGGAAGCCAGGAGAGTAACGTCAGCAGCTCAGGGGGAAAGTTCACTGTAACAACGGTGCCCACTGTGGGGCTGAGAGGCCTTCTGGGCCACCGTCACCTCCAAGTCACCAGCTCTGCCAGGCCTTCGGCATCCGCGGCCTCCCAGAGCAAAGCCTCACCTTTTCCCTACTTCCAAGTCTGGTCCCTAACTTTCCGCCGTCCCCATTGGTTGCGCGACTGCCCAATGGGCAGACAGAATCCGTGAGCTCCCGCTCTTCGCCTGAGGTGTTTCCGCTCTCGTTCGCGCGTCTCGCGAGCGTTATAGTGACTCGCAGAGGCGGGTTTCGGCTCCCGGTGCTGGAAGGGTGACGGTGTTTCGAGTGTACGGGAGCAGAGACCATGTTCCGAGCTGCGGCTCCAGGGCGGCTCAGGCGGGCGGTGAGTCCCGGAGGGGTGGGCCGGGACCGGTGACGGTCCGGCCTCAGTGTGCTGTCCCTGTGAGAGTCTTGGCGAAGGTCATCGTCTCCCACAGACCTGACCGGCCTTAACGCAGACGGGCCCAGCCCGATCTGTAGCTCGGGCTCAGAGTTTTGGGGCCTGCTCTGGACTCCTTCCGGGTCGCCAGCGTTGGGGGGCGGGGGCGAAGTCAGAGGTCAGGGTGACCTCAAGTATGAAGCTGCGCTTCTGCCTCCCCCCCCCCCCGCCCCCCACCTCCGGGTTTACTCCGCACTCTCCCAGGCCGCCGGGTTCTCCACATTGGCGGGGAGCAGGCTGCCACGTCCCCGGGAATCACCAGCGGAGGGAGGAAAATGTCGCTGCTGGGAGGCCCTTTTGGAAAGAGTTTAAAACCTGAATTCACCTGGAAGCCAACGTTTCTGGAGAAATTAAAACGTTTTCTCTGGGCGCGTCGTGGCTGCTGGCATCCGCTCACAGTCTGGGGGACTGGGGGGCTGGAAGGGGAAGGGTGATTTTGTGGAAACTTGCTGTGCTCCCTGGCTATTGGGGCAGTGCTGAGGATAGGTGATTGTAGTGTAACGTCAACCATCCAAGTTGACAGCTTTAGTCAGTTTTGAAAAGCAGGCATCTTTTCATACTACAGGCTGACCTGCTTTTAAACCAGTAGTAGATTGTTGGTTAAAGAGCCAGGGAACTGTTGATAGTGGTAAGTTTTTGATACTTTCCTTAGTGACAAATCATGAGTTTACCACATTTTTCTCTTGTGAGAAATACTGATAGAAAGTATATTTTTGTCTTTATGCTATGGGACAATAGTATTTGGAGGTTGACCCATTACAAGTCAAGTAACAATTTATATTGTGGATTCTATAAGTTTTCCAGTTTACAATTAGGTTAACTGAAAAACAAGATTGTTAAACTGGGTCAGAAACCTTGCTGATGTTTTGTACTTTTTCTACAGGTTGTTTTATGCATGCATATTTTCCCATCACACCACAGAGATTTTTCTAACTGAGACATAGCTGGCAATCTTCCTAGATGTCTGTAGGTTCTTTTTCTGTGTATTCCTTGTTTCATTAAAAAAAAAAAAGTCCTGTGTGTCCCTGTCTCCTGTGAGAAAAGTTCAAATCCCCATCCTTCAGGGCATTGTTCATTCTTTTTTTTTTTTTTAATTTATTTTTTATTTTTTATTTTTTAAAGATTTTATTTATTTATTTGACAGAGAGAGAGATAGCGAGAGAGGGAACACAAGCAGGGGGAGTGGGAGAGGGAGAAGCAGGCTTCCCGCCGAGCAGGGAGCCCGATGTGGGGCTCTATCCCAGAACCCAGGGATCATGACCTGAGCCAAAGGCAGACGCTTAACGACTGAGCCACCCAGGCGCCCCCATTGCTCATTCTTTATCCCAGGAGATTTTTTTTCCTCAGAAGATATAGATATAAACAAGTTAAAGTCATTGATTTGGGAAAATCCCACGTATCAGAGTCAGAATGGCAGAAAAATAGCTATGCAGTAATTAGAAGGTAGTTTTGTGGGCAGGTTAGGAGTCTGGCATAAGTGAAATAATCTTGCGCCTGGGTGGCTCAGTTGATTAAGTGTCTGCCTTCAGCTCAGGTCATGATATCAGGGTCCTGGGATCGAGCCCCATGTCTGGCTCCCTGCTCAGTGGGGAGTTGGCTTCTCCTTCTGCCCCCCACCCCGCTTGTGTTCTCTCTCTCTTTAAATAAATAAAATCTTAAAAAAAAAATAAGTGAAATAATTTTAGTGAGGGCAATTTAGGACTCAGATGTTTTATAGATCTAACAAAAAATGGAATGATTAGCTTAAGTTTAACACAATTTGCCAATAGACATACATGGTATTTCCAAATCTTTATTGTGGTTTGCCAAAAAGTTTGACCTTGACTTACTTTGAAAATATGAAGTCAAGCTAAGTAGAGTAGTTGCCCTAAAGTCATAAGAATGTTTCAGAGTTGAATTTCAAGAATGTAAGGAAGTGGCGGGAACACTTCTAAAATAGATCCATAAATACACATACATATTTAACTTTTTAAATTTTGAAATAATTTCAAACTTACAGCAAAGCTGTAAGAATAGTGTACATAATTCTCAAAACCCTTTCAGTTTTACTAGTTGTTAATAGTTTGGCACATGTGCTTTATTTCTTTTCATATATGCTTATTTTTCTTTCTCCTTTTTTTTTTTTTTTAAGATTTATTTATTTGAGGGAAAGCGCATGTGCATGCATGAGAGAGAGAGAGCGAGAGAAAGAGAGCGCGCGCCAGCACATGCACTCTGGGGGAGGGCCAGAGGGAGGAAGAGGGAGAATCCAGAAGCAGAATCCTGTGGAGCTGGATTCATGGAGCCGAGATCCTGACCTGAGCTGAAACCAAGAGTTGGCCACTCAACTGACTGAGCCACCCAGGTGCCCCTATTATTTTTCTGAACCATTTGAGAATGTGTTGCAGACATGCCCCTTATTCTTAAGTAAGTCAGTGTGTATTTTCTGAGAACAAGGAGGTTCACTTTCATTTCCGCAGTAAAATCGACAAAGTCAGGAATTTTAACAATGATACAGTACTGTTATCTAATTGCAGACATTCATATGTTGCCAGTTGTCACATTAATATCATTTATAGCAATTTTTCTAACAGTTTGGTTTAGGGTAGTCCAGGATCATGCCTTGCATTTAGTTTTCATGTCTCTTTAGTCTTTGTTAGAAAAGCTCCTCAGCCTTTCTTTAGCTTTGATGGCATTGACTTTTTTTTTTCTTTTAAAGATTTGTTTATTTGACAGAGAGAGACACAGCGAGAGAGGGAACACAAGCAGGGGGAGTGAGAGAGGGAGAAGCAGGCTTCCCGTGGAGCAGGGAGCCCGATGCAGGGCTCGATCCCAGGACCCTGGGATTATGATCTGAGTCGAAGGCAGACGCTGAACGACTGAGCCACCCAGGCTCCCCTGGCATTGACATTTTTGAAGAGTGCAGGCCTTCTTTTTTGTTGACTGTTTCCGATTTAGGTTTGTCTGGTGTTTCCTCATGGTTATTTTGGTGGGAGTCTCGCAGAAGTGATATGTGTTCTCAGTGCATCATGTTAGGAGGCTCGTAATGTTGATTTATCCCATTATTGGTGATACTAACTTTACTTAGCTAAAGTGTTGTTCACCAGGTTTTTCCACTAACAAGTTACTACTTCTACCTTTGTGATTTTTAACTAATTTGTAGGGAGATACACTGAGATTATGTAAATCTCTTGTTTCTCATCAGACTTTCACCCATTAATCTTAACATCTATTGATGTTAAGAGAAATTATTACTAAAATGTAAAATGGTAATTTTTTGAATTCCATCATTCCTTCTACATTTATTAGCATTCTATTATACGGAAAAACATTTCCTTCTTGCTTATCTATGTATTTATTATGGATCCTTTATTTAGTAGATTGTAATCCATTAATATCACATTTTTTTTATTAGGTGATGTTAATCACCATACATCATTAGTTTATGATGTAGTGTTCCGTGATTCATTGTTTGCATATAACACCCAGTGCTCCATTCAGTACGTGCCCTCTTTAATACCCATCACCAGGTTAACCCATCCCCCCACCCCCCTCCCCTCTAGAACCCTCAGTTTGTTTCTCAGAGTCCATAGTCTCTCATGGTTTGTCTCCCCTCCAATTCCCACCCCCCTTCATTTTCCCCTTCCTGCTATCTTCTTTTTTTTTTTAACATA
>NC_138377.1:103362844-103400041 GCF_054177405.1 Leptonychotes weddellii
CATTTAGTGCCCTGAATATATCCTGCCAGTCCTTTCTGGCCTGCCAGGTCTCTGTGGATAGGTCTGTTGCCAATCTAATGTTTCTACCATTGTGGGTTACAGAACTCTTGTACCGAGCTGCTTTCAGGATTTTCTCTTTGTCTCTGAGACTTGTAAGTTTTACTATTAGATGTTGGGGTGTTGACCTATTTTTATTGATTTTGAGGGGGGTTCTCTGGGCCTCCTGGATTTTGATGCCTGTTTCCTTCCCCAAATTAGGGAAGTTCTCTGCTATAATTTGCTCCATTATACCTTCTGCCCCTCTCTCTTCTCTTTTTCTTCTGGGATCCCAATTATTCTAATATTGTTTTGTTGTATGGTATCGCTTATCTCTCGAATTCTGCCCTCGTGATCCAGTAGTTGTTTAGCTCTCTTTTTCTCAGCTTCTTTATTTTCCATTATTTGGTCTTCTATATTACTAATTCTCTCTTCTGCCTCATTTATCCTAGCAGTTAGCGCCCCCGTTTTTTATTGCACCTCATTAATAGCCTTTTTGATTTTGACTTGGTTAGATTTTAGTTCTTTTATTTCTCCAGAAAGGGTTTCTCTAACATCTTCCATGCTTTTTTCAAGCCCAGCTAGTATCTTTAAAATCGCCATTCTGAACTCTAGTTCTGACGTCTTACTAATGTCCATATTGATTAGGTTCCTGGCAGTCAGTACTGCCTCTTGTTCTTTTTTTTTGAGGTGATTTTTTCCATCTTGTTATTTTGTTCAGAGGAGAATAGATGAATGAGAGAACAAAATACTAACAGGGTAACAACGACTCCAGAAAAATATACACTAAACAAATCAGAAGATACCTGAAACCAGAGGAAGAGAAAGGGAAAGAAAGAAAAAAGAGAGAGAGAAAAAAAGAAAAAGATAAAAACAAACAAAAAAACAGAATATGATCAAATATGATCAGGCTGGTGCATAGATCAGTGCCACACACTAGATTTTGGGCATATTTTTGTCTGTTAGAAGAAAGTGCCTCCCAAAATTTTAAAGAAAGAAAAACTTATATATGTACAAAGATAAGGGTAAATACGATGAAGGGATGGAATATGACTGTAAAGATGAAATTTATAAAAGATTTTATAAAAGGAGTTGATAAGATAAGGAGTTGGTTGAAAAAAGAAAGAGGAGGATTTAAAGAGAAAAAAAAAGGGAGAGAATGGGATCAGGCAGGAGACTAGAACAAAGCCATACGCTAGAGATTTAGGGTATATTTTGGTCTGTTAGAAGAAACTGTATCCTAAAATTTTAAAGAGAGAACAACTTATATATATATATACACCAAAAATAAGGTTAACTACTATGAAGGGGTAGAATATGACTCTAAAAATGAAAAATAAAAAAGATTTTTTTTTAAAAGGGATTGATAAGATGTTGGTTGAAAAAGGGAAAAAGAAAAATAAAAAAAAAAAAGAGAAAGTAAAAAAAAAATAACTTTGGTGAAAGACTAAAGAATCATGGGAAAAAAGCCATGAATTCTATGTGCAGTATTCCCCTAGCGCTGGAGTTCTGCCGTTCTCATTGATGGGTAAACTTGGTCTTGGCTGGCTGTTCTTGCTGATCTTCTGGGGGAGGGGCCTGTTGCCGTGGTTCCCAAAGGTCTTTGCCGGAGGCGAAATTGCCCCGCCCTTGCCAGTCCGGGCTGAGTAATCTGCTCAGGTTTGCTTTCGGGAGCTTTTGTTCCCTGCAAGCTTTCCGTACAGCTTTGGAGGACGAGAGTGAAAATGGTGGCTTCCCAATCTCTGCCCCGGAGGAGCCGAGAACTCGGGGCCCCACTCCTCAGTGAGCCCCCAGAGAAAGCAGTCATTCACTCCCATCTCCCCGGTCTCTGGCCGCACTCCTTGCTCACCTGGCCTGTGACTGAGCATTTCTATCTCTGGCATCTGACCCTGTGTGGAGTCTCCAAACCCAGCAGATCCCTGCAGTGTGTTCGGTTTATGGCAACCCCGAGCTGGGAGCCCACTCCTCAGCTCCGTCTCTGCAGCCGGCTTCCCTGCTCGGATACCTGGGAGCTCTGCCGCACTCAGGCACCCCCGGTCTTTCTGTGATCCCGAGGGTCCTGAGACCACACTGTCCCAGCGATGGTTCCACCCCCCCCCCACCCCCCTGCTTAGCCACTGGAGCAACGTCCCTCAGTGGAGCCGACTTCTAAATTTTCGATTTTGTGCTGTGCTGCTCTATCACTTGGCTGGAAGTGGCCGCTGGAGGCCCCCTCCCCTGCCATCTATCCTCCCGAATATCGCCTCGGATTCACTTCTCCGCACATCCTACCTTCCAGAAAGTGGTTGCTTTTCTGTTCAGAGAGTTGCTACTATTCTTTTCTTTAGTCTCCTATTGAATTTGTAGGTGTTCAGAATGGTTTGATCCCTATCTAGCTGAATTCCTGGGACCAGACGAAATTCAGGTCTCCTACTGCTCCGCCATCTTGCTCCTCCCTCTAATATCACATTTTTAAAAAAAGGTTTATTTTAGAGAGAGAGTGTGTGCGCCCCCGAGCTTGTGCTGGTGGGGGAGGCACAGGGAGAGAGAGAGAGAGAATCCTCAAGTAGATTCCCCGCTGAGTGCAGAGACCAACATGGGGCTCCATCCCAGGACCCTGAGATCATGACCTGCACTGAAATCAAAAGCTGGCTGCTTAACTGACTGAGCCACATAGGTGCCTCACTATCTTAATTTTTTGATGCTCTCAAGTTGTCCTATATTTCTAAAGTGGGAGTCCCTCTGGCTCCTGTTTTCTAATGATGATGTGGGAAACAAACGCAAAAGAAGAAAATTAAATTTCCTTATTGCCTACAGCCCACTGACAAGTCCTTGAAACAGGTAGAGTGACCTTCCTCTAGGAACTCACCTGCCTTTATGATTAACATTACTCTGACTCCCAGGATCCTGTAAGTCTTCTTTAACATATAAATTCCTTTGGAAACTTCCTTTATCTTTACCCTCAAGATACATGTTTGCAATCATCCTCCAAGAATATGGACTACTAGGGGCGCCTGGGTGGCTCAGTCGTTAAGTGTCTGCCTTGGGCTCAGGTGGTCCTGGGATCGAGCCCTACATCGGGCTCCCTGCTCAGCAGGAAGCCTGCTTCTCCCTCTCCCACTCCCCCTGCTTGTGTTCCCTCTCTCTCTGTGTCTCTATCAAATAAATGAATAAAATCTTGAAAAAAAAAATATGGCCTTCTAATCTGAAGGGTCTCATGATGAAGGTTATAGACAGTAATAAATGACCTTTCCCTAACAATGGCTAGCCCCTCAGTAGCTAGTCACCCGACATAGCGCCAGTATAGCTCTTTCTGCCACAGGTCATGTCTCCATGCTTTAATAAAACCACCTTTTTGCACTGAAGACATCTCAAGAATTCTTTTTTGGCCATCGTCTCTGAACCTTAGCATTTATACATCAGTGATGTCATAAAGTCAAGGAGCTTATCTGAAATCCCTACTCTTGAAATTTAAAAAATTTGTTCTGTAGCTAACCATGAGTTATTTAGGAAGGTATATTTCTACAAATCTATATTTTTAATAATAGATTATTAAAAGGTTGTCTTGAACTGTTAACAATGTGTATATAGTAACCGCACTTAAAAATGATTAAGATGAGGGTGCCCGGGTGGCCCAGTCATTAAGAGTCTGCCTTTGGGCTCAGGTCATGATTGAGTCCCACATCGGGCTCTCTGCTTGGCGGGAAGCCTGCTTCTCTCTCTCCCATTCCCCCTGCTTGTGTTCCCTCTCTCACTATGTCTCTCCCTGTCAAATAAATAAATAAAATCTTTTAAAAAGAAGATTAAGATAATAAATTTTATAAGTGTTATTTACTGCAGTTAAAAAAAAAAGATACCTTAAATTGTTAGAACGTAAGTTAAATGACTTGCATTTCGTATCCAAGTTGTTTCTAGTATTGACCTGATTTGTGCCCTTGAGCAAAGTCCTTCATCTTTGGGGGGCTCTTCAATGTCATCTGTTTAATGGAGGTGGTATTTTACATCTACAATAAAGAGCTAGAGAACACATTAAGAGGAAAATAGGTAGGCATTTGCAATTAGTTAACATTCTTGTGGGGAAATTAATCTGAATTATGAGTATTATTTTATATTCATTTGCATTTGAAATTGATTTGTTGACTAAGATACCAAAGAAATACTTTATGTGGAGAGTGAAGCAACCCTTTTCAAGGGCATTTGAATGTTCCTGTTTTTGTATTCATTGCCAGACGGGGAGGCATAACAATCATGATTCAGAAGCTATGAAATTGGTGTGAAGGAACATGACATTTTTCAGAGTCCATGCCCTATCATTGACAAATGAGATTGAACTGTGTAATTTGCATGCAAATTTTAATTTCTTTTGAAAGAAGAAAGAGAACCAATTTCGATGGTTCTAAAAGATTTATTGTATAAGGTGAATTCTGTAAAATTACGCTGCCTGCCAATGTGTCTACTAAGGGTCTTGTCTGTTTTTAAAGTGAAGTAAATTGAGTGTGTTTTTAATATTATAATCAATGTCATATGACATTTCTAGTAATGATTAAAAGCTACCATATTTTATTATTAAAGAGGTTAAAGTAAGTTATTTATTTTAAGTACAAAAATGTACTATACGTTTTATATTACAAAATGTATGTTAAAATAGGGATAGGTGACTTTACGTATTATTTATCTTTTTCATTAGAACTTGGGAAGATTATTTTTTTTAGATATTATTTACTTGAGAGAGAGAGGGAGAGCGTAAGTGGGGTGGGAGGGTAGAGGGGAGAGGGAGAAGCAGGCTCCCTCCTGAGCAGGGAGCTGGACACAGGGCTCCATCTCAGGACTGTGGGATCATGACCTGAGCCGAAGGCAGATGTTTAACCAACTGAGCCACCCAGGTGCCCCAGAACTTGGAAAGATTTTATAGTTTATTCCTGCCTTTTTATTTTTGAGTTAAGAAGCAAAAAGACCCTCATGCTGTCCTTCCCCTTACCCATATCTCACTTCGTTTTCAAAGATGATGGGGGGGCAGGGAGTAGGTTAAAATTATTCTTACTACGTTAGGTTTGAGTGGGTTTGTAAGGGTAAAGTAGGGAGTTAGAATCCAGCTTTTGTTTTTTCTTCTAACACCTACGGTAGTTTACTACATGAACACAGAGTTCAAGTCATAGCAGGAACTCCTGAGCAGTAAATCTCTTGGTTACACCAAAGACTGAAAAAAAGGCAGTGGCAACACTGTTAAGGTTGAATAAGAGAAGGACCAAAATATATTCACTGGATCTAGCTATAACAAGGTTGTTAGTGACTTTGAAGAGATTGGATTCAGTCTTATGGTGGATGTGAAAGCCAGTTTGCTGTGAGTAAAGGAGAGAAAGATGAGGCAGTAATTGGTGCTTACAGACATTATTTTCAAGAAGTTTGGCTCTGAAAGGGTGGAGAGAGAATGATAACCCCTTTTAGCCCTGCCCTCAAAAAGTATACCCTCTCAGAAAGGCCAGTGAGCTCTATGAGGTATGTCGTTGGTATGTGAAAGAAAACTTCACATTTTATTATTTAAGTCTGATCAGTTTTGCTAAGTTTTCTGAAAGCATGATGGGGTATCTGTTGTAGTGATTTAACAAGTTTATATACTGTTCTTGGATAATTAAGTTACTAGTGAGATAACAAAGAGTTGTTTTTTAGTTTATCATTCTGAGGAAATTTCGTTTAGTCACTAAACATTTCTTGAGTGCCAGCTGTGTGCCAGGCACTTAGTGGGTACTAAATTCACAGTGGGGAACAGACACGCCTAATTCCTGCCCACATGGTGTGGATAGATGAGGAAGACAGACATTGAACACATTATTTTAAGTATGATCGATGTAACAGGTGTATAGGGTATTTGGGGAACATGTAGTGGCAGGGAGGATAATCTAATTAGGGGGCTGGGGAAACTGACAAGATATCTGAAATTATTTGTAAACTGAGGTGCTTTATAATTGTTATTGAGTGATGAAGTAATAGGGTGGAGGATTTTCTTTAGATGAAAACATCATTTTTTAGTTTTGTCTGTCTTAAGTCACTTGTTTATTTTAATTCTGTTCATATTGTATGTGTTCTTATTAGATATTCTGGTTTTTAAATATGGATTATTTGCAGGGTTGAGCTAGAAACAGAAATAAAGCATCAGTCGTGTTAGTTTGACTGTTAAAACAAAACAAAATCGAAAGTCCATGTGAATTTTGTCTAAGGTAAGGTGGAACATGCTGAAGGAGCCCTGGAAATTAAGAAAAAATAGTCCTGGAATAATGACACAGTGTGAAAAGTAAGATCTGTAGCACCCTTGTTTCATTTCTGTATAACTCTGAAGGGCCGTCATAGCTCCATGGCACTTTGTGGGTTCAGCCTAGATCTTTGTTGTGACTGCACTGCATTCTTGCAGTTTAGCTTCCTCCACTACCCAGTCCTGACTCCTTGATGCTAATAGATGTTGTTTCCAGGAGTACTCCCCAATAAACTTGTACACTCACACATACAAAAGGAAGATATAAGTGTAAGGTGGCAACAAGCATTTAAAGCACCCACTATATGCAATGAATTAACTTCTCTCCTATGTGTCTAGAATGGTCCTAGTTATGTTCATTCTTGGGAGAATTAAGACAACAGTCTTTTAGATTTTCTGTGGCTTAGATGAGCAGCCTTGGAGAAAGGCTGATCTAGAGTCTTAATTGCTTTCTATAGCTCAGTGTATAGAGTAGAAGTATTTAAAGGATGTTTTTAAAGCAACAGATTTTTTTTTTTTTAAATAGACCATATGTGAAAAACAATAGACTATTTGGGGAGCAGTTTTAGATTCACTGCAAAATTGAGCAGAAACTACAGAGTTCCCATGTATTTCCCCTTGCTTGTCCCCACCTTTCTGCACTATCAGCATCCTGCTCCAGAGTGGTACTTTTGTTCCAGTTGATGTTCCATTTACATATTATCAACCAAACTCCATAGTTTACATTAGGGTTCACTTTTAGTGTTCTACATTCTGTGGGTGTATCCCAAGTGTACAGTGGCATGTATCCACTGTTACAGTATTATACAGAACAGTTTCACCGCCCTAAAATCTGTGCTCTGCTTATTTCCCTCTAACCCCTCTGCCCCCAACCCCTGGCAACTGCTGATCTTTTCACTGTCTCCAGCTTTGCCTTTCCAGCATGTTGTCTAAGTGGAACTGTACAGTATGTAGCCTTTTCATGGCCTGATAACGCCTTTTTTTCTTTTTTAAAGTGCTGAATATTCTGTTTTCTGGATGAATTACAGTTTATCCATTTACCTACTGAAGGACTTTTTGGTTGCTACCAAGTTTTGGCAATTATGAATAAAGCTGCTGTAGATATCCATATGCAGACTTTTGTATATAAATAAGTTTTCAACTCATTTGGGTAAATACCAATGAGTATGAGTATTGGATTATATGACAAGAGTTATTTAATTTTGTAAGAAACTGCCACATTGTCTTTCAAAGTGGCTGTACAGTTTTTAATTTCCACCAGAGTTCCTATTGCTCCACATCCTCACCAGCATTTGATGTTGTCAGTGTTTTGGATTTTCACTGTTCTAATAGGTATGCAGTAGTATCTCATTTTTGTTTTAATTTGCAGTTCCCTAATACATGATGTTGAACATCTTTGCATGTGCTTATTTACTGTCCATATATCTTCTTTGGTGAAGTGTCTGTTCAGATCTTTTGCCCATATTTAAAAATCAGTTTCTTACTGTTGAATTTTAAGAGTTCTTTGTGTTCTTTTAGATTACAGCCTTTTATTATATGTCTTTTGCAAATAGTTTTCTCCCAGTCTGTGGCTTGTCATCTCATTCTTTTGATGGAGTGGTTTTTAAAATCAGTGTTCAGTTCATTTATTGGATATCTCCTCTGGGCTAGACACTAAAGTAGAAGCTGGGGTTATGGTGGTAAGAAAATCAGATATGGCCCCTGTCCTCAAAATCAAGTGGAGAAGGCAAAATAATCAGGTGAATATAGTCAAGTGTGATAAGTGCTATAATGAAGGCAATTCAGTGTACTCTGTTGGTGCTAGCAAAGTTAACTAGTCCAAGGAGATCCAAAGAAAGTTTTTATGTTTAGCTAATGTTTATCGAGCGATTTATGTTCCAGGCACTATTCCAATAATTCAGTTCTCACAACTCTGTGAGGTTGTGAGAGCATCATCTCTATTTTGTGATTGGGGAACCAAGACGCAGAGAAGTTACAGTGGAAGTGGAATTCAAACCCAGGCAGGGTGGCTCCAGAGCCTATACTATTTACCACTGCCCTGTACTAAGGCTTCTTGGAAAGATTGGCATTTAAGCAGAAAACTTAAGGATGATTGACTGGAAGCTAATCAGGTAACAGGGGAAGAGGTCCTCTAGGTAGAGGGAACAATGTGAGGGAAGGCTGGGGGTCAGAGAGAGCAGGGCAAGTTCAAGTATCTGAAAATAGGGTGTAAATGGAGAGAGGAATATATGGCTAGAGAGATAGATCATGCCATAAAATAAATGCCTGGTAAGCCAACCTGAAGAGTCTAGTTGTATCCTAGGGGGGCAGGAAGCAATTGATGTGTTTTAGGCAGGGGAGTAACATGCTAGATTTGTGTCATGGAAAGATCACAGAGAAATGGATTGGAGGGGAGAAAGCTGGGTTGGAAGATGTTTGGAGTGTTATAGGGGAAGGATAAAAGCCTGCCCTAGGTGGTAGCATTGATGATGGAGAGAAGTGAATGGATTTAGGAGATACTTTATTTAGAAGGGAGAATTGGTATGACTTTAGTAGCCGATTGGATGTGAGGGCTGAGAAAAAACTCAGATATGACTCTCAGATCATGGTTTGGGCAGCTTGTTAGAGAGTGGTACATCCCCTGAAGAACTCTGGATGTAAAATCTGGTAAGGAGCTAGAGGATCAGGGGAAAGATGAATTAAGATTTGGATCTGCTGAGTTGGAGAGTGTTTGATGGAGACAGGCAAGTTAAGCAGTTGAAAGTGCAGAGAGTAACTTAATTTCAGGTCTAGCACTTAGGAACGAGATTTAACATCTCTTTCTCCCTCCTTCCTCCAATATATATGTGATTCTTTTATAGGTGGTAAATTATAAATTAAGCCATGGAAATGAGAAGTGAATAGTCAATAATTTCAAATATTTCTGTGAGAATAGTAAGGTAAAGCCTGAAAAGTATCTGTTGGTAATTTTGGTGAGGACATAAGCAAGAGTGCAAGCAGTTGAGGCATGAATGGGAATTGAGGAATTAAGAGAATTGGAGTGGAAGATGGTGCTAGTGGGTTTTTAATTTTGGGCTTCTTTAAAATTGGGGAGCAGGGGCGCCTGGGTGGCTCAGTCGTTAAGCGTCTGCCTTCGGCTCAGGTCATGATCCCAGGGTCCTGGGATCGAGTCCCACATCGGGCTCCCCACTCTGCGGGAAGCCTGCTTCTCCCTCTCCCACTCCCCCTGCTTATGTTCCTGCTCTCGCTATGTCTCTCTCTGTCAAATAAATAAATAAAATCTTAAATAAATAAATAAATAAATAAATAAATAAATAAATAAAATTGGGGAGCCTCAAACATGTTTAAATGTTGATGGGAAGCAGCTCTGGAAAATGGGAGAAGTTAGAGATATTACTGAGAGATTATAGAAAGAAGTCTTCAACTAGATTTGAGAGGACAGAACCTAGAGCCCAGATAAAGCAATCAAATCTAGGACCTGTAGCAGCTTCCATTTTGATAGGACAGGGACAGTAATTTCTGTTGGATATCAGGAAGGTGAAGCAGGTCCTCTCTAATGGCTTCAGTTTTCATTGTGAATGAAGTAGGAAATGAGGCTCTCTTCTGAGAGTAGGAAACAGACTCTATTAGCAATTGAGAAACATCAGAAGGGGATATTTGATCAGAGTTGCTTTGGAAAGTGAAAGTGCCAATGTGGATAACATAGAACATTGTCAGGCAATTTTGAGGGCCCAGATAAGGTCGATGAGCCAGAATTTATGGTGACAGCAGCCTGCATTAAGTAATTTCAGTGTTTTCAAGAGGTTGAGATTCCTTTCTGGACTGTTACCTTATTAAGTCTTTCTATAGTTATCTTTAAATGTTAAAGAATTTGGCTCCTTTTTTCCCCCCGTAAAAAAAGAGGGCCCTAAAGTACACAGATGCAATGGATCATAAGATAATAAAATGTAACTTGTTTAAAAACCTTTCCAGTAATGGACCTTTTTGAATCTTTAGTAGTTATCTATACCACTCTTATACCTAAAGTAGGATTTTAGGGCTCTAAAATGTTTAGAGCTGGAAAAGAGAACTTTTACATCATCTTTTTTTGGTTCTTTTTGATCAGTGCTATTTTTTAAAAATCAGGAAAAATACTTGCTAAATGAAATCTTATAGGAATGACCCATCTACAGGTTTCCCCTGCTATGCAAAATAGAGCTTTCCTATAAAACCTTTCATAAGCTAAAACAGTGTAAAGTGAAGAAGCAGTTGCCATTAACTTATACGGAAACATTTTTTAGTGTTCTCAGACTCAAAAAATAACTTCTCTTAGGCTCTTCTGTTATCATAGGATACATCTTGTTAATGGATGCACAAAAGAAATTAAGACAAATCACAAATGCTCACACAGTTCAAATCTATGGTGGCTTGATGCTGAGTGTAGTTCCAGGGAAGGAGCTTGATGGTGCCCCTCTTGCTGCTTTGGGGTACACGGTAAAGCGCTTTGGGGTACAGCTTGCTGCAAAACAAATGCTGAATGCTAGTTTTGCTTTTCACCTTTTTTCATAAAAATGAAAATCCTCTTCCGATTTCTTTTGGTTAGGTAGGGGGGCGCCTGGGTGGCTCAGTCGTTCAGCGTCTGCCTTCGACTCAGATCATAATCCCAGGGTCCTGGGATCGAGCCCCACATTGGGCTCCGTGCTCGGCGGGAAGCCTGCTTCTCCCTTGCCCACTCACCCTGCTCATGTTCCCTCTCTTGCTGTGTCTCTCTCTGTCAAAATAAATAAATAAAATCTTTAAAAAAGAAAGGGAAGAAAGAAAGAAAGAAAAACAAAGAAAACATGTAGGTCTTTCATAAAAGTGAAGTGGCATAAAATGAATTTTTGAAAAGCTGGGGATACCTATATAAAAGAACTTAAAAATGATGGTACTTTGATGTGAGCTAGTAATTAAAAACACAAATTCTGGAGTCTGACTGCTTAAGCTTTTTAAAAAAAAAAGGTTTACTTATTTATTTGAGATAGAGCAAGTGAGCATGAGCAGGGGGAGGGGCAAAGGGAGAGGGAAAGAAATCCTCAAGCAGACTACCTGCTAAGTGGCTAAGTGCGGGGCTGGATCATGACCTGAGCCAAAATCATGACCTGAGCCAAAATCAAGAGCTGGCTGCTTAACTGACTGAGCCACCCAAGCACCCCAGACTGCTTACACTTTTAAACAGGCTCTGCTTCCTAGCTAGGTAGCCATGAAGCTCCAGTTTCTTCATCTGTAAAGTCAAGGTAATAATAATACCTACGTCATAGAGTTATGAATTTTAAATAAGATACACAGTTGGCCCTTGAACAACATGGATTTGAACTGCATTGGTCCACTTGTATGTGAATTTTTTTTTTTTTTTTTTGATAAAGAGTGCAGTACAGTAAACGTATTTTCTCTTCTAATGATTTTCCTAATATTTTCTTTTCTCTAGCTTACTTTATTGTAAGAATATGGTATATAATACATATAACATACAAAATATGTGTTAATTGCCTACTGTTATTGGGAAGGCTTCTGGTCAACAGTAGGGTATTAGTTTTGGAGGAGTCAAAAGTTACATGTAGATTTTTGACTGCATCAAGGGTCAGTGCCCTAACCCCCATGTTGTTCCAGGGTCAACTCTTTCTCAATATCTGTATCTTTTGGTTTATTTAATTTGGTTAAAGCAGAGCTGGGGAGCCATTCTGGCAACCCCGCTTGCCTGGTTTTTACTTTATCCTGTGTGGTGGTTCCTGAGGTGTGCCTCCCTGACACCCTTAGTCTTATATGGAATGTAGTTTGAAATCCTCTGAGCTAGCTCATCTCCCTCAATTTACAGATAAAGAAACTGAGCTCTAGATTGAGGCATAACATTTGAAAGACTACAGACCAATTTCTTCTGCTACACACAACTATTACTGCTGAATTAAGCCACATAACCATGTTTAGGTGCTGTAGCTTCTCTTTCGGTGGTATCTGAGGAATAGAAGGTAGAACACTGAGTTAGAAGGAAGCTTAGTATTAAAAACTATAAGGAGGGGTGCCTGGGTGGCTCGGTTAAGCGACTGCCTTCGGCTCAGGTCATGATCCTGGGGTCCTGGGATCGAGCCCCGCATCAGGCTCCCTGCTCAGCTGGAATCCTGCTTCTCCCTCTCCCACTCCCCCTACTTGTGTTCCCCCTCACGCTGTCTCTCTCTCTCTCTCTGTCAATTAAATAAATAAATAAAATCTTTTAAAAAAATAAAAACTGTAAGGAGACGAACCATGAGAGACGATGGACTCTGAGAAACAAACTGAGGGTTCTAGAGGGGAGGGGGGTGGGGGGATGGGTTAGCCTGGTGATGGGTATTGAGGAGGGCACGTACTGCATGGAGCACTGGGTGTTATACACAAACAATGAATCATGGAACACTACCTCAAAAAACTAATGATGTAATGTATGGTGATTAACATAACATAATAAATTAAAAAACTGTAAGGAGTCAAGTGATAAAGTAATATGGAGTGCCTATATGATGTAATGGTAATTAGTAAAGATTGATCAGGTAGATGAATGAGTGGGTTCTTAGGTATGTTCTTTTGTTGTTGTTTACTGTTATAATTTTGAATAGTCTTTTAAAAAGAATATACAGGGCGCCTGGGTGGTTCAGTCGTTAAGCGTCTGCCTTCGGTCAGGTCATGATCCCAGGGTCCTGGGATCGAGTCCTGCATCGGGCTCCCTGCTCAGCAGGAAGCCTGCTTCTCCCTCTCCCACTCCCCCTGCTGGTGTTCCCTCTCTCTCTGTCTCTCTCTCTCTGTCAAATAAATAAATAAAATCTTTAAAAAAATTTAAAAAATTAAATATATATATATATATATACAGTGTCCCCCTAGAAGTTCCAAAAACCTTGATGATTCCTTGGGAGAACTGCCTAATTTATCTTATGATAGAACTATAATTTACGGCAAATATGGGCCTTCTGCCACCAAATGTTGGATTTATTCTTGAAATGGTGATGGAAATCTCATAATTTTTATAATAAATGATGTGTGAAACATAATAAAAAATATGGTATCTGTTATGTATTGGTAATAAGGAGTTTGTTACTGGCAATTCTTGTGAAATGTGATTTAAATCATAAATTATGCCACTGAGTCCTAATTAGAGTTCTTTGCAAAAGATACTGTGATCTTCTGATTAAAAAAGAGAAAGTACTATATATTTCTACAGATATATATTTAAAAAAGTTGTACTGGATTCTTTGAATAGGCATGGTATTTGCCTTCTAAGAACTTTCATTCCATCCAAAGAATTGTAAACTGTTGTGAATTGCTACAATTTTCTGGAGAACAGTTTGTGTCAGTCAGTATTAAAAGCTTTAAAAGTGTGCCTACCTCTTGATCTAACATTTTTAGGAATTTGTTATAAGAAAATAATCGTAAGATATGCATAAAGATTTCTTACTTTAACCCACCTCCTGTAAGAAGGCAATTTTTTTTATTGTAAAAAAGAAAAAGTTATACAAGCAGGTACTTGATCTGGCAACAACAAAAGTCTCATCCCCCACCTCCTTCCTTGCTTCCTTTGAGTAAACAGAAAGGGAAGAAAAAGACAAGAAATGCCATCCATGATATATAATGCAGTGATTCCTTCCTCTCGCATATCCCTGTAGTCTCTGGTCCCCAGCTCTGGGATTGGTTCATCAAGGATAGAGATGGTTGAGAAGACTGAGGAGAAGGTTGAGGATGAACTGGTACAGGTAGAAAGCTTATGGGAAGAGGGTCCCTATAGCTTGTTGAAGGTTGCAGAGAATCTGGCTTAGTCGTCTATGGAAGGAGAGCAGCTAAGGTCTGGCCAGGTTCCAATCAGAAGGGTCTTTCAAGATTAAAACAAACTCTCATTTGTTGAGGATGAGTGCAGAGATTTAGCTGTAAGGATGGTCTTTTCTGCATTGTTTGGTTTTTATGCATTTTATTATTTTTTTAAAGTAATCTCTACACCCAATGTGGGGCTCAAACTACAGCCCTGAGATCAAGAGTTGTATGTTCCACTGACTGAGCCAGCCAGATGCCCCTGCATTGTTTATGATAATAAAACTACTGGGGCATCTAGGTGGCTCAGTTAAGCGTCTCCCTTCTGCTCAGGTCATGATCCCAGGGTCTTGGGATCCAGCCCCATGTTGGGCTCCCTTCCCCGGGGGGGGGGGGTCTGCTTCCTCTCTCTCTGCTGCTCCCCCTGCTTGTGCTTTCTCACTCTCTCAAATAAATAAATAAAATCTTTATAAAAAATAATAAATTACTAACTACCCAAATGATTATAGGACTGGTTAAACTGGTATGCTCATATACTTAACAGCAATAAAAAGGTAAAGAATATTGAAATATAGCAATTGGTATTTACAATATAGTAAATGAAAAAAATATTGATTTTGTAAATTTAATTGTGTAATGAGCATTATAGTCCCATGCCTGTCTGCCTTTCATTCATTCCCTCCTTTGTAAATTTCCCGCTCTGGTGTAAATTTTGTACCATGCTTTCCTCACTCCAGCTCCAGATTAAAGATTATTGCTGAATTAAGCCTTACAACCATGCTACTTGATCCTCAGTGCCTCCTTTTCTCATTTCTCATAGTGATTTTTCACAAGGATAGGTCAGAGTTTTCTTATTTTGTCACATCTATGGTGCCCTTCCTCATGTTTTCACATGACAGGAACACCTAAAATCCTTCCTTTCTTCCTCTTGATTCTATATTTCATGATCTGCAACCTCCAGCCTTTTGGATCTCTTCATTGATTGAAAAACTGTTCTCATAATTGTATGTAAACAAGTCATATTTCCCTTAAAATCTTTGAGTAGAGTGACCATTCTTGTTCATCTTTGTGTTCCTGGTGTTTGAATTATTCCAGATGACCGTGAACTATTGGTCTCTTGATAGTCCACAGTAGATATAGGTGGATGCTGGTTGGTTCCAAGATATGGTCTGCAAGCTTCTTTTTTGAATTCAGAAGTATGTTTAAACAGTTGGAACCCCAGCAAAATTACTGTGTGGTATTGTATTTTAAAGACAGATTTACATTATCAGTTATTTGGGTATTGAATGCATTTTGCCTGAAAGCAATAGAAATTGACTATAGTAATTGATTTCAAACCCATTATTTCTGGATATACTGTATCTTTAGCAGTTGTGCTGCAAGTGGATGTAATTGGTAATAGTTTGATTCCTAGTTTGATAGGTAATATGTTCTACTTAAGAATTTTACATTTATTTTATTTATTTTTATTTTATTTTTTTGAGGGAGAGAGCATGCATGCCTGAGCGGGGGTGGGGGTGAGGGGCAGAGGGAGAGGGAGAGAGAGAATCCCAAGCTCTGTCTCATGGCACTGAGATCATGACCAGAGCTGAAATCAGGAGTTGGATGCTTAACTGACTGAGCCACCTAGGCGCCCCTCTACTTAAGAATTTTAAATTTAGATGTAGTTAGCAATTTCTCATTGAACACACAATATTCAGAAACATAGATTAGTGGGAAAGTTGTTTTGAAATAATTAAATTTTTCTAACAGAATACAAACTTGCACTTTGTTTTTATTAAGTAAGAATATTAGTAATAGAATGATAGACACAAATAGCTTAATTTTTGCCATTGAGTAAGTACTTTATGAATACATTTATAGAACTGAGTGTTGTGTACGGTTTTTTTAAAGCATACATGCTTAGTAATTAGAGTTTTAAAAACCTATTTGTATTACAATATTCTTTTCCACCTTTTTTTTCCTTTTAGGCCTCAGTGCTACGATTTCAGAGTACCCTGGTAATAGCCGAGCATGCAAATGATACCCTAGCACCCATTACATTAAATACCATCACTGCAGCCAAACGTCTTGGAGGTGAAGTGTCTTGCTTAGTAGCTGGAACCAAATGTGACAAGGTGAGAAATTTTTAAGGTCAACCATAGCAAATATAATCTCCATCAAGAGACAGGGAAAGATGGCAACAGAGAATTATGCTGAGGACTGTAACCCAAACTGAGCTCTAATCCTCATTAAATGGCCAGTGTCATAGTCATTACTACATGTGAAAAAGGAACTAAAAGGTTTGCTCACTAAGCATTTTGTCTTTTGAAATGAGGTAAAATACTTGATTTAGTTCCACTGGCACCATCATGTGCCATCAGGTACCAAGTAGAATGATAATATTTGAGTCTCCTTAGAGGTTAATAGCTGATCCCTTTTTTGTATTGATGAATATACCAGCTAATTGCTTTTAATTCCTGAAAGTGGTAAATCTGGACAAAGTATCATGGATATTAATTTTTAATTGGTGTAAGAATTCAAATGTAAGTACTATGCTTTTCAAACTATAGCTGTTAGTAAAAGGTGTTCTTTGTTTTTGTTGTTGTTGTTGAAATGAGATAACAGGTTTGTAAACTAACCCTCTAGGAAGGTTCTAGAATATGGTTTGCAGAATCTGTACCACTGGGCTACAGTGTAGTTGAAATCATGCCTCAGTTAAGTTGAGCTACCAATTCCCTCCTGTACCATACAGGAATTGCCAAGTGTGCAGTTGGGGACTTAGACCTCAGAGGAAGAAATCTGGAGAAAGCATGTTTCTTTTTAGAGGATTTTATTTATTTTTTATTAAAGGGCATTGATGCAGAGCATGTGTTATAATGCAGGTTCAGAATGCTAGTGTCACTTCCGTCTAATTTCTTACATGAAATTAGTATCCTGAAAGAATGTATTCTAGCAGGTTTGGGGTTAAGTTGTATGGGTTTCTTTACCTAAATCCTGCTAACAACTAGGAATCTTATTTATTTGATAGTAACCAGAAGGTGTGATGACATGGCTAAGCTATCTTTTTTGGTTGCCCTGCTTTTAGATATACAAGTTCTGGGTTTGATTATTTGGCTGTGATTTTAAATAATTATTCAAATATTTTAAAACTATTTGAAATGCTATTTTATTCACACTGTTTTGAGAAAAATCGAAGCAGAAACCATTTTCTCTTTAGTTACAATCTTATTGTTTTGTCGCCTTCTAATCTGAAAGAAAAACAGTACCTGTATAGAGAAATTCTATTAATAGCTTAGGCAGATTTCAGTTTTCTACTGTTTTTTGTAGTCATTTATCGTAAGCAGCAAGTGATTTTTCTGTGTAGTGCCAGAAGTTTTTGCTGGTAAAAAAGATAGTTTTGGTAGTACAGGATAGTCTGCCATACTTGGTTCAGCAGAGGTACTTTTTGCTATCTGGGAAACAGTGACTATTGTTGCAGCCTTACCTTCCATTGAGTAGGGGGCAGGAGGCACAGCTTTTTATGCCTACTCATCAGTGAATCAGCGTGGAGGTAAACAAGAAGACAGAGACCATGATATGATTGTTAGGTCTCTGCTAAAGCGAAAGCCAGTCTTGCTGTAATTAGAGAATTAAAAGGGGGAATTCTACTTGCCTTTTATATATAGGAAATCTGAGTAGTCAAAAAGCTTTCCCAGAACTTCATTCTCATTCCACACAGGAAAAATGAGGAATTAAAAAATTATTTTGCTTTATCATAGATAAATATATGTAGGTGGGCAGGAACTCAGAAGTTGACAATGGACTGTTACATAAGATTTTTCTATTGCCTAAATTCACTAATTTTAAATTCAGCAGAAATTATTATTGCCAAATAAAGTGCAGTGGCCTGTAAACCAGTGTGGTTAGGTCCTATTCTTTACCTCTAGGAAACCCATTGGCTGTGTTATTATTGTGTGTGTGAGAGAGAACCTAACCATTGCCTCATTTTCACCATTTCTACAATGATGAATTTATACTTGCATTAATTGAAAGGTAAAAAGCACAATTTATAACTACATTTGCATAGAGAGCTGTGCCAGTTTTGGCTTATCAATTAATACTTTTCTTTTCCAAGGCAGGAATTTTTGTTTAAGATAATTGGTAGTAAGATCAATTGGCCTAAGATTTTTTTTTTTGTTAAAGAATTTTTTTTCACTTACGTCACCCTTTTTCTGTTCAGAACAATTTCTGTAGTTTAAAAAAAATTATTTCTGTCGTTGGCTATCAGATTTTATGTTCTGTTGATATTTGTAGTGGTGGCTCTATTTGTATCTTTCTGTTAGATGGATAATTAAAAACTTTTAATTATAGGTGGTACAAGATCTCTGCAAAGTAGCAGGTGTAGCAAAAGTTCTGGTGGCTCAGCATGATACATACAAAGGCCTCCTTCCAGGTGAGCTTTTCCAGTGGAAAAAGTGTAATGTCTGAAGTATGCTTGAATATAAGAATATGAAAATATTATGAAATGTGTTTATCAAATGTGTTTAATTCTCAGAGGAGCTGACGCCATTGATTCTGGTGACTCAGAAGCAGTTCAGTTACACGCACATCTGTGCTGGAGCATCTGCCTTCGGAAAGGTGAGAAGATTGAGAATGTGGAATCTGATGTCATTACTTGGAAGGCGTTAGCGTTCATTGTGCTGAAAGTGTACAACAGACTCTGTTTAGGTAGCTAATCCTGGCTTTCTGAATTAATATGGTAGTTTTGCTAAAATTTATTCTTTAAAGACTTTGTTAAAATTTCTGTAAAAATGCCATCTCCACATTTTCAAATTTTTTCACAGAGACAACTCTATTCTTTCAAGATTTTGTCATAATTATTAGAATGCCACTTCCAGATTTTCAAATTTTGTCATGGAGAAAACTCTAGGATATTTTTAAGGATTATTTTTCTTTCTTTTTTTTTTTTTTTTTAAAGATTTTATTTATTTATTTGACAGAGAGAGGCACAGCGAGAGAGGGAACACAAGCAGGGGGAGTGGGAGAGGGAGAAGCAGGCTTCCCACCGAGCAGGGAGCCCGAGGTGGGGCTCGATCCCAGGACCCTGAGATCATGACCCGAGCCAAAGGCAGACGCCTAACGACTGAGCCACCCAGGTGCTCCTAAAGATTATTTTTCTTTAAAAACAATGTTGAATTGTCTGTGCCTGTAAATGTAATTTGTAGTAGTAACCCATCTTAAGCAGTGGTTTATTTGGGTGGCTGATGGATATTTACAAAGGCCAAATTCTATCTCCTTGGGGGATTTGGAAGGGCTGTGTGGTAGTTGGAAACATCCTTAGGGTAAAGAAAGCTGTAATCTGATCATGTGCATTGTGATATGTCTGAAGAAAGAATGTGCGATCAGATGGTTAGTTACCTGCACGAAGTTTTAAAAAAGATGGAGGGAAACTAAGGGGGAGCCTAAGAGAATTTGTCACTGGGTTGTTCTTGCTCTCTCTGTGGCCCTGGGTTTTCTAATTCCCTTTTCTTTTATCCCATTCTTAATAAGCTGCAGTTTTTAGTTTTAAAGATTATAAATTAGGTTGTACACAAATACATTTTTATTATAAAGGATGCATATAGTACAGTAGTATGCAGAGCAAGGTATCAAAGTCCCCCTTTCTTCCCAACTCCCTCTTCCTGTTTTAGAAGTACAGTGTTAACAGTTGTACATTCTTTTAGTCCCCTTGCTATGGATTTTGAAATTATAATACCTGTATAAATTTTTTTTTACTCCCAAAATGTAATAATATATCATGAATTGTTTTGTTACTGGTGGTTTTTACTTAAGAGTGTGTCTTGACAAGTATCATATGATCTCACTGATATGAGGAATTCTTAATCTCAGGAAACAAACTGAGGGTTGCTGGAGTGGTGGGGGGTGGGAGGGCTGGGGTGGCTGGGTGATAGACATTGGGAGGGTATATGCTACGGTCAGCGCTGTGAATTGTGTAAGACTGGTGAATCACAGACCTCTCCCTCTGAAACAAATAATACATTATATGTTAAAAAAAAGAAGATAGTAGGAAGGGAAAAATGAAGAGGGGGATATCAGAGGGGGAGATGAACCATGAGAGACTATGGACTCTGAAAAACAAACAGGGTTTTAGAGGGGAGGGGGGTGGGGGGATGGGTTAGCCCAGTGATGGGTATTAAGGAGGGCAGGTATTGAATGGAGCACTGGGTGTTATATGCAAACAATGAATCATGGAACACTACACCAAAAACTAATGATGTAATGTATGGTGACTAACATAACATAATAAAATAAAATTAAAAAAAAAGAGTGTGTCTTGAAAAATAAGACATGGCTGTCTCTTTTTTTTATGGCTGCCTAATACTCCAAATTTAGCCAAGGATGACCAGTTAGGTTGTTTCTAATTTTTTGCATTTGTAAACCTTGCCGTAAGGAAATGTCCCTGTACATACATCCTTGTATACATGTGCTGCTAGAAGTGAAATAGTTGGGTCAAAGACTATGTACTTTTAAAGTTGAGATACATATCGCTAAATTGCTATCTTAAGAGGATGTCTCAGGTTGCATTCCATCAGTTGCTTGAGAGGGTGACTTGCCAACACCTGGTATTGTACATTTTAACATTTTTCCCCCCAATCTGATGGGTGAAAAACTGTATCTTTTTAAATGTTGCATTTCTTTTCGGGGCGCCTGGGTGGCTCAGTCGTTAAGCGTCTGCCTTTGGCTCAGGTCGTGATCCTAGGGTGCTGGGATCGAGCCCCGCATCAGGCTTCCTGCTCAGAGGGAAGCCTGCTTCTTCCTCTCCCACTCCCCCTGCTTGTGTTCCTGCTCTCGCTATCTCTCTCTCTCAAATAAATAAATAAAATATTTTAAAAAAATGTTGCATTTCTTTGATCATGAGATCAAATATCTTTTCATACAGTTATTCGTTTTTATTTCTTCTTTGAATTGTCTCGATTTAACTTTTTTCCTTTTACTTTCATAATTCTGTTGTAACTGATTTTAAAGTATAAGTTGAGGAATAAGATATAATCTCTTATATCAAATAATCATGTTGAGTGACAATAACAGTGAGCTTCCAAGACATCGATCTCTTTTTTTGCAAAATGAGTAGTGTTCGTGAATATTTATCTGTGGTGCAGTATTGCTTCTAGACGTGAATCACTGCAAACCATGTAGAGAACTTGCAGAATAACCATGTAAATTGCTGTAGTTTGTTTTTAACCTTTAGAATTATCAGTTTGAACTCATTAAATTTTTTCTTTTAAGGTTAACAATTTCTAGGCAGTAACAATGTAAACACATGAGTTTAATGAACAATTATCCTTTTATTATTAGGTTGTCACATTATAGACTATTATAAATTTTTAGTTTTTTTATAGAATTTAGTAATTGATAAGTAAAGTGGTTCCACAGACCTATATGACCTTGGGCTAGTCATTTTACCTTCCCGAAGTCTGTTTTTCTTATGTGTAAAATGACGCAGTATGACCAAGTGATGTCCAAGGTCTACCAAAGAGAGATGTTAAAAAAAAAAAGATGGGTTTCTTCCCTTACTCTGGAGAAGATTAAGTCAGAGGATTAAAATCCAACTTCTGTTATAGATGAGCATTGAACTAAAAGATCTTTGTGGACCATTCTATCTCTGAGAGTTTTGATTCTGTGTTAGATGATGTAAACAAATTTCATCAGTCTTGAGTTTGTGGTGACAGTTCTCTGAAAAGATTATTAAACCAAGAAAGGGTGTTTGTTGCATCTAATTAGCTAGATTTTAATAGTCTGACCTTGATTGCTGTGTTGTAACATACGAAAGTTGTTTTTTTTTTTTTAAATTTTATTCATTCGAGAGAGTGAGAGAGAGAGGGGTTTTTCCCCTGAAACCAATGTGGTCAAGCCTGTTTGGATAGTGTAGAGATAGATCTGTTCACCATCTACCCTCTCAGGACATTTAAGTGAAAGATCAGACCTGGAGAAACATATGCCTTTAAGCACCATGGTAAAGTTTTTTTAAGGTGTGCTAAAATGAAACATGGAATAATGGAAGTACAAAAGATACTAAGTTTCAAGCAATTTAGAAAGTTAAAAACTATAAAAAGAGACACAGTCTGCATAACATAATGTTTGTAATAGAATTTGCTTAGCCAGGTAACAATATTCCAGTGGTATTTCCTGAATAGTTAAAGAAGGTGATTTCAAAAAAGAGTTACTTAGCGAAGCAGGCTTTAAATACTATCAAATTTGATTTGTTTCAAAAGTAGGTATCTTCTAAACTTACTTACCAAGTTAGGAGTATGTTTAATGGCATTTTAATTGTTTTCCCAAATGCTTTATTTTCTAAGAGATCTTATTTTTTTCTAATTGTGGTTTTATAAACTGTGGTACTTTTCAGTAGTTCTTCCTGTCATGGTTGAAAGAGGACTGCTGTATAATAAAGGTAAAAATAAACTGAAAATTAGAAAATCTTTCCTGTTGTAGATACAACACAAGGAAAATTGACTCAGGCCATCAACACTTGTTAGCATCAGTATATATAGAACCACTTATTAGATATAGGGTAGGACACAAGAGGAATGGAAGACACAAAACCTCTACCCTGGGAGTGCTTAAGTTTAGTTGAGGGTCATTATAAGTATGTATATTCAAGTTATTTTAAAACAAACTACATGTTAGTGCCAATTAAATAATGTAATTGTATATGCATGTAGGAGGATACAGAATAAAGGAGTAATTAGAGGGTAATCTTGGGAGAATTCTTAGAGAACAAAGAGGATTTGGGGATGGAATGGAGGAGAGGAACTTGAATACTGTTATAGTGAGCGTTTGCTAGAGATGGTGTCATGTACCAAGTTCAGGAGATGCCATGGAGTAAGCTCTGTGTAGAAAGCAGTGTAGAATTCAGCTTTCTATTTGTGTGATAAAAGCAACGTGGGGCGTCTGGATGGCTCAGTGGGTTAAGCATCTGACTTCGGCTAAGGTCATGATCTCTGGGTCCTGGAACGGAGCCCCGCCTTGGACTCCCTGCTCAGTGGTGGGTCTGCTCCTCCCTCTCCCTCTGTACCCCACCCCTGCTCGTGGGCATGTGCATGTGTGCTCTCTCTCAAATAAATAAATCTTTAAGTTAAAAAATAAAAGCAACAGTTCACTTTTTTGATTACACTTGATGATGTTATCATCTAAGGAAACCTTGAGACTAGAAAATAGGGACATTCAGTCTTCACTAACTCTGTTTTAGAGTCCTAGAGTCATAGAATTTTAGACTAAAACTAGGAATTCTCTTCCTGTCATTTATGAGGTGAAGTAACTGAGACCTGGGGATACTTTCCCAGTGATCTCTGCTAGTGAGGGCAAAGTCAGCACACATATCTATTTCAGAGATGTTATGTGCACATACAAGGAAAAGCATTTACATTAATTTTGTTCCTCCTGTACAGATTATACAGGCTGTGCTTCACCTTTCTCATTCTTGTTTGTTTTATGGTTACATAGGATTCCATTTTATGGATGAGCTATAATTAATAGACCTATCCCCTGATGATGGATATTTAGGTTAGTTTCGATCTTTTTTAATGCAATACTGAGTTTTTAAAAAGGTGAAAATGTCTGCTTTGAAATTTTTTCTTTCATATACATTAAGTAAATATATACATATATAATCTGTTTTAGTATTTGAGAATTTTACTACTCTTCTAAACATTTTTCTGTTTTACCTAAATTCAGTAATCCATGATGGTCACACTTTGTGAGTGATGTTCATTAAAGCAAATATCATATCTTGTAATTCAACATAATGAGTTAAGATGGTTTATTACTTTAAAACTCATAAAACTCTTGATGTAGTTAGAGTAATGATAGACTCTTACTTAATCTCAAAGACTATCCAAAAAGTTGTGCTGGAAGTTATAGTATGTCTAAAGGTGCATATGAACTATAAAATATTTGAATTAAAATTTCTGCAGAATATGCATTTTGAGAATGTTAGTGTTGATAGTTGATAGCTATCCATAAGTCTATATATGTGTAATTTACTGCTATTTTTGCTTTTAGAACCTTTTGCCCAGAATAGCAGCCAAACTTGATGTTGCCCCAATATCTGACATCATTGCAATCAAGTCTCCTGACATATTTGTGAGAACTATTTACGCAGGTGAGTACCCAAGGAAAATAATGAATCAACATGTTAACTTTTCGTGAATTTTAAAAGCAGAAATTAATTTAAAGTTAGTATTTTAAACAAGTCATACACTTGCTTTAAATGGACCATCTTAAAAGTTTCTGAGAAAAATCTTAATCTTAGATTTGCTTCTAGACCATGACATGACAATCTGTTTGATAGATCCAGAGCACAGTTCTTTCCTGCTTGGTTATTCAGTTTACAGAGCGATGAGATTTTTCCAGTCATCAATAAAAATTAGATTCACTAGTGGCACCTGGAGAGGCAAAACTTTTCCATTAAAAAAAATAGTATTCTTAATCTTCACTGCTTCTACTCCGTTTCCATCTGCATTAAGAAATTCATTTCAGTGTCTCTTTAGTTGATTGATCTTCTGCTAAGCACACTGGTCTCTAGTGCGGCTAGAAAAAGTAGTGAACTCTGTTCTTTCTGATTGAAGTTGTGTGTTTTCAATTTAATGGTCAGTTCTCAAATTAGATCTTTCATCTTTAATAGAGTTTGAGGGGAAATATTGGTCAAGTTTAGGTTGCTCTTACGTGATTGCTAACCCATAAGAAATGTCTTAAATTCTTTTAAAGTCTTGGCACATGATACCTCTTGTTCTTTATGCCCTATCATGTTTTCTTTCTTTTTTAAAAAAAGATTTTATTTATTTATTTGAGAGAAAGAGAGAGAGCGCCCATGCGCGCATGAGCGGGGGAGAGAGAGGGGCAGAGGGAGAAGCAGACTCCCCGCTGAGCAGGGAGCCCGATGCTGGGCTCCATCCCAGGACCCTGGGATCATGAGCTGAGCCGAAGGCAGACGCTTAACTGACTGAGTCACCCAGGTGCCCCTGCCCTATCATGTTTTCATTTATTTTCTTCTCTTAGTAAGCCTAGTAGCTGCATTCTTAAGTTGTTGCAGCTCATATTCTTGAGTTACTGTGTTTTTGGAGAAGGAAGCTTTTGTTTATATTCCTTTTAGAAAGAGTACACCTTATTAGTGTGGCTTCCTAGCCTATTCCAATTTCTTGCTTCCAGGCAGGTCAGCACTTGTCCTGCTTTTAAATAAAACATCCAAGGTTATACAAATATCCACTGATAAGTTTCTTAAGTATTATGGTCCTTTTTTCTGTACTTGGTAGAGGTAGAAAACAACTGGTTCATAGTTATTTCTTCCTTGTTTTCATGAAGTAAATTCTGAATCTCAAAGGATTACTTGCCTTTCATGGGTGTTTTTAAAAAAATAAATTGTGTATTTCAGGAAATGCTTTATGTACAGTGAAGTGTGATGAGAAAGTGAAGGTGTTTTCTGTCCGAGGAACATCTTTTGAAGCTGCAGCAACAAGTGGAGGTAGTGCCAGTTCAGAAAAGGGTGAGTGTTCGTTTGAAGTTTGTTTTGTTTCTTGTTTTTTAGTTCACTGATTATATTAGAATAAGAGATGGCCTCTGGTTAAATTTCTTAAACAGTGTCTGAGAGCTCAGTCTAAATAATATTCCCAAGCTTTCCAAAAAGAAGAAATATTTATAATGTGCCTTTTTCATATCATTTTTGGTACTGGTATAGTTGCTTTCGTAGATCAAAGGGGTGTTGCTTTACTTTTTTCTCACTGTTTTCTATTATAATACTTGGGAGACTCCATATAATAGAAGAATATAATTAATAGTAAATTTATAGAGGGTGTTACTCTTTAATATATATATAGATAGATAGATAGCTTATTTGAACCTCATGGAGGGTTATTCCAGTTTTATAGATAGAGAATTACATGACTTCTCAAAGGTCATATAGCTAATGAGGTGAAGGCTGGAATCTAATCCCTTCAATTCTTTCCAAAAATCAGAGAGAATGAAATTAGAAGCACAAAAAATTCACAGTAACTAACAAACTTAAATTTCATGGAATTAACTCTTTATGTGTTTCTTTTAAAAATTACTATTATTGAATTTTAACTCACGGTCATTCTTTTGTTATCTGTATCAACGTACGCAGTATCAAGTCCTTCCCCAGTGGGGATAGCAGAGTGGCTTGACCAGAAATTAACAAAAAGTGATCGACCGGAGCTAACTGGTGCCAAAGTGGTGGTATCTGGTGGTAAGTGGAATATTGTAATTTATTAATTTTAAAAGATGTTGTAAAATTAAAATTGATTTTATTAGTATTTATTTTAGAGCAGCACAGATTTTCTTTTTTCAAATGTAAGAAGTAGATAAGATTGCAAGTATTATTCCCATTTTACCAATTAGGAAAATGAAATGAGCGTGGTGGTAACACAATTTGGGCTCTCAGTTGCATATCTGTATCGCTGGCACCAGGGGGAGCATGGTACAAGTCATCTCCACAGCTGTATGGAATGGAGTTTATGTTTACTTAATTTTTTTTTTTTCCATTTTCTTCAATGAGGTCGGGGTTTGAAGAGTGGAGAGAACTTTAAGTTGTTATATGATTTGGCAGATCAACTACATGCTGCAGGTAAAGATATTTTCTTTAGTAGAAAAATACTCCCTTTTTGTTGGAAATATTTTTTCTTTATTATTTCATTTATATATAAGTCACTCAAGTCTGCAGATTATTTTGCTTTCTCTGGTTTTCAACTTTTCTCTCTGAAATGGTTTTTCTTAGTCTCCAAGTAAATGGTATACCATTCAGTGTGGAGAGGGTCCTTATGCTTTTTTATTGTTTATCTGACACTCTTATATTTGTGAAATCTTTGTTATTTTTCCATTTATTTATTTATTTATTTATTTTTAAAAGAATTTATTTATTTGAGAGAGAGAGAGGATGAGAGCAGGTTGAGGAGCAGAGGGAGAAGCAGACTCCCTACTGAGCAAGGAGCCCGATGGGGGGCTCGATCCCGGGACTCCAGGATCTTGACCTGAGTCAAAGGCAGCCACATAACTGACTGAGCCACCCAGGCGCCTCTGTTTTTCCATTAAAAAAATTTTTTAAATGTGCCTACTTCAGATTCAGGAATGCCCTTGTTTTTATTGGTAGTTTAATAACAATCTCTTATAAAAGTAGAAATTAACATTATTTTAAAATTGTAGTTAACCATTTATAGGAAAGATAGAATGTATTAAAAATGTACTGATGAGAGTGGAATGGTTTTTGAAATCAGAAAATTGGAAATATTTTAGTTTTTAACTATAGCACTGTTGCATGAATATATTCTTTTTACAATGGGGTGCCTGGGTAACTCTGTTGCTCAAGTGTCCAACTTTTGATTTTGGCTCGGGTCATGATCTCAGGATCGTGAGATGGAGCCCCCGCATTGGGCTCTATGCTGGGCATGGAGCCTGCTTAAGATTCTCTCTCCCTCACTCTCCCCGTCCTTCCCTGCTTAAGATTCTCTCTCTCTCCCACTCCCTCCCCATCTCTCTCTCTATATATATATAAAAAAAAAAAGAAGAAAGTCTCCATTCTTTTCTTTCTTCCCCTTTGTTAAGAGTTTTGTGTATAACTTTCTAGGTTTTTCGTATGCTTTTATATTACCTGATCTATGTACTCATAGAAACAGTAATGGTTTTGTCTGAATAAAGGCATGATATTGACTCTATAATCAGATGGTTTTATTTGAGGGTGTTTATTTCATTCACTTATTCTTTAATTGAACAAATATTTATTGAGTGTCTGCCATATGCCAGGCATTATTTTAGGAACTGGGAAATAGCAGTGAGCAAAATAAGCAGTCTCTCCCCTTGTGGATTTATATTTGTATTTGGGTGAGACTAGACTTGTATTAGTTTCTGTGGCTATTGTAACAAACTGCTGTAAACTCTGGCTTAAAACAACAGAAAATTATTCTTACAGTTCTAGAGACCAGAAGTATGTTGAAATCATGGTGTTGGCAGGACCACACTCTGGGAGCAAATCTGTTCATTTCCAGCTTTTAGAGGCTGCCCCAACATTCCTGGGCATGTGACTGCATCACTCCAATCTCTGCCTCTGTCTTCAAATCACCTTCTTCTCTGTGTATCTGTATCAAACCTCCCTCTGTATCCCTTTTTTATAAGGATACTTGTGATGACGTTTAAGGGACCACCTAGATAATTTAGGATAAGCACCCTCTTTTAAGATCCTTTATATCATATCTGCTGCCATGTTGGTAATACAGATTCTGGGGATTAGAAAGTGAATATATGGGGCACCTGGGTGGCTCAGTCGGTTAAGCATCTGCTTTGGCTCAGGTCATGATCCCAGGGTCCTGGGAGACCAGGGAAAGTGCAAAAGGGAAATGGAATGGAAAGTGCAAAAAGGAGGGTAGTAAGAGATAAGACAGAGAGTAATAGACCAGACCATATAGGGCATTATGTGCCTTAGTAAGGAGATTGCTTTTCTCTTGATGAAATAGGAAACCACTGAAAGGTTTGAGTAGAAGAGTCACATGACCTGACACTCTAGCTACAGTTTTGAGTATAGGGGGATAAGTTTTGAGTGTAGGGGGATAAGTGCATTAACGGGGGGATCAGTTAGGAGATTGTTTTAATCATTCAGGTGAGAGATACTGGTGGTTTGAATCAGGTTAGTAGCAGTAGATGTAGGGAGAAATAGTTTCAGGATATATAGCTGAAAGTAAAGAAACTGGGATTTCTTGATAGATTGGACATATATATTATGAGAGAGAGTTTTTATCTGGCAGTTGGTAGGATGAAATTACCATTAGCTGAGACAGTAAAGACCCCAAGTGGCACAGTTTCCAGGGAGAGATCAGGAATTCCATTTTAGGCATATTAAGTTTTGAGTTAACAGTAAACATACAAATAGAAATGTCAATTAAACTGTTGGTACAGGAATGTGGAGTTCATTGGAGAAGTTTGGGCTGGAGTATAAATTTGGGAATCAGTTGCATTTCGATGGTATTTGAAGCCATGAAACTAGATGACCTCACCAAGGGAGTGAGTGTAGATAAAAAAGAGGTCGCAGGACTAAGCCCTAGACACTGTAAGATTAAAAGAGGAGAAGGAGAGAAAGAAGACCAAAAGGAGTGTGGTAAGTAAGGCAGGAAAACCAGGACAGAGAGCATGATGTTTTGGGATCCAAGTGAAGTGTTTTAGTCAGGTATTATATAGTAGGTCAAGGAAGATGAGGACTGAGAGTGACTAACTGATTTAGCCACTTAGAAGTCATTGGTGACTGAGCATTTTTAGTGGAGTAGTGGGCAAAACCCTGAGTGGAATGGACTTAAAACAATGATCCTAAATGGTGGTTACATGACTACATTCACTTTATGATAAACCATTGAGCAGTACATTTGTGATTTGCATGTGTTTTGTACGTGTGTTATGTCTTAATAAAGTTTTTAGAAAAAGATTCGGAGGCCTGGAATTGGAATCAATGAATACAGACAACTCTTTAGAGAGATTTTGCTATATGGGAAAGCAGAGAAATGAACAGTATTTAGGGGAGAATGGAGCCAACAGAGGGGCATTTTAAAGAGGGGACAAATAATAGCATGCTTCTATGCTGATGGGAATGCTCCAGTTGAGAGGGAAAAATTAATTATGCTGGAGAGGGAGGGCAGAGTTGCTGGAGTAATGTCCTTAAGTAGGCAAAAAAGAATATGGACACAGCTGTAGGTTGATGGGTGTATGTTAGTTGGAACATGTGGAAATTCGCTTGTGATGATTTCAATTTCTTAAGTGAAATAGGAAGCAAGGTCATCAGCTGAGAGTGAGGATGTTAAAGAGTATTGGACGTTTGACAAGAGAAGAAAAGATATGAAATTTTAATTTAGGAAACAGAATTAAGGCCTGTTTATTTAAAGTAAAACCTAGTTAACACAGCTCAGTGTTGGTGTTTTTCTCCAGTTATGCTGAACTACAGGGGACAGGTAAGGAAAAGATAGAGAGGTTGTTTAGTCTGTTAACTGGAGATGGAGATTTTTTCTAGTTGAGAGTGATGATGAAGGCAAGGAGATTGAAGGCGTATGCAATGAAGTGATTAGAGTCATTGATCATAGAATTTAAGCTAGGTAAAGAGGAGACAACATGGGGCGCCTGGGTGGCTCAGTTGGTTAAGTGGCTGCCTTCCGCTTAGGTCATGATCCTGGAGTCCCGGGATCGAGTCCCATATCCGGCTCCCTGCTCAGCGGGGGGTCTGCTTCTCCCTCTGACCCTCTTCCCTCTCGTGCTCTGTCTCTCATTCTCTCTCTCAAATAAATAAAATCTTTAAAAAAAAAAAAAGAGGAGACAACATAGTGGGAGAGAGGGTCAGTGAATAGAAATATAGATCCCAGTGAGGTCAGAGGATTGTTGGAGCTGAGTGTGAAGGGAGTCAGCTGGAAAGAGTAGGTCACAGAGAGACATTGGAAATTGAGATTGTCAAGGGATATCGGTAATGGAAAGGTTGGGGATATGACCATGGGTGTGGCTGAGTACATAGATGATTGGAGAAGAGTTTAAGGAACCAAGAGGCCAGGTGTTGAGATCTCTGAGAATTAAGACTAGTGTTGGAGAAAGTGGCAATGGCCCAGAAGCTAAAAATCATTGAGAAATGAAGGGGATTGGACTCATGGTTAATAGCCGACACAGCAATAAATGGGTGACATGATCTGACGACGTGAGATTCAAAGCTGAAGGCTTTTAAGGAGGAAGGAGGGAGAACTTTCTGAAGGTGTCAGTGAAGAGTCCCACCTCCAGGCCCAGTGGTATGAAGATGGTGGCAGACAGAGCAACATCTGGAGGGAACTGCAGGGGAGTCGTTGTCGTCAGGGAACATCTAGACAAATGAGAAGATGGGTGTAGATTAGGGAGCATGCAGAGCATTATGGAGATTAGTGTGTGAATTATGAAGGATAACCTTTGAGTCTGGGCCTTGTAGTGACTGAAGTAAATAAAGGGCAGTATGTGACCAATCCTCACTGATTCAGGTAGTGTTGAGACTATGTGCCTTAGGAGGTAGTAGGAGTACTGTCTGTGGCTTCCTCTTGTCCTCTCTAGATGAAGATGAAGAGGACCCAAGACTCGTTCTTGACCCCTGCTGAGAGGGGTGACCTTACTCCAAGTACAGGGCTCTTTGTTGACTCCTGCTGAAGGAGGATACAAGGCTACTTCTCATTTTTTTTTAGATAGGTTAAAATTTATCTTGTGTTATGTGTAACTTGTCTTTATCTGATCACAAGAGATAATGATATCATAGTACCTTCAAAAGTTGTGAAGTTATTGCATAAAGGAGCGTTATATAATGGTATCCCAAACAGATGATAATATATGTTTTATGAATGCCTAGAGGCCTTTTTGATAAAGCAAGCAGAGGACTTCAGCCAAATTTAAAATTTAAAATCCTTGGGTATAAATAGAAGGCATTTCTTTTTTTAAAAAAAATTTTTTATTGTTATGTTAATCAACATACATTACATCATTAGTTTTTGATGTAGTGTTCCATGATTCATTGTTTGTGCATAACACCCAGTGCCCCATGCAGAATGTGCCCTCTTTAAAATAGAAGGCATTTCTTGAAGTTTTGTGTATAAAGTGCACTAGTACTTCATTTTAGAATTCTTGATCAGTGAGAAGGGGATTTTTTTCTAAAACAAGGCCTTTATAAAATAAATTTGTAATTGTACTTATCAGTATCTTTTTATACAGTTATTAATGAATATCCCAACCAGCTGATGAATAGAGCTTAAAAAAAAATGACAAATATGTTTTCCTCTTTAGTTGGTGCTTCTCGTGCTGCTGTTGATGCTGGCTTTGTTCCCAATGACATGCAAGTTGGACAGACGGGAAAAATCGTAGCACCAGTGAGTATTGCGATAAAATATGCCGTGCAAAATTCTCTGGGGATAAAAAGTTTGTGTGTGTATATATATATTTGTTGAATAACCATCTCAGATACTTTTCAGTGTATCTAAGCAGTTAGCCATTACAGTGGTGAACATGTCCTCACGAGGTCTGTGGATTTCTTGGTCTCAGTTAAAATGCTTAGCAGTTTTTAATCCAGCATTGTCTTTCAGATTTTTTTTTTTAAGTTTTTATTTAAATTCCAATGTCTTGGGGTGCCTGGGTGACTCAGTTGGTTAAGTGTCCGACTCTTGATTTCAGCTCAGGTCATGATCTCAGGGTTGTGAGTTTGAGCCCGATGTTGGGCTCTGTGCTGGGCCTAGAGTCTGCTTGGGATTCTCTCTCTCCCTCTCTCTCTGCCATTCCCCACCCTCTCTCTCCCTCTCTTAAAAAAAAAAAATTCCAGTGTCTTCTGGATTTTTTTAAAGCAGTGGAACACTGTCAAATTCACATAAAATCTTTAAAAAAAATTCACATCACAACACCAAATATAAAATTGGTGAAAATAACATTTTATTAGTAAATGGATTTTATAAGTTCACATTAACATTTATTTACCATAAAGCCTATTATTAATAAAAACTGTATTAATGAACACAGAATCTTGAAATCAGGAGCTATGAATAATAGTTGTCTCATCCTGAACACCTACTTTATCTCTCTTATTTTGTCTAGCTGCATGAAATTCAGAAAATTCTCATCCATATAGATAAGTGATACTAGAATATTCTTCAGTTAAACCTATCCAAAACTTAGAAAATAAATACTTTGGTTTCAAAGTTCAGTCACTAACCGTATCTAATGATTGTTCATATTACATGAGTAGACATCTTCAGGCTTGAATTTACAAAAGATCAGACCCACAACGTTCCTAATTGATAATACTTCTACAAGAAATTCAGAATGCACTGAGGTGGCAGACAAACTTTTATTTAGTTTGACTGAAAGGCAGCACTTGTTAAGTAGAACAGCTGAATGATGGAATGACCAGTGGCATCCTTATCTGTATTGAAAATAAATGTCCACAAACAATGAATCATGGAACACTACATCAAAAACTAATGATGGGGCGCCTGGGTGGCTCAGTTGATTAAGCGACTGCCTTCGGCTCAGGTCATGATCCTGGAGTCCCGGGATCGAGTCCCGCATCGGGCTCCCTGCTTGGCAGGGAGCCTGCTTCTCCCTCTGACCCTCCCCCCTCTCATGTGCTCTCTGTCTCTCTCATTCTCTCTGTTTCAAATAAATAAATAAAATCTTTAAAAAAAAAAAAAACTAATGATGTAATGTATGGTGATTAACATAACAATAAATTTTTTTTAAAAAATGCTTATATAATAAATAAAATCCACATATAATAAAAAAAGAAAATAAATGTCATACAGTCAGCTTTCTTCAACATTGCCATTGTGAATATAGAATTATTTAAATTTTTTTATAAGGAATTTAAATATATTGAACACTTTAAAGACTTTCTTTAACATAAATCATATAATCCCCAGAGATTCTGATTTATTAACTCTGAGTTAGGCCTGGTCATGTATATATGTATGTATTTGTGTGTGTGTGTGCGCGTGCACATTTAGGCTTTAAAACTTAAAACAATCTAGGGGTGCCTGGGTGGCTCAGTTGTTTAAACATCTGGTTCTTGGTTTTGGCACAGGTCATGATCTCAGGGTAGTGAGATCGAGCACCTTGTTGGGCTCTGCCCTGAGCATGGAGCCTTCTTAAGATTCTCTCCCTCTCCCTCTGCCCTTCCCATCTGCTCATGTGTGCATGAGTGCTCTTTCTCTCTCCTAAAAAAACCTTTTTGAAGCAGTCTCAAGTGTACAGAAAACTTGTGAGTACAGACCAAAAACCTTTATTTTTGTGGACTATTTGAAAGTAAGTTGCTGAGATGATACTCCATCATCCCCAGATAAGTTATGTAGAACATTCTCCTATATAACCACCATACAACTTTTAAAATCAGGACATTACAATTGATACATTAATTCCATCTTATCATCAGATCCCATTCAGGTTTTGCCTATTGTCTAGTAATGTCCTTTATAGCAAGAGGCTTTAGCTCAGAATCACATGGTGCATATAGTTGTCATGTATCCTTCCATCTTAAACAGTTCCTGTCTTACCTTGACTTTCATGACCTTGGCACTTCTGAAGATTATAGGATAGCTATTTTGAAGAGTAGAATGTCCCTCAAATTAGGTTTGTCTTGTTTCCGCACAATTCAATTTAGGTTATATATCTTTTGACAGGATTATCACAAAAGTGGTATTTCATCCTATCAGGTGGTACACAATTTCATTTTGTCTTATTACTAATGATTTTCACTTTGATCTTTTCATTAAGGTGATAGCTGTGAAATTTCTCTGCTATAAAGTTACTTTTCCCTTTGTAATTAATAAATGTTTTATGAGGAAGTACTTTGAATGATGTGAACATTCCAATTGTCCTTAGACTTTCAATTCATATATTTATTTATATCAGTATGGACTTCTGATTCCCATTTTATTGAGTGGGTGAAAATCTATCGTCATTATTATTGTTGTACAAATTATCCCACATTTGGCCAGTGAGAACCTCTTAAAGGTGGCTTCTGTGTGTTTTTTGACGTGTTCCCATTTTTCTCTCCCTTTCTTACTTTCTAACAGAACAATATGTTCCAGGCTCATTTTGTACTTTTCTTATCTGAGCCCTGGAGTCCGTCTTTTCTCTAAAGAGCCCTGGTTCCTTTTAGTGAAGAATAGTATTTAGCAGCCAACAGCTGGATGTTAGCTGCTTTCATTGGTATTAGGTTGTTGTTATTCCCAGAACCTCTCAGTGAAAAAAGCTAGGGAATGTGCATAACTATGTGTATGTGTAGGCACATACACACACATTTACATCTGTATTTCTGTATCAGTCTCTATTCTATATATTGAAAACCATAGTTCATTTTGATACTGCCAATTCCAGTCCAATACCACAGGATCAATTCTGGTTCTCTCCCTTTCCCTGTTTGTAATGCCCTTCTTCTACAGTGAAAAACCTGGACTCTGCCCTGCACAGATGCCCTCCCTCCTTGCTCCACTCAGGTTCTGACACCCTGCACCGAACAGTCCTTCCATATAGATACCCTCCCCACTTTGCTTGGACTCTGATACTCCTGTCTGGATCATTTCTTCCCAAAGTTTACATTCCCACCAACTATGTATTTGGGTTCCAGTTGCTCCTCATTTTTACCAATATTTGGTGTTTTAGCTGTTGAATAGTGAATGTGTAGTGGTACCTTATTGTGGTTTCAGTTTTCATTTGCCTGATAGCTAATGATGATGAACATTGCTGTGTTTTGAGGATTCACATGTCTTCCTTATGAAGTGTGTTTAATTCTTTGGCCCTTTTTTATTGCTTGTCTTTTTGTTATTTAAATGTCATCATTATATATATGTTATATATATAATTAAATTATTTATGTAATTATATAGTTATAATATGTGAGCTTCTTATCAGATATGTTTTACAAATATTTCTCCCAAGGTGTGGCTTGCCTATTTATTTTCTTAATGGTATCAAGTTGAGGAACTTCCCTTCTGTTCCCATTTTGTTGAGAGTTGTTACCATGAATGGTTGTTGAATTTTGTCAAATGTTTTTCTACATTTATTAAAATGATCATGATTTTTCCCTCCTTTATTTTGTTAATATGATGAATTACATTGTTTGATTTTTGAATGTTCAAGCACTTTGAGTTACTGTGATAAACCCTACTTGATCATGATATCTTTTTAATATACTGCTGGTTTTGATTGACTGGTATTGTGCTAAGGATTTTGGGGTCTGTCTTGATCAAAATCTGTAACTTTCTTTTTAAAGAATATTTGTCTAATTTTGGTATCAACATTATGCTGGCTTCATAAAACGAGTTGAAAGGTGTTCCCTACTGTTCTATTTTCTGAATGATTTGTGTAAGATTGATATATTTGTTTTGTTTTAAATGTGATAGAATTCACCAGTGATGCCATTTTGGCCTGGAATTTTCTTTGGTGGAATATTTGACAATTAACTCAGGTTCTTTAATGGTTTTAGGGCTATTCAAATTTTTTATTTTATTTTGAGTCTGTTCGGCTAAGTGATATATTTCGATGAATTGGTCCAATTTTTCTAAGTCAAATGTATTGGATAAAGGTGTTTATAATACTGCCCTATTTTCATTGTCTATAAGATCTGGAGTGAAAGCTCCTCTTTAATTTCTGCAATTGGTAATTTGTGTCTTCTCTTTTTTGTTCACTTTCTCTTCATCAGTCTAGTGAAGAGTTTATAAAAATTTTTTAAAAATCTCAGTGATCCAACTTTTTTAGAATGACAGACTTATTGAGATATATAACTCATGTACCATACAATTCATCCAATTAAATGTTTAATTCAGTGGCTTTTAGTATATTCACAGTTATACAACCATCACCTCAGTTAGTTTTAGAACATTTTCATTGCCCCCAGAAGACACATACCTGTTTTTTTCCCCAACTCCTCCAGGCCAAGGCAATTAACATTCTACTTTCTGTCTATATAGATTTGCCTATTCTGGACATTTCATATTAATATTTCATAATAATTGATGATTATATAATAGGTGGTCTTTTGTGTTTTTTTTTTCATTTAGCATAATGTTTTCAAGGTTTATCCATGTCATACTATTACTTTTTATTGCTAATAGTATTCCATTATGTGGGTATACCACATTTTATTTATCCATTCATAATTTGATGGACATTGGGGTTGTTTTCACTTTTTGGCTATTACGAATGATGCAGATATGAACATTCATTTACAAGTTTTTGTGTGGACATATATTTTAATTTTTCTTGTATATATGCCTAGGAGTGGATTTGCTAGATCATATGGTAACTCTGTGTTTAACCTTTTGAGGATCTGCCAAATTGTTTTCCATAGCAGCTACACCAACAGTGAGCCAAATTTTAGCTTTGTTTAATTGTTTTCATTGTTTCTCTAATTACTTCAGGTTTACCTTGCTCATAAGGCAGAACTTATTAATTTTGTATTGTTTATTTTTAAAAAAATTTTTGAAGTTTACTTATTTAAGTAATCTCTGCACCCAACGTGGGGCTTAAACTCATGACCCCGATATTATGCTGAGCGAAATAAGTCAAACAGAGAAAGACATGTATCATATGACCTCACTGATATGAGGAATTCTTAATCTCAGGAAACAAACTGAGGGTTGCTGGAGTGGGGGGTGGGGTGGGAGGGATGGGTGACTGGGTGA
>NC_138377.1:103400141-103526569 GCF_054177405.1 Leptonychotes weddellii
TGAGGGTTCTAGAGGGGAGGGGAGTGGGAGGATGGGTTAGCCTGGTGATGGGTATTGAGGAGGGCACGTTCTGCATGGAGCACTGGGTGTTATGCACAAACAATGAATCATGGAACACTACATCTAAAACTAATGATGTAATGTATGGGGATTAACATAACAATAAAAAAATTCAAACAAAAAAACTCATGACCGCGAGATCAAGAGTTGCATGCTCTTCCACCTGAGCCAGCCAAGCTGTATTATTTATTTTTAAATGTAAATATTAAAGGTATAAATTTCTGTCTAAGCACTGCTTTAGCTGCATCACACAAATTTTGATATATTGTATTTTTATCATTTATTTAAAAATACTTCCTAATTTATAAAATTAGAAATGTTTAATTTCTAAATATTTGTGTTTTTTTTTTTCCTGGAGAGCTTTCTATTACTGATTTCTAATTTAATTTTGGGGAATATCTCTGTAATATTTCAATCTTAAAATTTTTTGAGACTCATGGCATGGTAAATGCCCTATCTTGATGAACTTGAAAAGAATGTATTGTGCCATTAGACACTGCAGGAAAAAACATTAGTGAACTTGAAGATATGGTAGCAAAACTCCAAAATGACACACAGAGAGAAAATAAGAAAAAAAACAGAAAAAAAAAACTGGACAGAGCATTGATGAGCTGTGGGACAACTTTAGCAGGCCTAATATATGTACAGTTGGAATAGCCAAACTTTTTGGAGAAATAATGACCAGAAAATTTTTAAATTTGATGAAACCTATAAACATATAGATCTCAGAAGCTCATAAGCCCCAAGAACAGTAAATGTGACAGAAACTACAAGGCACATCATAAAGTGTTTGAAGAATGATAAAAAGACGTTCTTAAAAGCAGTCAGAAAAATAGGAGTTAAATGCTCCAGTCAAAAAGCAGAGACTGACAGAATGTATAAAAAGCAAGACCTCATCTATGTGCCACCTATAAGAAATGCATTTTAAATATAAAAAAGATATACACTGAAAGGGAAGGGAAAGAAAAAGATACACCAGGGTGCCTGGGTGGCTCAGTCGGATAAGCGTCCAACTCTTGATTTCACCTCAGGTCATGATTTCAGGGTTGTGAGATCAAGCCCTGTGTCTGGGCTCTAGGCTGCATGCTCATCAGGGAGTCTGCTTGAAATTCTTTCCCTCTCCCTCTGCCCCTCCCTGTGTACACCTGCTTTCTCTGTCTCTCTCAAATAAATAAATAAATCTTTATCACTGACCTCTACCTCTGAAACCAATAATACATTATATGTTAATTAATTGAATTTAAATAAAATAAATAAATTTTGGGGGGGAAAAAAGAAACAGATATACCATACAAGCAGTAAGCATAAGAAATTAAGAAATCTGAATGTCTTTATTAATATCAGAGAAAGTAGACTTTAAGACAATGACTACTACCAAAGATAGAGAGAAACATTACGTAATAATAAAAGGATTAATTTATCAGGAAGACAGAACAATCATGATTGTAGAAGTGCCCAACAACATAGTTTCAAAATACTTCAAGCAAAAACTAAGAGAACTAAAGTTAGAAATAGACAAATCTATACTCATAGTTGGAGATTTTAACACTTTTTCCTAGTAATTGATAAAATAAATAGAACAAGAAATTCAGTAAGAACATAAAAGATCTAGACCAGGGGTCAACAATCTTTATCTGTAAAGAGTAATACAGCAAGTATTTTTTGTTCTATGGGCCATAGAATGTACAGCTATAGACAAATATATAAATGAATGAGCATGGCTCTATTCCAGTAAAACTTTATATACAGAAACAGGCAGCAGTCTAGATTGGGCCTGTTGAACATTTATAGACAGTGTGCCACCTGTACTTTACCCTGGAACTCCAGTTACACGTATTTTAAGTGTATATTTAAATAATTTCTGTTGGTCTATCATCAAGATCACTGACTCTTCCATAAGTTCAAATTTGCGGTTAAAACCATCTAGGGAGGGGCGCCTGGATGGCTCAGTCGTTAAGTGTCTGCCTTCAGCTCAGGTCATGGTCCCAGGGTCCTGGGATTGAGCCCCGCATCAGGCTCCCTGCTCAGCGGGAAGCCGGCTTCTCCCTCTCCCACTCCCCCTGCTTGTGTTCCCTCTCTCTCCTTGTCTCTCTCTGTCAAATAAATGAATAAAATCTTCAAAAAAAAACAAAACAAAAAAATCTAGGGAATTTCTTATTTCACATTTTCTTCAGTTCTAGATTTGCATTTGGTTCTTTTTATAATTTTAATTTCTCTGTTGACATTTCTTATTTGTGCAGTCATTGCAGTTAACTTTTCCTTTACATTCTTGATCATACTTAAAATAACTGCTTTAAAATCCTTGTGTACTAATTCCAAAATCTGAGTTATTTCAAGGTTGATCTCCTTTGATTGTATTTTCACATTTTCCTGTTTCATTATATGTGTAGTACAGTGCTTCTCAAATTTTTTGTCTTAGGATTCCCTCTCAAGACTGAGGGCTCTCAAAAAAGAGCTTTTGTTTATGTGGGTCATATCTATTAATACTGACTGTATTAGAAATTCAAACTGAGAAAAATTTTAAATATTTTTAAATATTTATTTACTTGAAAATAATAAAACTTTTTCTTAATATAAATATTTTGATGAAAATAACTTTTCTGAAAGAAAAATGATTTTAATGGGAATAGTTGCATTGCTTTACATTTTTGGCTTCATAGTTAGCTTAATAGAAAATTACTAGATTCTTATTTCTGTTTCCACTGTTTTCTTGTATTAGTTTGATTAAAATACATGAAGAAAATCTACCATTACACATATATATAGTTGGGAAGAAAGTATTTTAATAGCCTCTTCAGAAAATTGTGGATATCTTTCTTTTACTTTTACATTATACCAAAATTTGACAAGTAGTAATCTCTTTTTTTTTTTTTTAAGATTTATTTATTTATTTGAGACAGACAGAGCAAGCAGGAGGAGGGGCAGAGGGAGAGGGAGACAAGCAGACTACCCGCTGAGCGGGGAGCCCAGTGCGGGGCTTGATCCCAGGACCCTGAGATCATGACCTGAGCCAAAGTCAAGAGTCGGATGCGCAACTGACTGATCCACCCAGATGCCCCAACAAGTAGTAATTTCTTAAAGGTTATTTACAGTGTGGAATGTGAAACCATATCATTGACCTTTTCATACTTTTATATTAAAATCCATTGGTCTACATTGCAGGTTGAATGGATCTTTTACCATCTTGTACATCATGCATTGTTCATTTAGAAAATAAAGACATATTTTGTTTTATTGTGCTTCCCTTACACTTCACATACATTCTGATGGTTTTTTTTTTTTTTATAAATTAATGGTTTTTGGCAGCCCTGCATTGAGCAAGTCTATTAGTGCTATTTTTTCAATAGCATTTGCTCACTTCGTGTCTCTGTATCACATCTTGGTAATTCTTACAATAGTTTCAAGTTTTGCATTATTATTATATTTGTTATGGTGATCTGTGATCAGAGATCTTTGATGTTACTATTACAATTGTTTTGGGGCACCATGAACCTCACCCATATAAGGCAATTAATTTAATCAATGAATGTTGTATGTGTTCTGTTTCACTGACTGGCTGTTCCCCAATCTATCTCCCTCTCCTCAAGTCTCCCTATTTTCTGAGACACAACAATATTGAAATCAGGCCAATTAATAAACCCTCAATGGCTTCTTGAGTGTTCAAGTGAAAGGAAAAATTGCACATCTCTCACTAAATCGAAAGCTAGAAATGATTAAGCTACGTGAAGAAGGCATGTTGAAAGCTGAGACAGGGCATAAGCTAGGCCTTTTGTGTCCAACAGTTAGACAAGTTTTGAATGCAAAGAAGTTCCTAGGAAAGTAAAAGAGCTACTTCAGTAAACAGATGAATAAGAAGGTGAAACAGCCTTACTGCTGATATGGAGAAAGTTTCAGTGGTCTGGATAGAAGGTCAAACCAGCCACAACATTCCTTTAAGCCGTTTACTCCAGAGCAATTCTCTTCAGAGCAAATCCCTTCAATTTTGTGAAGCCTGAGAGGAATAATCATCAGAAGAAAAGTTTGAAGCCAGCAGAGGTTGGTTTATGAAGTTTAAGGAAGGAAGCTGTCTCACAAGGTGAAGAAGCGAGTACTGATGTAGAAGCTGCAGCAGGTTATCTAGAAGATCTAGCTAAAATAATTAGTGAAAGTGGCTACACTAAACAGATTTTCAAAATAGACAAAACTGTCTTTTATTGAAAGAAGATGCCATTTAGGACTTCCATAGCTAGAGAGGAAAAATCCATGCCCGGCTTTAAAGCTTGTTAGGGGCTGATGCAGATAGTGACTTTAAGTTGAAGCCAGTGCTCATTTACCACTCTGAAAATCCTAGGGCCCTTAAAAATTATGCAAAATCTATTCTTCCTGTGCTCTAGAAATGGAACAAGAAAGCCTGGATGACAGCACGTATGTTTACAATATGGTTTACTGAATATTTTAAGCCTAATGTGGAGACCTCAGAAAAAAATGATTTCTTTCAAAATATTATTGTTCATCAACAATGCACCTGGTCACCCAAGAGTTCTGATGGAGATGTATAAGATGAATGTTGTTTTCATGTGTGCTAACACAAGCATCCATTCTGTAGCCCATGGATCAAGGAGTCAATATTTGACTTTCAAGTCTTATTGTTTAAGAAATACATTCTGTAAGGTTCTAAGTGCCATAGGTAGTGATTCTTCTGATGGATCTGGGGAAAGTAAATTGAAAGCCTTCCAGAAAGGATTCACCATTCTAGGTGCCATTAAGAACATTCATGATTCATGGAAGAGGTGAAAATACCAACATTAATAGGATTTTGGAGGAAGTGGATTCCAACCCTCATGGAGGACTTTTGCGGGGTTCAAGACTTGAGTAGAGGAAGTAACTGCAGATGTGGTGGAAATAGCAAGAGAACTAGAATTAGAAGTGGAGCCTGAAAATGGGACTGAATTGTGACAATCTCATGATAGAACTTTAATGGATGAGGAGTTGCTTCTTATGGGTGAGCCAAGGTGATTTCTTGAGATGGAAACTGCTCTTGGTGAAGATGATGTGAAGATTGTTGACAACAGAGAATTTAGAATATGACATACAGTTAGTGATAACGAATTTTGATAGAAGTTGTACTGTGGATAAAATCAGAAAGCATCACATGCTATAGAGAAATTACAGAGAAAAATGTGACAAACTGTGCTGTTGTCTTATTTTAAGAAATAAGACACCCCAACCTTCAGCAACCACCACCCTGATCAGTCAGCAGCCATCAACATGAAGCAAGACCCTCCACTAGCAATAAGATTATAACTTGTGAAAAGCTCACCTGATGGTTAGCATTTTTTAGCAATAAAGTACTTTTAAATTAAGGTATGTACATTATTTTGTTAGACATAGTGTTATGGCGCACTTAATAGACTACAGTATAGGGTGAACATGCACTGGGAAACCAAAAAATTAATTTGACATGCTTTACTGTGATATTTGCTTGATTATGGTGGTCTAGAACTGAACCCACAGTATTCCCAAAGTATGCTGTAAAGGTTAACTGAGTTTTGCAGACCTCCCAAATGTTGACATATGTTATCAGTATCAAAAAGTCAGGTTCATTAATATCACCACTGATCTCATTAGAAGAGTCTTTAAAGCTCATGCTTATGGATATAAGTTTTTTAGAATTCTAATTATCACTTAAAAGCTCAAATTTTGTCATTGGCAACAAAAACTTTTAAGTTGTTTTCTCAGAATTGATAAGCTCATTTCATTCATTTTCAGTAAAATGTCTGCTAAAAAACATCAAATATCTGCCACTTGTTCTTTGAAGTAAAAATGTTGGTCCATAAAAAAAGTGGCTGGTTCAGCTTGTAACTCAAACCATCACCCAAATGGTTTTCCTCATGACAGTTGTTGTGCTTTGATACACAGTGGAAGTACCTTATGTACTTCACAGTTTATAATACAGAATACTAAAAAATGTGTACTCAAAGGTCAAGGTTTAATAAAACTAATAATTTGTACTGCATCAAGAAGAATCTTAAGTGAAACCAGCTTTTTGTTTTTCAGGTTTTTTTTAAACTGAGTATGTGGCCTTGAAGAATGCTGTGACAACTAGTTCAGTTTGGTGCGGCTGTCTGGACTAATGCAGACAGTAGTTTTACCCACTATTGTTTTTCTGCATCATCAGTGCAAAGGTCAATACAGTTTTTCCAGGATAAATAATGAGATTCAAAAAAGTTACTTAACCCTGAGTACTTATTTGAGCACCATTCTTTTTGCCAAGCATTCACATAAAGGAATTCTTAAATGATTAGTTGGTATTGATTCTGGACAAATACAACTAAAACACAAAACAAAGCTGCAACTCCAAACTGTCTTCTCTTCTAATATGAGCCGGGCAGCTGAGAAGCCACCTTGCACATCTCTAATGCAGGGGTCCCCAGGGTTTTAAGCAGGGTACGTTTTTCGAATTGGTGGTTCTCTCTCTGGAATTGTTTCCTTCCTTTCCAGCTAATGTGGCAGCCACAAATTTGTTTGTGTGTTTCCTGAACTAGTAAGACTGCAGTTTCTATCCAAACGACTGCTTTCTGATTGGCTTTTATCCCCTGTGGGAAATCTGCAAATGCCCCAAGGGAGAAAGTAGTGGTATGAGGTAGACTCATCTTGTGCTTCCCTCCCCTACAGAACTCGGCCTTCTTAATTGCTGCCTGTCTTGGTTGATCTCCAGAGTATTTAAGTAGTTGCTGTCTATATTTTAACAAGGTTTCATAGTTTTTCTCTGCAGGAAGGTTTAGTCTGATATAAGCAGTTCCCTCAGGACCACGTGCAGGAGTCCTAAGGCCCAGAGTCAAATGCATTACTTCATATGTGCTCTGATGAGTACAGAATTAGATTATTATCTTCCTAAATAATATTTTAATTAATGCTACTTAATATTGCATTAGGTTTTTGGCAGGCATATCCCACTGTTGGCATGTATTACACTTGTGGACATCCAAACTCTCAGTTTTCTCCTTCACCCATATTTTATTGTCTGTTAAACCCATGTCTCCATTGTCTAATAATAAGTGTTCTTTGTGTTTAAAGCTGAACACTGTCATTATTAAATTTGGGTTTTTGTTCTCCACCATTGAAGCCTCATGAATCTTTTAAAGCTTGATTTCTATTCACATTCCTCTCAACTTTACATTCTTTGAAGATCCTATGTTCTATTTTGTTGCCATTCGGTAATAGCTATGAGAAGCATCACTGTGGTTCTCTCTGATGAAAACAGTAAGAAGTTCCCTATTCAAGTAAGGGGACCACAAAGGCAAATTTTGTTATCCTTACAAAACACTTTTATTACCGATTGTTTAAGAAAATGGGAAAATATATAATACCCAAAAGATGCCATGAATTTAGTTATACTTTTAAATACATTTTTATCATTCATAGCAGTTTACACATGCATATGGCAGACGATTGAACATATAGAGAGAGAACAATTCCTGGTGTGTTTATGGATTCATGTTCCCTGCAAGAATTCAGACCAGTGATGGGGAACCACTAATCTATCTACAGCTTACTGTTGCAACAAATTCTTCTGTATTACTCCTCATTTTTTAATTAACTTTTTATTTGGAAATAATTTCAAACTTAACAAAAAGTTCAAAATTAAAAATAGTACAGTGTCTGTGTATACACATATACACAAAGGTTTTTTTTTCCTGAACATATGACAGTAACATCATGACCCCTAAATACTTTAGTGTGTATTTCGCTTATTTATTTATTTGAGAGAGCAGGCACAAGTATGGGGAGAGGGAGAGGGAGAATCTCAAGTAGACTCTCTGCTGAGCATGGAGCCCAACATGGGGCTCAGTCTCATAACACATGAGATCATGACCTGAGCTGAAATCATGAATCAGACGCTTAACCGACTGAGCCACCCAGGTGCCCCTTTTAGTAAGAACAGAAATATTCTCTTACACAACCAAAGTACACTTACATCCTCTATTTGGATTTTGTCAATTTAAATTCTAATTTGTCTTCCATATTCTAATGGGATATGCCAGTTTTACCATTTAGTTTCATAATGCTCATTATAGTATTGTCCCATCTCCATACAGAATCCAGTTTAGGGTCAGGTATTGCATTTAGTTGTCATAGCTCTTTAACCTTTAGTCTCGTGGTTGTAGTAAGGAGTAACTCTCACTTCTTATTGAACCTCAGTCTTAGGCCTTCTGTACCCTTCTTAGTGTTCTACTCCTATTCCCCACCCCCCTAGCTGTAGTAGCCAAACTGCTTTTTGTCTCTTCATGGGAGGTACTGGGTGACAGTTTGGTCTTGAGAAAACTCAGATGGAAGATAAAGGTTGGAGATACGTTAAAACTAGGAGAGAGGTTTTTAAAGAAAATAAATTCTGTATCATTCTATTCATTTGCCAGATTTAGTCTGCAAATTTGGCACTAGGTTTTCTAGAAGCCAGTTCATATTGGGAAACAAGATCAGTATCCTGATTTATAGTGTCCCTAAGGTAAAAACAAACTAATTGCACATGGGAAGCATAATTTGGCCTGATAGCAAGATCAGAGAGAGAGATTTATCCCTTGAGCCCTTACAAAGAGGACACTATTGATTAACATCCTCAACAATGTCTTAACTATAAATAGGACAGTGGTTTCATAAGGATGTTGTTTTTTTTTTATAATGTCCCTCAATGTCAGCCAATTGCCTAATATTTAAGTGCATTTCCATAAGGGCCCAAAATTATTTGGTTTGGGGCTTGCTGCTCTGACTTTTCCAGGATAAAATTTCATAGTAGTGACTTAGTTGTAGAACCCTTCAGATGAAATCTTGTCAGGAATCCCCATGGATAATAGGAAAAGTGGAGTTGCAGTGGAGGGGTGTAACCTAGAGTGTTGCTAACATAGCTCTTTCCCTTCTCATTTTTCTGAAAGAGTCTCTATGGCCCCTCTGCAGAATGATTAGAGCCCTGAGCACATTTTAAAAACCACTTGTCCAGGAAAAACTGGTGGATTGCATAGCCTCAGTTTTCCACAAATAGATCTTCTGAACTGACTTTTGCTTTTGTCCTCTGTTAGTATATATCAACATTATCTTAAATTGTACCAATTTTAGAAACTCCTTATTTAGTACTATTTCCCTTATTCTCAGATGCTGATCTTTCCTTCTACTTCATAAGTCAACTTACTGTCCTCTCTATAAAAGCAAAACAATACAACTTAACCTATATACATCAAAGAAAGAGATGAGCCTTTCTAATTTAATGCTCATTTCTCTACCTGTGTCCTTGGATCCCATTACTTCCTACCTCCTTTGGGACAGTATTCCATTATTTACCCCTGTGTTCTGGGTTCAGAACCTCTCCCTCCTGCTCCTTTTTTTATAATCTTAAAAAGGAAAATTCTTTGTCTACCCAGCAGCCTCTTTTCTCTACTAGCTACCTCCCTTTTCATCTCTCTTGGTACGCTAAGCTTGAAAAAGTAGCTTACGTTTGCTAAATCCACTTTGCTTCCCATTCTTTCCTATTTATTTAAAAAATTTATATGTATATAAAGAATATATATACAAAAGATATTTTATATATATAAATATATATAAGGAATATAAAGAATACAGTATACACCTTTGTTTTTACTACCAAATTTAAGAAACAATATTATAATACAGTTGAAAGCCCCTATGTACTTTCTTTAATACACATCCTTCCTTTCCCTCAAAAGTAATCATTACCTAAGTTTGATGATGATTTCAATACATTTCACTTTTACTGTATATCTACAGTTCCCTAAACAGTATATTGCTGAACTTTTCAACTTGAGTACCGTGAATGATTTACAAGTGTGCTGAGATGTTGATCCTCTCAGCCTTTGGAACAGGAGACATTATGACTAGACTTGTTCACGTAGCCCAGGGTACCACACACATGCTGCCATTGTTTGTGTGCCATGATATAAAAAAATTAGGAACCACTGATAGGTAACATTGTTTTGTATACATTTTGTTTTGGTTTGGTTTTGGTTTTTTTTGTATACATTTTTTTAACTTTATAGCAACAGCATACTGTATGTGTTCTTTATGTTTTTTTTAGTCAATCTTATGTTTGTGAGATTCATCCATTTTAATTCAGGTAGCAGTTTTTCATTTGTGTTTCATTAATGTATGGTATCCTATTATAGAAATATGTCACATGTCACCCATTTTCCTAATACTGGATGCTTTATTTAGGTAGTCTATAATTCCTGCTGTTACAAATAATGTTACTGGAAGGGGCGCCTGGGTGGCCCAGTCGTTAAGTGTCTGCCTTCGGCTCAGGTCATGATCCCAGGGTCCTGGGATCGAGCCCCGCATCGGGCTCCCTGCTCCGCGGGAAGCCTGCTTCTCCCTCTCCCACTCCCCCTGCTTGTGTTCCCTCTCTCTCTGTGTGTCTCTCTGTCAAATAAATAAATAAAATCTTAAAAAAAAAAAAAAAGAAAGAAACAAATAATGTTACTGGAAGATTCTTATATCTCCTTGTATGTTAGTGTTTCCCTAGGGAAGTATGCCTGAGAGTGAAACTGCTCAATTATAGGAAATGTTCAGCTTTCCAGATGTTGATGAAGGGTCAACCAAAGTAGCTATACTTACGAGCAGTTTATAAAACTTACCTTTATTCCCATCCTCTTTGAACTTTGGTATTTTTGGTTTTTTAAAGTTTTGCCATTCTGGAGATAGATGGTAGTTCTGGAGATAGCAGTGATGGTTGCCTGACAAGGTGAATATACTTAATGCCACAGAACTGCACTTAACAGTGATTAAAATGGTAAATTTTATGTAATGTATATTTGCCACAGCTTTTTAAAAAAAGCTGTATTAGTCTGATGGGCATGAAATCTCACTGTTTTTTATTTGTTTTATCTGTTTTATTTGTTATTAGGCATCTTTATATTCTAAATGGGTTTTGTTTGTTTTATTTTTTTTAAAGATTTTATTTGTCAGAGCGCAAACGCACGTGCACAAGCAGGGGGAGTGGCAGGCAGAGGAAGAAGCAGGCTCCCCACTGAGCAGGGAGCCCGATCCCAGGACCCTGGGATCATGACCTGAGCTGAAGGCAGATGCTTAACCGACTGAGCCACCCAGGCGTCCTAAATGTCTGTTAATGATTTTTTCCCCCTGAATTTCTTGTTCATATCTTTTTGCCCATTTTTCTATTGAATTTTTTTTTCTTACTGGTTCTTGGAAGTTTTTAATTAAACGTTTTAGGTACTAATCTTTTGTTGATTATGTGTGTTGCATAAATTTCTCTCAGTTTTTAGCCAGCTTTTCCTTTTTTAAAAAATTATGTCTTTTGATAAACAGAGCTTTTAATTTTAATGTGGTTGAACTTATTTTTTTCCTTTATAGTATCTACAGTCTGTTGTTTTAGGAATCTTTCCTAAGACAGGGTCATAACGATATTCACCTGTATTTTTTTATTAAAGTTTTATTTTTCAAGATTTTATTTATTTTTGAGAGAGATAGTGAGCATGAGTGGGGCGGGTGGTGGGGGGCACAGAGGGAGAAGCAGATTCCCTGCTGAGCAGGGAGTCCGATGCAGGACTCCATCCCAGGACCCTGGGATCATGACCTGAGCCAAAGGCAGACCCTTAACTGACTGAACCACCTAGGCACCACTTTTTTCCCTATAACTTGTAAAGTTTGCTTTGCACATTTTGGTTTTTAATCTACTTGATTTGGTTTTTATGTTTGATGTGAAGTAGATATTCAGTTTTATCCTCCTATAACTGATCTTTGATTACACATTCTCTTTCTCCTCCACCGGTCTCTGGAGTCACCTCGTACATGTTTATATACATGCACAGGTCTATTGCTGGGCTCTCTGCCTATCAGTCAGTTGTTTGTTGTTGTATCAGTACTACACCTAAAGCTGTAGTAATAACATTACCTAGTTGGGCAATTCCTCTCTCCTCTGTTCTTCAGAATTGTCTTAGCTATTCTTGGCTCTCTGCCTTTCTCTTGCAGTTTTAGAATTAGTTTGTCAAACTCCACAGTTGAAGTTTTGATTGGAAATGTAAGTTTGTCTTATCCAAATTTGGTGTGATTTTTGAAAGTGTGTAGTTGATGAAATTCAGAGAGCCCAAATCTCTATTTTATTTTTTTAAAAGAGAAAATTAATAACTAGTTCCCAATCCACCCAAAAACCTTAAATAATAAAAATACACCAAGATTTTCAACATAATATAAAATATTTAAAATCAATTACTTAGTTGTTTCACACTTACTATAAACTCATTAGTATGTTTCTGGACAGAATGCAGTGATACTGGACAGTATCAGATATTTCTTCTGTGCTACTCCAAACATGTACGAATTGTAATGTGAATAAATAATGAAAAAATATGCTAAAGATACATGATGAAGGCAAATAATTCTTAGCTAATAACCAAGACCATTTAAAAATGATAATTTACTGATTGAGGACTTGCCTGGGTGAGATTTGGTAGTGCAAGTTGGGAGAGTTAAGTGGTGAGTCAGGGTGTGCAGAAAGGAGTTGGTAAAGGGGCTCACATTCAGATGCTGAGAGGTGATGGGCTGTTTTCTCTTCATGGCTCCTGAGACTCCAGAAATAGATGCTCTGAATCATTGTCCAAAGACTGCGGTTAAGCAACAAGATGAAAAAAATCTCAAAATAGATACCTCCTTGTGTTCTCGTTACTTGTAGTTATACAGTGTGAGCATGAGATATGATCCTGTCAGTTAAATAGCTGAGACACAACTGCTGAGTGGACACAGCAGTCTCTGAGATTCATAAGCACTTTAAATGTGCACTCATGCAAATTCATTATAGTTTTTTAAAAAAAATTTATTTGATTAGTGACTTCTGGATTTGAAAAGTACAAGTTGTAGTAAATACTCAGAAGCAAAAATTCCTCCAAGTGAGGAACTGTGGATGCATAGATTAATTTGGGGAGAGTTGATATCTTTGCAATATTTAGTCTTCTATACAACATGATTTTATTTCTTCTATTTATCTAGGTAGTTTTATAATTTCTTTATAAATGTAGATAGATAAATAGGAATGCAATTTATGTTTATATATTGCTTTTATTAATTTATCTGTAGATTCTTGGGTGTTGTACATACATAGTCATGTCTTCTGGGAATAATGAAATTTTGTTTCATCCTTTTGTTTAATTTTTTTTTCTTACTATGTCAGCTGTGCCTCCCTGGATGTTGTTAATGGAAGTGGTGATGATAAACATCCTGTCCCTTATTTTCCAGTAATTTCTAATAGGTTTCACCACTAGGTATGATGTTTGCTATCTCTTTTTAGTAGATATCTTTTATGAGATTAAAGAAGTTTTCTATAATAGTGTCATATAACAGTTGCTTGGTTGTGTAACTTAACTTTCACTTCTGTGTACCACAGTTTCTTCAGCTATATCATGGTGATAATGAATGTCTCTACCTCATGGGAAATTGTGAAGATAGAATAAGTATATGTAAAACACTTAAAACTATACCTGGCGTATAGTATAAGTACTATGTGTTAGCTATTTTTACAGTTACAAATCCTTGTTTGCTGAGAGATTTTTTTGTTTTGAAATCATGAACAGGTATCGCAGTCTTACTCTATACTCATATTTGACAGTCTCATTGGATTTTTTTAGGACATTAATTAGTATTTGTTGAGCTCGGTGGAGTGACATGTTTATGCTATGACTAGAATTTAATTCGAATGACTTTGTAAGCCTTGGCATATATAATGGTAGTTCCCGTTTTACATTTTTCTCTGGATTGCCTTTTAGAAGCTCTGTGACTTAACCTTCCTTTGCATCCAAACATAAGCATACTGCAATGATTAAAGAATCTGTTACCTACTGCCAGGGAAATGTCTTTTTACACTTAGTGCAACTTCTCAGTGGAAGTAGATAACGTTGTCTATATTTTGGTATTTTACTAACAGATCAGTGGTCTGTTTATAACTCTGAGAGTAGATGAATAGTTACTAGGTGAACAAGCAGTTTGGGGGAATTTACCAATACAAGAAATTTTGTGTTGGGGGTTCTCTTTTGAAAATTGACTAATGTTGAAAAGTCTGTGTAGGAACAAACTTGATAGAGTTATTTGTATACAGCTGGGACTGACTTTATGGACTGCTTTTCTGACTTGCTAAAAAGCTAAAGATTGACAAGCCCTTTCATATTGCATTATCCAGCTTGGCTTTTAACTCCAGGAGAACTGTGTTCACAAATTGATGCTCTATTCCTTTGGGGTTGGTATAGAAGCATTAAATTGTACTAAAATATTCATATGTGAGTGCATTTAGCTGAAAGCAATTGATGTTCTATTCCTAAGAGGGCCGAGAGAACTGCTGTATGGACCTGCAGTCCAGAAAACACCCTAAGCATGCTTCTTAAAGGTAATTACGTGGCCTGGATGATCAGAGTCCTGACGATGAAGTTTAAAATGACAAAGGAGAAGTTGTAGAATTTATAAACTGAGGTTAGGCAGTATAAATTGTTCAGTTGTGCAGTAAAAATCTTTTTGCTAAGAATTAGTTCTGATTGTATCTTTGCATTCAAATTGTAGCTTTGATTTCTTAGCTAATTTTTATTAGACTGATTTCTTTAAACATTTATTCCAGAGGACCAATATCAGTGAAGTTTTTTATTCATTTCCATTTTATATATAAAGTTGAAATTTTTAAGTTTTGGAGAGTCTTGAATTCTTTTTCCATATATAGCTGTTTAAAAGCATGCCACTGTTACGATAAGTTGACATGTCGTATAGGCAGTCCATCTAATTTCACAGCTGGCATGAAAGTCGATGAGCGTAGACAACAGATCTTTGTCTTAGCTATCTTTATGTGGTAACTGGAAAGGAATAAAACTACTCTAAATTTCTATTCTTATTCTAATTGTATTTTTGGTTCTTTCACATAAATGCTAATTTATTGTCTCATATATAGCTTCAGATGTGATAAACATGCACATGAATGTCAGAGAACGTGAGACACTGTGATAGAAGGAAATGTTTATTTAATGGATAATTGATCATTTAGCCTATGTACTTCAGTCTTTTTGTTCACTTTAGGGCCAAAGATATGAAAACTTAAAATCTTGTACAAAAGAATATTTGAAAAACTTAGTCTAATTATTTTTTATATATATAATTAATATATAATGTTATATATTAATATTAACTAAACTTAGTCTGAAAAGGAATTTGGGAAGTGGTATAGTGTTTGGGACAAAAGCGTGTATTCCATTTCCTTGAAGTGAGATTACTTAGAGGGTCTCTAGTTAGGTTGGGTGAATAGTAAATTTATTATTTTCTTATAGGCACTTTCCTTTTCCACATTACTAGCACCACTAAAATTCTTATAACTTTAGAAAGTACTAAAAGGAGTCTTTGTGTAACTTGGACTGAACTTCACAACTCTGGTCGCCTTTTTTTTTTTAAGTAAACTTTACTTTTGAGAACAATTTCGGCTTTACAGAAAATTTGCAAAGATACTCCAGAGAATTTCCATAAATCCTGTACTTGGTTTCCCCTATTTTTGTTGATATTTTTTTTAACGTTATGTGAACTGTTTATTTTTGATAATTGTCAAAACCACAAAATTCTAGAACTTAAGTTTTTTGAAGGTGGAGAATTGTGTGAAGGCTCTGTCAAGGTGATAACTTTCTTTTTAAAGATTTTTTATTTTTTGACAGAGAGATAGAGAGAGAGGGAACACAAGCAGGGGGAGTGGGAGAGGGAGAAGCAGGCTACCCGCTGAGCAGGGAGCCTGGTGCAGGGCTCTATCCCAGAACCTTGGGATCATGACCCAGGCTGAAGGCAGGTGCTTGACGACTGAGCCATCCAGGTGCCCCAAGGTGATAACTTTCTAATGACTTTTTTATTGTGGTAAAATCTAATAAAATTTGCCATTTTAACCATTTTTGAGTATACAGTTCAGTGGCAGTAATTACATTAACAGTGTTATGCAACCATCACCATCTATGTCCAAAATTTTTCATCACCCCAGGGCGCCTGGGTGGCTCAGTTGGTTAGGTGACTGCCTTCAGCTCGGGTCATGATGCCAGGGTCCTGGGATCAAGTCCCACATCTGGCTCCCCCTGCTCTGCGGGGAGCCTGCTTCTCCGAACTCTGCCTCTTCCTGCCATTCCCCCTGCTTGTGCTCTCTCTCTCTGTCAAATAAATAAATAAAATCTTTAAAAAAAAAAGACAAAACCAGAATTTTTCATCACCCCAAACTGAAACCCTATACCCATTAAGCAGTAACTCCATTCCCTCCCGCCCCAGTCCCTGCTAATCTCTCATCTACTCTGTCTCTGTGGTTTTGCTTCTGCTAGATAATTCATAAAAGTGGAATCATAACAGTATTTGTCCTTTTGTGAGTGTCTTATTTTAGTTATGTTTTCAGATTTCATTTATGTTGTAGCATGCATTAGAACTTCATTCCTTTTTATGACTGAAAAATATTCCATTAATATTCCATGAATATTCCATGTTTATCTATTTATCTGCAGGTGGATACTTGGGGGTTGTTTTGTTTTCACCTGTTGGCTATTGTGAATAATGCTGCCATGAACATTCACATACAAGTATATGTTTGAGTCTGTTTTCAGTTCTTTTGGGTTTATATCTAAGAATAGGATGGCTGGGTCATATGGTAATTCTGTGTGTAGGTTTTTGAGGAATGGCCAAACTGCTTTCCTCTGGTTACTTTGTAGCTCTCATGAGGTCCTTGGCATAGAAGTTATCTTAAGAATTTTAGAGTAGGGGCGCCTGGGTGGCTCAGTTGGTTAAGCGACTGCCTTCGGCTCAGGTCATGATCCTGGAGTCCCAGGATCGAGTCCCACATCGGGCTCCCTGCTCGGCGGGGAGTCTGCTTCTCCCTCTGACCCTCCTCCCTCTCATGTGCTCTCTCTCATTCTCTCTCTGTCAAATAAATAAATAAAATCTTTAAAAAAAAAATTTAGAGTAAAGATCAAGAAATGCTATGCAGAAGCAATGGCCTAACTCTTCTTAGTAATTTTAGGAAAGAGACAGCTTGGTGAGGGAAAAGAATACTGCTTGGAAGTCAGGTCCTAGTGCCATCTCTATTTTGTGGGGCCTCAATTTTTTCATTGATAAAATAAAGCAATTACATAGGTAATCTCAGAGGTGCCTTACTACAAAATTCTACGTAGGTATATATAATTCTAACTGATTTCGATCAATTAAAAAACCTTGCTGACAAAAAATTTGATAATCAAAGTTTTTATTTGACCTGCTAAAATGCGAAGCTTTGTAAATAGACTGATTCTGTATCTAAGTGTTTTGATGGTATATTCCCAAATATTTCAGTGTAAATTAATCATCTGAATAATTTTAGCAAAGTATATAATAATAAACTAGGCTTTCTATTATTCCAAGTATGCTTAAGGAATATTTTCCCACAGTGGAAAATCTGTGAATTAGCATAGAAGTGAATTAGGCAAATGCTGCACATTTAATTGCAAAATAGCTAAATATTAAAAAATTTATTTTATTTTAAATATTTTATTTATTTGAGAGAACACGAGAGCAAGAGAAATTGAGAGAATGAGTGGGGGGAGGGGCAGAGGGAGAAGCAGACTCCCTGCAGAGCAGGGAGCCCGATGTGGGACTCGATCCCAGGACCCTGGGATCATGACCTGAGCTGAAGGCAGGCGCTTAACCGACTGAGCCACCCAGGCGCCCCTAAAATTGATGGTACTTTTTTATATATAAATTTAAGTTAGCTATTCATCTAATCTCATCTTGTGTTAGTGATTTTTCTCTAAAATAAATATATTTATTGCACTTTTATAGACTAGTGGCTTCAGTTAAAAGCATATTACTTTTATGTACTGTCATAATATTGAGTTATTTGTGGTATAGTAGAAAAAGTACTGAATTTATTTTTTTTAAAGCGTTTTTTTTTTTTAAGATTTTATTTATTTATTTGACAGAGAGAGATACAGCGAGAGAGGGAACACATGCAGAGGGAGTAGGAGAGGGAGAAGCAGGCCTCCCCCTGAGCGGGGAGCCCGATGCGGGGCTCGATCCCAGGACCCTGAGATCATGACCTGAGCCGAAGGCAGACGCTTAACGACTGAGCCACCCAGGCACCCCAAAAGTACTGAATTTAAAATCAAAGGGATTGAGTTAAGAAGCCAGCCTTTTGCTAGGTACACTATACATAACCTTGGACAGCACACAGCCTGCCTGAAGCTGTGCTTTTTCTTCTATAAAATGGGAGTAATTCCTATCCTATAGAGTTACTGTCATAGTTATGTGAGATAATGTCTGTAAAGTACAGCGTGGTTACCAGAATATCATAGACAGTTCATGTAACTGTGATGATTAGTATGCCATCTTGACTCCTGATAAAAACCTGAGCTAGTCCTAATATAGAAGTATTATCTAATGGCTGGGACGTATGTTCAGCTTTAAATCAAGAGTATGGGTAAAGTCCTCCATTGTAAAACTTAGTTTAGCCATAATCCTGCCTGAGAACTTCATAACACAGGCATAGAGCTGTTGGAGAAAAGAGCCACAGATAGTTGTGCTTTGTGTTTTGGGGCCTCCTCCAAAAAGAGAAGAGACTTAACACAATTTGGCAAACAGAGGAAATAGTTTGGCCTTCTAAGTGAGCAACAGGATGAAATATAGCAATACTAATGCACAGGAGACTTGCAGTAATTAGAAAGTATAGTTTGGTTAATCTACTTCTCAGAGATGTTCATTATTTGCTATGATAAATTACATTTAACTCCTAACCTGGCATTTGTCCTATGTATGTGTGTTGTGTTTTAGCTGTAACAGTTGCTGCTTAAGGTAATGCCTCTGTAGTCTTCTAAAGGAGAAGGCTGAGAAAGCATTTGCCATTTTGGGAAACTGTTGTCCTATCTGAAGCTGTCGTAAGGTTATTGTTTTTGAGCACATAACATTGGATCTCTGAGCTCTGGAATTACTTAGAGGATGTCTTTTAAAATTTTGTCTTTGAAGAAATGTAGTTTTTTATGTTCCTTCCTCACCTCTATCTAGAAAGGAAGACTGTTGGTAGAAAAGAAATTTTAAACCTGATTTTTAAAGAGATGAAGCAATATTGGCTTGGCTTTTCTGCTCGGAAAGCTTCACATTTAACTACTCCACTCATATTCACATTTCATATAAACAAAAAAATGAATGTTTAAATCTTTCTACTTTGTTTAAAGTAAAGCAGATCTAAAGTGGCTGCAGGCAGAATACTGTCCAATTCCAGAAAAACAGTGAATGTATGAGTTTACATCACAAACTCATGTAATTTCAACTTCATATATATATTTGTTTATATATATACACAGATTTTGTTTTGTTTTTAGAGAGAGAGAGCATGCAAGTCGGGCGGAAGGGCAGAGGGAGAGGGAGAGAGAATCTTAAGCGTGGAGTCCAACATGGGGCATGATCTCAAGACCCAGAGATCATGATCTGAGCCGAAACCAGAGTCACCCAGGCGCCCCATATATATATATGTTTTATATGACCAATATGGTATGTCTTGGTACCTGAATCTGTGGTATGTATCTCTATATAAGATTGTGTTAGAATCTTGTAAAGAAATTTACCCCAACTTTCTAAGGCAGCCAGCACTGTCTAGAAAGTTGGGCAGAATTTCCAACTTTATTGCTAGTACTATGTGCAATAAAGAAACTACTAAGTATCGATGAAAAGAAATTTTCCCAATACATTATCCCAGAAAAATCATATCAGATTAATAACAACTTCCTTGAGGTGGTGGTTGCCACTTTAAAGTGGAATATAGGTAATAGTTGGCTGTCTTATGCTTTCTAGTTTAAAGATTTAGTGATCATTTAGTAATAATAATAGCATAAACAATAACATCTAACCTATTTTGAACACTTCACATGCATTGAGTTATTTAATGATCACAACAGTCCTATTAGCTACAGTTTATCGCCATTTTACACATGAGATTGAGATTTTGAGAGGTTAAATAACTTGCCTGAGAACATAGAGGGTATGTGGAACAGTCAGGATCTGAACCCATCTCTCTCTGATCTTATTTATTTGGTTATAATAGTGATTGAATAAATGTAGTGGTTTTGTATACTTGATTATTTTCAACTTTCTTTTTTTAAGATTTTTATTTATTTGAGAGAGAGCGAGCATGAACAGAGGGGAGGGGCAGAGGGAGAGGGACAAGCAGACTCCCCACTGAGCAGGCGGCCCTATGCAGGGCTTGATGTGGGGCTCAATCCCAGGACCCCGGGATCATGACCTGAGCCAAAGTCAGATGCTTAACCGAGTGAGCCACCTAGGTGCCCCTCGTTTTCAACTTTCTTGAATTGAGATCTTAGCTCACTAATTTTCTATAATCCTTGTTTCCTAATATAAAAATTTTAAAGGCATAAATTTTTTTTGTATTACTTTAGCTGCATCCTACAATTCTGATAAGCTTTGCCTTTTTTTGGTGTTTCATTCCAAGTATTTTTAAATTTCTATTTAAAAAAAATTTTTTTACTCAGATTATTTAGATACTTTTTTTTGGAAAAGTGTGTTTTTAAGGATAGATTTTTCAGGTCCTTCTAGAGTTTTAAGAAAAATTATAACTTACAAGAGGATAAAATTTGATAGTTTCTTTTCAGAGTATAAATTTACTGTATTAAGCCAGTGGTTTTCATCTGCCTCTGGCTTTCCTGTAATGGTCCACACTACCTAAAATTTGATGGACTTTTGTCATCTATTTGTGACTGTCTTGGCTGCCCTCTTGTTTCATCCTGCTGCTTCTCATGCTGGTCTTCAGCTTTGTTACACTGCGGACTTTCCTTTTTGGTTCTCTCTCAGAGTTTAAAACAACCTATAAATGATCTTGTTCTGAGCCAATACAAGCAAAGCAGACACATGAGACTAATATCATTTTATCTTTAGATCTACTGTCAGACCATGTGCCATAGTAACCTTGTAGAGTTTACAAGAAACCTGTTCTTTAGCTTATTCTAAAATTATCTTGGATCTGTGCTGTCCAGTATGATAACCACTAAGCTACATGTGGCTGTTGAGCACTTGAGATGTAATTAGTCTGAATTGAGATGGCATTATTAAAATAAGCTTTATTTGTTTGTTTGTTTTTTTATTTTATTTAGTGTGGCTATTAAGCTTCATTAAGCTTAGTCAGTTAAGCTCCTGGGTGGCTCAGTCAGTTAAGCTTCTGCCTTTGGCTCTGGTCCTGATGTTCTGGGATCAAGCCCCGTGTTGGGTTCCCTGCTTAGTGGGGAATCTACTTCTCCCTCTGCCTCTGCCCTCCACTCGTGCGCTCTCTCTCTGGCACTCTCTTTCTCTCAAATGGATAAAATCTTTAAAAAAATTTTAAAAATTAAATATGTGGCTCACATTATAAATCTTTTTTGGATTTAACAACAGCGTTAGACAAAAATCACAATGTGCAAGTAAGAGACCACTTTCTCCTTAGCTTCTGCACTAAAATCCTCTGGAGAGTAGGACTCAGATAATACCTCTAGGAATTCCAGGTTTCCTGCACAAGGTTTGGGTTAAGCAGGAATGATGTTCATTCTTTGTGAAGAAAGTAACCAAAACTCAAATCACCTATCAGAGAATACTCTGGCCATGTTGATTCCACAGCCTGGTTAAATTTCTGTAAAAGTATTTAAGATTTCATTCCAGTCATCTTTCTGTTTATCAGACATGCAGGTTTGTCATTTAGTTAGGACAACAAAACCTGCTTTTAAAAGCTTGTTTTGAAAAAATTAAATAAAAGCTTGTTTCGTCTGAAGGCCTAAGGGAGCCAGAGCAGATGGGATAAGCTGCAAAAGTGGGTTCCTGTTTGGCAGAGAGTAGAAATGACCTCAGAGGAATGTCATCCCCTGTTCTGCTTCCTGCTTCCAGAGACCTTTCCACTTCTCAGTGGCAGGTACTGAAATCATTTGCATAAGAGAGCAGAGCTCTGTCATACTTTGATTTTTCCCCCTAGATTGGATTATAGACTTTTTTATTTTTTATTTTTAATATAATTTTATTTTGGTAAGTGACTTGTGTCTAATTATAAAAAAGTAATTCCAAGATTATATCTCCAATAAATCTTTTCCCTCCTAGGATAATCTAAAATATCCACTTTTCTCTAACACTTTCCCTTTCTTTTTTTAATAGTAATTTCAGTTTTTTAAATTACTATTGTTATGTTAATCACCATACATATTACATCATTAGTTTTTGATGTAGTGTTCCATGATTCATTGTTTGTGCATAACACCCAGTGCTCCATGCAGTACGTGCCCTCCTCAATACCCATCGCCAGGCTAACCCATCCCCCCACCCCCTTCCCCTCTAGAACCCTCAGTTCCTTTCTCAGAGTCCATAGTCTCTCATGGTTTGTCTCCCCCTCCAATTTCCCCCCCTTCATTCTTCCCTTCCTGCTATCTTCTTCTTTTTTTTTTTTTTTAACATATAATGTATTATTTGTTTCAGAGGTACAGGTCTGTGATTCAACAGTCAGGATTATAGACTTTTATTATTTTACCTTAACCTATGCTGTTAGACTGTGAGCTTCTTGAGGACATGGGACAAAGAATCACAGTTGTCTTTATATAGTACCTGTAAGGTATAACAGCAGTATCAACAACAGTAAAATCATAGTTAACTAGTGTCTCTCAACTTTTTCCTGTTATGGCATACTTAGAAAATTACTGTGTTTGTACCACAGAGGATTCTGGATGCCCTGTACATACAACTTTTTTGTATGATTTAGGAGAAAAGTACCTCTTTCTCAAGTTACTTTACTGCCATCTGTTGGAAAATTATTGTAATAAAAATGAGTTCTGTAATGACTATGATGTAAGTGACACCTTCCTCCAGAGCTGTTCAGTTAGTAGCTCAGCTGTATGTGGCAGCCTTGAGACCACCCCAGGAGCCTAGTTGGCCAGCCAGTGGGCTGAGAGAATCAATATTTGAGCAAAACTCAAGGCACATGAGTGTCTTGGGAAACTGGATACTATGTTAAGGACTGAAGCCTCATTGTACCCTTTGAAGTAAGGATTCTTATAATCCCAGTTTTTCAGATGAGCAGGCAGAGGCATAGAGAGGATAAATAGCTGGCCTACGGTCCCGTGTCTATCAGGTGGCTGAGCTGGAATTTAAACATAGGCAATGAGATTCTAGAGCCTAGGTTCTTAACCACAGTAATATATTCCTCTTGCAAACTGGATGCAGCAGTTTCCAAGCCCTGTTCCTATTTTCATCTCAGCCCACTGTAAGGTGTTTTAGAGCCCTGCCCCTGAGTTCTTCGGATGAGTCTGCAGCTGTCAGTCTTTTTAGGTTTTGACAAAAGAAGAGGGATTTGTGCTTTCTTCTGCTGGTCCTTGTTTCTGTTGAAGTAAGTGCTGTCCCTTCTTTATATTTCAGAATAACCTCTGGTCCTCTTACTGCCCTGGTGGCTTTACTTCTTCCCACCAGTCCCCATTCTTCATTTGCAGAATGACAGCCAAAACTGCTGCCAACTCATGTAGGTTGATCTAATCTCACTTCTAGATTCCTTCCCTTTGTTAAGGCTCCTAGGATTTTATCTCTAGGACTACCCCTCCTTACTTCTGTGTCTGCTCCTTTCTTTAATCCTACCTCTTTTTGAACCTTTAATTGCTGCCCCCTCCAAAATCACATCTCATTTTCTATCCAAATTATCTTACTTTCTGATTTTAGAAGGTAAGTGCCTCAGGGCAGGGATTGCCTTGTTATGTTGTGAAGCAGTGTCTAAAGTGCTCCATAAATTAGCATCTGTAGAGAGTTTTATACATACTAATTATTATTATTGAAATACAGAAATGCTTTCTGAGCCATAAAGAAGCATCCTAAGATAATAGTCTAATTGCCTGTACATGTTTTTTATAAAAGAAGAAAAAAGTCTCTCTTCCTGCCTTAGAGAGCTATTAGATCTCAGAACAGATCTCAGAACAGCAGCCCAAATCCCAGGACTCTTTCTCGTTATTGTTTCAATGCTTTTATATTTATTCAGAGAACCATGTTTGTAAGACAGTAAAATAAGGTCCTGTTGGTCATGTGAACCCATCTGGATCGCTTACTCTGGCCAGAAAGGCAGGAATGGCCCTTTGGTTTGCTTTGGCCCAGTTTCTTTAATTTCCTTAGTGACATTTATGGTTAAAGTAATGGTATTCATTTCTCAGGGGTTTTAAAATACATTTCATTTATATTATATTTATGTAGATGTTTACTGCCAGAATGATCATTTTTATTAGTATTTTATGATGCAAATGGAGCTTTTAAGACTTGTTGAATTTTAATGTAGACATGTATGTTAGAAGGGCTCATTTACAGAACTATTGATCTTTTCCAATGCTTGCTTTGAGAATGTACTTGGAAGAGTGGTTAGTGAGACAGTTGTCTATCTGGATGTTTGTCTTTCTAAATAACTTGCTTTGAAAATCTTGTTGGCCTGGTTTTCCTGAATGTGATATTTAATAAGTATATTTTTTTGATTAACAATTTAATGATTGTCCTTTTATGAAAGAAATGCTAGTCAGAATAATGGAAATGATATTGAAATTATCAGTTGAAGTTACCTGTAAATCTTAAGTAAAAAATAGTGGTGCTTTTTCATAAAAAAGAAGCTGGTTTATCACTCATGGTAGTAGTGGCCATGTCTGATGAGAAGTATAACAGGGTCTTATTGCATTGTCCAAATGTAAATGGTCATAACAGACACATTGCATATATTTAAGATAGAATCATGGAGCTTGGGATTTTTTTTTATCCTCACCCATACATTTTACTTCCTACAGCCTAAGACCATGTTTTTAGACCAAATTGCACCTACTTACATTTAGGCTTTTCGTGATAACTATAGAGCAGGTTGAATTGGAAAACAAGCCCACCTCATTTTTAGATGATTGAACTCACTTTGGGGACTAGGTTGTCTCCTTTTCCAGGGTATATAGTGGTATCTTGCTGCTTTAGAAATAGTTGGACACTTTATGCCTTTATTTTTTTATTTTTTTAAAGATTTTATTTATTTATTTGAGACAGACAGAATGAGAGAGAGAGCACATGAGAGGGGGGAGGGTCAGAGGGAGAAGCAGACTCCCTGCCGAGCAGGGAGCCCGATGCGGAACTCGATCCCGGGACTCCAGGATCATGACCTGAGCCGAAGGCAGTCGCCCAACCAACTGAGCCACCCAGGCGCCCTATGCCTTTATTTTTTAAAAAGATTTTATTTATTTATTTGACAGAGAGCGCACAAGCACGGGGAGCGGCAGGCAGAGAGAGAGGGAGAAGCAGGCTCCCTGCTGAGCGGGGAGCCTGACGTGGGGCTCAATCTCAGGACCCTGGGATCATGACCTGAGCCGAAGGCAGACGCTTAACCGACTGAACCACCAGGGGTGCCCCCACTTTATGCCTTTAAAGATAAAGCCTGGGTATATACCATCCCCTGGCCTGGTCCTGTTGGAAAGAATTATAGGTTTTAAGCTGCTCTTATGAGCCAAGGGATCATCTGTTCTAGTGGTTCTTAGCTCTGGCTGCACATTAGAGTATCCTGGGGAGCTTTTTTAAGAAGCTCCAATTTGGGGGCTATACCCCCTCTGTTTACAGTTGAGAAACTGAGAGAGGGGGAAATTGACTTGCATACAGCCACACACACTGAGGTGTTATGAAAAATCATAGCATTATTTACTGACATTATCCTCAAATCTTGGTTGAAATGCTCTCACATTTTGGAGCGAGCAGTTGTTAAATCATAACGAGTGCAGAAAACAAGGTGGGACCACCTGACGCTGTCATTGATTTTAAAGTCTCTGCCCTGTAATAAAACTGAGTGTGACAAAGCCACCTTCAGTGCCTCCCTCGTTATTCATACTGAGGAGAGACTGCTGTCCGTTGTGACAAAACTGTAGCATCAGTTTGGTTACATGGTAGATGAACCCCTACCCAAGGCAGGACTTGTTCATTTTATGTGTGGGGAAAAGCTTTTCAGTTAAAGCTTTAATTATATCTAGTAGACAGAATGAAGCAGCTAAGCTCTTTTAAATTAAGCACTTACTAGTTTTCCAAACATGGACACTTTAAATTTTTAGATAAAGGAGCAGAGAGCAGCAGTCAGTGGTCATGCTCTTTGTTATTACTGGGGGCAGAGGGTCAGAGGGGGGTGCAGATACTATCATCAATGTTTGCTTAGAAACTACAGTCTGGGAGTCCTTTTATAAACCTTGAAATACAGAGGTTTAGCCTAGTCCTTCAAGAAGTTTCTAATAGGGAGATTGTGTGTGCATGTGCACATGTATGTGTGTCTGTGTTTAGAACCTCTTAAGGCTGATTTGTACTTTTGTTTTTTTCTAAATATGAAGTTTAATAAATATATCTTAATTATCATTTTAACAAATATCCTTTTATGAGGAGGCAACAAGTCAAAATATATTTTAATACGTGTGAGTATGTGTTTTATGTACATTGTGTATATATTGTGAATGGATATATATGGATATATATTGATATTGATAAATATACGTGTGTGTGTGTGTGTGTGTGTATAGTGAATGGATATATACAGAGTGATGTGTTAAAATGTGGTATCTAAATGAGCAGTCTAGACAAAAAGTGCTACCTCACAGGAAATTGTGAGATTTAAGTAAACAGTTGATGTAAAATGCTTAGCACATACTTACTGCTCATTGATTTTCATTATCCGCATATTTATTATTATATCACCACTAGTGTAGGAATTCAGAGGAAAAAGAAGACTATGGGTTAGATCAGGGAAGGAGGAAAACATAATTTAAGTAAAACATATTGCATCTATTTTATTTAAAATATCTTTAGCCTAAGACTTGAATTGCTAATAGCAATACTGTGGAAGATACAATATAATATATATAAGTACATATTAATGATATGGTCTCTTTTGTTTCAGGAGCTTTATATTGCTGTAGGAATATCTGGAGCCATCCAACATTTAGCTGGGATGAAAGACAGCAAGGTAACTACACAATAATAATCCTAAAAGAAAAATTTTCATATTTTAAAATTTTGGTTTCACTCTGTTTCCATATAGTTACAGTGCATGTACGTTCAACCATTCAGATTAACGCTCTGTCTACGAATAGAAAGAAATACAAGGTGCTGTTCACTGCTTGAAGCTGTACCGTTGGTAAGAGAGGCAGTGCTATTTCATGGAAAGAAGTGTGACCCTGAGTCCCATCTCTGCCCCTAGCTTACCACATGATGTGTCTTGTCTGCACCTCAGTTCTTTGCCTAATACAGCTGTTCATTGATGATGTCTAAGGTCCCTTTCAGCTCTGACCATCTATGGGTAGAAAATTTAGCCTGAAGAGAGCTTGATGAGGTTCTGACCATCTAACTAGTTTATGAGGTTTCTGATCCCTGATTCTTTGTCTGCTTCACCCTAGTCCCCTAAAAGTCCCACCCTCATATGGCAGCAAAGCTCCTCTTCTCAGGTTTGTTACTAAGGTGGGACAGACACATTTAGGGTTGGAGCATCTTAATATCTCAGTTCTCAGTAATTGTTAACAATATAGTGTATAAAGGAAACATTGGATGCTAACTTGCTACTTTGGATTATATCGGGAAGCCCTGTGTAAGGATTCTCTGAGCATATATTTCAGAATATGACACATGAATTCATGCATACCAATGCACAGTTTGAATTATGAACTTAGTCTTTCATGAAGACAGAGATGCTTCTGACACTCCAGATTTTATCCATTCAGATGGAAGTTTGATATAAAAGGTAATAAAACTTTTAACAGGTTTAACTTCTAACTTGAAAAAAAGCATTCACTACCTCCTTGTAACCTCTAAATGAATTGGCCCAAAACCAGTCAGATTTCACAGTTGGATGGCAGGTTTCTTTACTGAGCTATGAAAACAAGCAGTGCCAGTGGGGAAAATGTTACTGCTGCATTAAAGGAAAAAAAAACACTCCAACACCAGCAACCTTAAAAAATATTTTTAGCTGGGTGTGTTCAGACATATCTAGAATTCTACTTCTCTAAAATAAAAGATTCTGCCTGCCAAGATGATCCTGGTAAAAATTGTCATGCCGTGGCAACAGGTCTGGATTGGGGGAGAGATGGACTAGCTAGTGTATGTTAAAGCAAAAAGGGAACAATTGAAGTAAGGAGACCAGTGTTGGGAACCGTCTATAAGAATAAATTTGAGCCAAGATGTTGTCTGTTTATGCAGTCAACAAATATTTATTAAGCACTTACTTTGTACTAGATGCTTAAATGAAAAAAACATAGCTCTTGTTGTCACTGCCTCGTGTGGGAGACACAGCAATCTCTGGTTGTGATTTTGGTTAAGGTCTAAAATGGGATATTAGAGTAATTGGCTTAAATCTGATACTCACACGGCATACAAGTTACAGTTTTAATTAACATCGTCATATAGTTTAAAGAATATGGGATTTGGTTGTTACATCAAACAAATCAATGTAATGAGAGTACTTTTTGAACTATATACACATTAATATCATTGAATACAATCTGTGCTTTAAAAGCTGTATAAGGAGAGGAGCATGAATTTATAAGGACATATTAAGAGAGCTGTAGGATGCAAGCAAGATTTTATGATACTCATTTACAGTTGACAATTCAGGAATATTCTTTTAGTGATTTGAAAAACTATAACCATCCCACATCTTTCTTCTTAAATACTTTAGTGGTTCCTTGCCCACAGTTGTGTGCTCTTGCTTTAAAAATAACTTTTATATAGTGGGAATGAAAAAGCTTTCAGATGATTAAACTGTCAGATGTTTGACTAGGTGGCCTCCAGGAAAATCATTAACCATCATTAATTAAATAAATCTCTGCTAGTTCCTGTGAAGCAGGCTTACATATTCCCAGAAGAGAAACACCTCGATGCAAATCAAATGCCTGTGATTCCAAATGTTTGTACTTGTGACTTTGGATTTGAGGCTCATACTGAAACCATCATTTCTTGTCTCTGACTACCCATCTTTTAATATATATGGCATGTTTGACTGGAGTAGTAGTTACCTGGACTACACTGTGCTTCAATTTCAGATATTCTGGAATATTTTCATCTTTCTGAGAGACCCTGGGGGAGTTACACATATGTCATGTAGCCTATATGTTAAGTCAGACTGTATCAAAATTTTCTTAAATATGTTCCAGCTCTTTTCAGGTGATAGAGTCACAAGCAGGTAGAAACTTAATTTTACTTCTGGAGATATATATCACCATAATCTATTAAAATAACACCACATTAGAGTCAAATATTAGAGTCAAACTTTAATTTTACTTTAAATGAAGCATCTGTGGAGGGGATGCCTGGGTGGCACAGTTAGTTAAGCATCCAGCTGTTGATTTCGGCTCAGGTCGTGATCTCAGGGTTGTGGGATTGAGCCCCACCTCGGGCTCTGTGTTCAGCACAGAGTCTGCTTGAGACTCTCTCCCTCTCCTGCTGCCCCTCCCCCCATATGTGCGTGCATGCTCTCTTTCTCAAATTAATAAATAAAATCTTTTTTTTTTTAAAGCATCATGGAGAATACCAAACTATTTGTAATATATAAATCTGTTACTAATAAGAGAATAATTGGTAAATGTAGCACCTTTTTTAGGACTATTTCTTCTTAATTTGTTACAAATCTGTCATTATAGCCCTTCACATTAAAAAATTTTATAGGCGATAAGAGGATCTTTTGGAGACATAGTAATTTACTTGTTGAAAAGGGTGTCCTTTTCTCATTAAATGGTCTTGCATAGTAATAGGAGACATAGTAATTTACTTGTTGAAAAGGGTGTCTTTTTCTCATTAAATGGTCTTGACACTTGTCAAAAATTATTTGACCATATATGTGAGGGTTCATTTCTGAGTTCTCTGTTCTGTCCCCTCGGTCTGTATATCTCTCTTTATGCCAGTACCACACTGTTTTAATTACTGTAACTTTGTAGTAAGTTTTGAAGTCAGGAAGTGTGGATCTTCCAGCTTTGCTCCTTTTCTAGACTGTTTTAGCTATTCAGGGTCCCTTGAGATCCCATATGAATTTTAGCATAGGTTTTTTAATTTTTGCAAAAAATGTCATTGGAAGGACAGTTTCAGTGGATATAAGATTTTTGGTCAAGAGTTTTTTTCTTTTAGCATTTTGAATGTATCAGCTAACTGCCTTCTGGCCTCCAAAATTTCTGAGGAATCTGATGATATTCTTATTGAGGATCCCCTGTATGTAATGAGTCACCTGTCCTTGTTTTCAAGATTCTCTTTTTATCTTTGGCTTTTGAAAGTTTGATTATAATGTGTCTTGGTGTGGGTCTCTTTGAATTCATCTTTCTTGGAGTTTGTTGAGCATCTTGGATGTTTATCTTCATGTCTTTCATCAAATTTAGAAAGTTTTCAGCCACTGCTTCTTCAGTTATTCTTTCTGCCCGTTTTTCTTTCTTCTGGGACTCCCACAATACATATTTTGGTTTGTTTGATGTTGGCCCACAGGACCCTTAAGTTCTGATTACTTTCCTTTAATATTTTTCTTTCTATCCTAAGGACTTGATAATTTTCATTGTCCTACTTTCAAGTTTGCTGAAATCAGCCTTTGAGTCTTTCCAGTGAATTTTTCATTGCAGTTATTATACTTTACATCTCCAGAATTTTCTTTTTGGTTTCTCTTTAGGTTTTCTGTCTCTTTTTTGGTAATTCCATTTTGTTCATACCTTGTTTTCTTGACCTTCTCCACATCTTTATAATTCCTGAACATCTTTAAAATGGTTGTTTTACAGTCTTTCTCTAATGGAGATGCCATCAGATCTTTCTCAGAAGCAGTTTCTGTTGATTTTTTTTCCTTGAATAGTCCCATATTTTCCTGTTTCTTAGTATGCCTTGTGATTTTTTTTGTTGTTGTTGAAAACTAGATATTTGAATCTAATGATGTATTCCTGGAAATCAGATTCTCCTCCTTCCCCAGGGTTTGCTGTTTTGTTGTTCTTGTTTTTATTAATTCTTGGTTTTTTATTGTTGTAGGCTATCTCTGTGCCAAAGATTAACCTGAGGTATAAACTTAAGGTCTTTTTGTGTCTTTTCTGAGCCTGTATGTGAGGTTAGTTTGTAATTTTCCCTGTATATGCAGTTGCTTTTGAGTGTCCTAGTCTTGAATGTCAGGCTCCCAAAAGGAGAAAAGAACATTGAAGGGAGGCAGAAGTGCTTTGACATTTTAAATCCCCTGGAGGTAACTTTAGCCAGAGGAGGCGAGGGGCTTGTAACAGTGGGGGAGGTGCAACAGCAATGGTCTTCCTCCTCTTTGTATGCATCTCTTTGATCAGTAGCAGCAGTCAGTAATCCAAGCACAGGTCCCCAGTCGTTGGAGGACTGGGTTCTTTTTGTCCACTCTGTCTCCTGCAGGCTGTGTACAGGCTGCTGCAGGAACATGTGCACAGCTGCTTGCCATTGGGGGTGGGGAATGAGTACCTGTTACTGCACTAAGAGCTGCAGTTCATGCAAGCCTTCCCCTGGAAGTTGCAGACCTTCAATAGACTCTGGATTTCCAAAATGGTTACATTAGACAGATTCTGCCAGGGCAGTTGTTAGCAGTGTAGGTAGGAAGACAGATTCCTCCTGATGCTTCCTACTTTGCCATCTTCCCAGAATCCTCTCCTCTGATTTGTTACTTCCTAAAATGTTTTTCATATGTCAGTAAAGAACTTAGAAAAATAATGGTTTAAAACCGTTTTAAATACTGTGATGGGCTAGTGGTGCTGTGGGAGATAATTTTATGTGCAAACCCAGAAATTTCTAAATTTACAATATTGGCACAAATGAATCAAATCAATTTTATTTAGTAGACATTTCTAACCATATAAATTTGTTGTTGGGAGTGTTAAACTAGAACCATCAATCTATGGTATGTTTTCTTGATAAAGGCCAAACTCTTTGTTTTTATTTCACAGACAATTGTGGCTATTAACAAAGACCCAGAAGCTCCAATTTTTCAAGTGGCAGATTATGGAATAGTCGCTGATTTATTTAAGGTAAGCTGGCCTTGGGAGAGGTGGCTGTTACCTAGCTTGTCATCCAAGAACCTCTTAGAGTTGGTCAGGAAAACATTGTATGTTTGTGTACCTGGGTGTCTGTCTTTGTATGTATTATATTAATATAGGTACACAGTTTTGAACTGTGAAGTTGTCCTAATAAATACATGAAGTTTATATAGAGCATTATAACTTTACTTTTAAGGAGTCCATATTGTCTTTAAAATATCCACATACTAAGTACACAGTGTGAAGTGACTCAAGAAATTACGACCTAGAATCATATTTGGCAGGTACCTTAAATTCACATCAAATACCCTTATTCAGAGATTTGCCAGAAATGCTACAGCTTTTCTTGTCTTTTAAGTTTTATTTGTTTAAGTAACCTCCACACCCACCATGGTGCTCAAACTCACAACCCCGAGATCAAGAGTTGGATGCTCTTCCGACTGAGCCAGCCAGGCACCCCAATGCTACAACATTTCAAGGGAAGACTGGGCACTCAAGTACAGCTTATCTGACTCAACAAATGTGCTCTGCTTGCTGTGTTTGAGAGTTAAAGGCCTTCCTGATGTGATATATGTAGGGGAGAACACTTATTTCCCATTCTCGTACTTTTTTGAGTGTTCTTTTTACCCTGCCACCACCCCTGTATTTGCCCTCCCCATGAGCAAAATTACTTTAGTGATACTGATGTGCACCATTTGGCCACATTTAAAGGTCACAGCTCATGCCTGGCCTGGTTTCTTTCTGTCCCTCAGGGCTTGCCTACAAACTTCCTTGTTGCCTTGTGCAGAAATCACTCATGCAGGCATTGAGGCTCTGAAAGTAGCACCCAACCCTGGGAGGGCTAAGTGGGTTTGCTAGAGTGAGGAACCCCTCGCACAGAATTACAGCAAGTTACTGTGGGCCTTAATAGAGAGGCTGCAGCCTGAGAAGAGAGCCAGGGTGGTCCCCTTGGCAAGAGAATTGGCCCATTACCATGGCTTCACCAGCACTATATATGATGCAGATGAACTAATGAGTATACTTTGAGAGCACATCTGTACTTTGAAGTATATATATGTTCATGCTCAGTGAAGATGGACCCTTCATCTGCTCATGCAGAGACTAGAATGGGGCTGTTGCCCTGGATCAGCCTTCCCCTTGGCACCCCCTCCCCGCCCTCTTAAAGAGCCTATATCTTGCCTTTGGGAAGAATACAGCCCCTCCTCAGTGATCCTGGGGTCCTGTAATTGAAATTTAGGATTTAGGTATTTCTGCTGCTCCTGTTACCTGGCCCAGCTGTATAAGAACAAACGATAATTAATGACAGTCATTTGACCACTATAATATACCAGTGGGAGGAAAAGTTAGTATGAAAGAGAAATTTTTTGTATCTCTGTACAAGGATAACTTGGTTCAGGTAGCAAGCATTTAGCTACAGTGAGAAGCTTAAAGGAGTAAAGACCTTTTAATTCAAAAATGAAACACCTCTGAACCCTCATCATGTATCGAGTTGACATGTTTGCAAACAGACATCTACTGTGGTTGCCTTGTATTTTTCTCCAAGAGCATATTTAAGTAAGTTTACAAGTAATTTTGGGTTTTGTTTTTTTTTTTATTTTAAAGATTTTATTCTTGACAGAGAGAGAGAGCACAAGCAGGGAGAGCGGCAGGCAGAGGGAGAAGCAGGCCTCCCGCTGAGCAGGGAGCCCGATGCGGGGCTTGATCCCAGGACCCTGGATCATGACCCGAGCCGAAGGGAGATGCTTAACCATCTGAGCCACCCGGGCGCCCCTAATTTTATTTTTAGGATACGTTTTTCTGTTTTCTTGTGTACTATGTATTGCAACCTACAGAGTGGGCTTACTTGATAAATGGATGAAGTGTTAGACAGTTGGAAATTTGTGATGCCTGTCTTGGGGCAGGAGCATCTTTGTAGCAATGACTAATGGAATGGTATCATACACACTATGCCTCTTGCATTAAGGGCAGCTCCCAGGTTTGACATGAGAGAGAGTATGCAAGCAAGTGAGGGTGTGTGCACATGTACGTGTTGAAAGGGGTATTTTGTTGAGAATCCTAAGACAGTAGAAGTGGAAAGGGACCTCAAGAATCAGTGAGCTGATTTCTAACCAGAGGTTCTCAAGCTACTTTTGGTGTTTTAAGAAGCCCACATTTGATAACGTGTTTGGACTAAGACCTAAAATTTATTTGCTTATAGCTAGAATTATATTAAGGTAGTGGTTATTTCATGCTCAGAAGTTCTGAAGCACAGTTATATATGCCTTTGATTAATATAAAGGGAGAAAAGTTAATCCTTTAAAAAGCAATCTGGGAGGAAAACTGATTAGATTATGAAAATATTAAAAATCTGGCTTGAGGGGCACCTGGCTGGCTTGGTTGGTAGAACATGCAACTCTTGAACTCAGGGTTTTAAGTTCAAGCCCCACAGTGGGTGTTGAGATTACTTAAAAATAAAATTAAAAAAAAAAAAAAAAAGGTACTGCTTGAGTTGTAGCCTCCCAGTTGCTAGTACATATGTAACACAAGCGAGTTATGTTCTTTTTAAGTTGTCTCTTGTCCCAAAGAGATGTGATTTGGGGAAATTATTCAGCAAGTTTTAGGAACAATTAAGCAAGGCTCCTGATTCTGTTCTTTCACTCATCACCCTACCTTTCCGACTCATCAGGGACTCTGGCCAGGTGGTTCACCACTACTCCTCTACCCTTGATAAATTGCAGTAAAAAGGACCTCACCTTTGGCAGACTCTAGGAACCTAGACGGTATCTATCAAATTGTGTTTTCAGTTGAAAGCAGAATGAGTATAACATAGATGAATATTATAGTAATTCTGACCGAAGAATGGACAAGGTGGTGTATGAATATGCTCCTCAGAACCATGCTCTGTCTTTAAAAAATCAAATATTTAAAGGTGTAACAGCACATAAAAATATGGTTATGCAAATTATGAATGAGAGGTAGCATTATCTATTTCAGATTAAGATTTTAAAGAAAATATCTTAAGTTGGGGCACCTGGCTGGCTCTTGATCTTGGGGTTTTAAGTTTGAGCCCCACACGCTGGAGGTAGGCATTACTTAAAAAAAATAAATAATAAATTATAATGAAATCTTTATTTTTTTAGAGAGGGAGGAGGGGTGCAGAGGGAGAGAGAATGTTAAGCAGGCCCCACGCCCGGCGCAGAGCCCAATGCAGGGCTTGATTTCACAACCCTGAGATCATGACCTGAGCCGAAATCAAGAGTTGGACGCTTAACAGAGTGAGCCATCCAGGCATTCCCAAAAATAAAATTTTTAAAAAAAGAAAAGAAAGAGAATATCATAAGTCACAAAATAGTTGTATAAAAAGGACTTTTTTAGACTAAATTTCTGTGTAAAAATTTTAAATTTCAAACTATCACATAAGAGACTAATAATACTCTGAATGATAGGGTGTCCACCAAACTTTATCGTGTCTGGAGTAAAAATGTGTATGTATTTTATTTTTTAATATTTATTGTTTTACTTCATTCTTCAACAATCATGAGTTAAGAGACATGAGTTGCTTTTTTTCTTCATATAAGAAAAATAATACAGTACAGTAGTTAAGAGCTTTAATTCAAATTCTGTCTTGGCCACATACTGGTTAAATTATCTTGGCCAAGTTATTTAATTTTTCTGAATATAAGCTTCCTCAACAGTAATACAAATATACTACATACCTCACAAGGTTGTATTGAAGGTTAAATGAGATTATACCATACCTGGTACAGTCTGTGTTAAATATTAGGCTACCTGTTTGTATTTCCTTTCCTACAGGTACATAGTAGGTGTTCAATAAATGGTAAATATTATAATCGGAGTCAGAGTGACAGAGTATAGGACACTACCTGACTGGTTGTTATTGTTTTTTTAAATAGTTTTCCTGAGATTTAATTCACAAATCATAGAGTTCACCCTTTTAAAATGTATAGTTCAGTGATTTTTAGTATATTCGGAGTTATGCAACCATCAACTATCTAATTCCAGAACATTTTCATCACACTGAGAAGAAACCACATACCTCTTCTCAGTCACTTCCTGTTCCCCACTCTCCCCAGACCCTGGCAACAACTAATCCATTTTGTGTTTCTATGGATTTGCCAGTCCAGGACATTTCATATAAACAGAATAATGTAATATATGGTCTTTTATGGTTGGTTTCTTAGCATAATGTTTTCAAGATTCATCTGTGTTGACTTCTGTATCAGCACTTTCTTTCTTTTTATTGCTGAATAATATCCATTGTGTGGCTATGCCTCATTTTGTTTATCCATTAATCATTTGATGGACATTTGAGTTGTTTCTACTTTTTTTTGCTATTAAAAATAATGCTGTGAGCATTTAAGTTTTTGTGCAGATATATGTTTTTATCTCGTGTGGGTATATATCTAGGAATGGAATTTCTGGGTCACTCGATAACTCTATTTTTCACATTTTGAAGAACTGCCAGCCTGTTTTCCAAAGTGGCTGACCCATTTTACATTCCCACCAATAATATATGAGGGTTTCTTTTTTTTCTTTTTTCTCTTCTCTTCTCTTCCCTCCCTTCTTTATTTGTTTATTGTATTATTGGCTTTATTAATAAACAAGTCATGAATCAGGCAGCATCCCATTTAGCAAATAGAGGGGAGCTCCTGTCTTTTCACGTTCTTGATGTCCTTTGATGCACAAAAACTTATATTTTGTCGAAGTCCAGTTTATCTATTTTTTTTTATTGCTTGTCCTTTAGTAGGTGTCATATATGTGAAACTTTTGCCTAATCCAGTACAGTGATTATAGGCCTGCAAGTATCTGTTCAAGTCCTCACTTTCATTTCCTTTGTGTATATGCCTACGGATTGCTGGGTAATATGGTAATTCTGTGTTTAGCTTTTTGAAGAACCTCTGGACTGTTTTCTCTAGTGGCTGCACCATTTTACATTCCCACCAGCAATGTGCAAGCTTTCCAGTTTGCCTATATCTTTGCTCACACTTGTTACTTTTCATTTTTCAAATCAGAGCCATCCTGGTAGGTATGAAATGGTATCTCATTATGGTGGTTTTGACTTGCATTTCCTTAAGTGGCTATTTGTGTAGCTTCTTTGGAGAAATGTTTATCCAAATCCTTTGTCCATTTTTTAATTGAATGTTTGTCCTTGTTCTTGAGTTGTAGGAGTTCTTTATGTATTCTGGTTATTAACCCTTATCAGATATATAATTTCCAAATATCTTCTCCATTTTGTAGGTAGGTTGTCCTTTCACTTTCTTTATAATGACCTTTGCACAAAAGTTTTTAATTTTGATGAAGTCCAATTCATCTATTTTTTCTTCTGTGCTGATGTTTTTTTGGTGTCATATCTAAGAATCCATTGCCAAATCCACGGTCATGAAGATTTAGCACTAAGTTTTCTTCTAAGAGTTTTATTGTTTTAGCTCCCGTAGTTAGGCCGTTGTTCCATTTTGGATATGGTGTGAGGTGAGGTTCCATCTTCATTCTTCTGCATGTTGTCACAGCACTGTCTCTGTTGGAGAGACTATTTTATTCCCATTGATTGGACTTTGCATATGACATGTTTTTTTAAAGCTATTTCCACTTCTCCCCAACATAGCTGTTCACTAGAGTCATTCTAATCTCTTTACACTCTTTCTCTGGAACCTGCAGGGCTTATCTCTGTCTGCTTCCTCCAAAATCCTTTTCTCCTCCATGTTAATGTTCTGATTTTTCTGAGTCCACACTTAATCTCTTCCTCAGAACTCCTGGATTTTGAGCATTTAGTGCCGTTCTTCTCATCATCTTACATTACAGTGTAAGATGGGCACATTTTTGATTGCGTGGTTCATAGGTCTCTGTCTTTTCTCCCCAGCTAGGGAGTGGAACTCTTTGTGGGCAAAAATTAGGCCTGAACTTCTCTATTTCCCATGGTGCTTACCCTGGGGAAATACTAATTAAATGACTGAAATATAGTTGTGTTGTGATTTCTATCAGTAGATTGTCTTATTTTAAATGTAAATTCACTTTCATTTGGTCTTACTGACTAGGGAGCTGTGTCTACACTATCTAAAATAAAAATAAGAATCCAGATCTCTGAGTTTGCTCAGGCTGTCAGACATTCAGTGAACTTGAGTGGCATTTTCTTTTCCCTAACTAATAAGACATTGTGTAGTATGCTTGGAAAGTCTGAGGTTGATCTAGTAAAAAAGGATATAGATGATGGACAAAGTTCCCTCAGCCCTTTTTGGGGGAGTGTGGCAGGGAGACATTCTGGAAGGTTTTTAAAAATTGTATGTTCTAAATCAAGTTAATGTTTCATTTAAAAGAAGTGGGCTCTAGCCTATTTTTCATGAAACACGTAGGTCCCATGAGAGGCTTGTTTAGCATGTCATCTGTGTGACTGGCATCAGCTCGTGGTCTCTCTGCGAGCAGAGCTGGGAGAAGTGGTGCCAGCACTTAGTGCTGCCCCTCAGCTAATGCCTACTGGCTCCATGGTAAACATGGGCCTTTTAATAGGCTAGAGACAAAGTGACATTCGGAAGAAACAACATGTCGACAATTTCCTTAATAAATTTTGTACGAACACATTATTTCCACCTAATGGAAATGTAGCTCTCTTAAATAATTGAGAGGCTGTATTCATCAGTGGTGCGTTCAGCTGGGATCTCTCTGAGCTAGGACAGTTGACAGCCCCGTGGAAGACTGGGTAATTGATATTTTACACAGGTGGCTCAGCTAGTTTTCAGGTGGGCTCCGGGTGACATTCCCCTGAGTCCCCGTGCCCCGCATACCTGTGCCATCCACGCTGCCCCAGAGCAGCTCCACACTGAAAGCTCCAGTTGCAGTCACTGAACTGCCAAGACTAAGAGTAATTCATCCTTTTTAAAATGGGAGCCAACTCAGTCAGTTTTCCCTCACTGTGGTTTCTTTCTCTGTCTGCTGACCAGACACTGCGTTAGCACAAGGCCTTAATTTCATAAAGAATGATGAAATTGAATGTTCAGCATGCAGTCATTTTTATGTGCTGAAAGATAGGAACATGTGCTGAGGAAGCAACTACAGTGTTTGTGGAATGAAAGAGGAGTGAGCAAAAGAACAATGAGAAAACAAGTGCTAGAGGAGGTTGACAGGCTCATGTCTGAACAAGAGACTTTGGTGTGGACTTCGAAGCAAAGGCAGGAATGCAGTAAAGGAAAGAAGAATACCCAGAAAAAGTGGGCTCCTGTTTGTTGTGGTGCCTTTCTGAGGTTTGTGATTGTGTCAGAAAGGTTCCTAGGCAGGGCGTCTGGGTGGCGCAGTCAGTTAAGCGTCTGACTCTTGGTTTTGGCTCAGATCATGATCTCAGGGTCGTGATCTCAGAGTTGTGAGGTCGGGCTCCATGGTTAGTGTGGAGTCTGCTCAAGACTCTCTCTCCCAGGCGCCTCGGTGGCTCAGTCAGTTGAGTGTCTGCCTTCGTTCAGGTCATGATCCCAGGGTCCTGAGATTGAGCCCCGCATCGGGCTCCCTGCTCAGTGGGGAGTCTGCTTCTCCTTGCCCTCTGCCCCTCCCCACTGCTTGTGCTCTCTCGCTCTCTTGCTCTCAAATAGATAAAATCTAAAAAAAAAGTCTCCCTCTCCCTCTGCCCCTCCCTCTCTAAAATACATAAATAAGTATTTATTTAATAAAAAAAAGAAAAAAGAGAGAAGTTCCTAGGCAGTGTGTGTGCTCATGGTCTTAGCAGCCTTGTGTCCAGGTATCTTCCCTTCAAAGGTTGTAGTCTTGGGGTGCCTGGGTAGCTCCGTTGGTTGAGCATCTGACTCTTGATTTTGGCTCAGGTCATGATCTCAGGGTCATGAAGTCAAGCCCCCCCATGGGGCTCTGCACTGTGGGAAGTCTGCTTGAGATTCTCTCTCTTTCTTTACCTCTGCCCCTCCCCCCACTCATGCTCTCCCCTCGCTCACTCTCTAAAACAAATAAATCTTTAAAAAAGAAAGATATGGGGGCGCCTGGGTGGCTCAGTTGGTTGGGCGACTGCCTTCAGCTCAGGTCAGGATCCTGGAGTCCCTGGATCGAGTCCCGCATTGGGCTCCCTGCTCGGCGGGGAGTCTGCTTCTCCCTCTGACCCTCCCCCCTCTCCTGCTCTCTCTCTCTCATTCTCTCTCTCAAATAAATAAATAAATAAAATCTTTAAAAAAAAAATAAAAAAGAAAGATATGTAGTCATCCCACATTCCCACAGACAAGAGGAGAGCCTAGGGGAGGGTGGTGGGAATGGGGGCGCACCTCAAGCCTCAGCAGCAATGCACATGGCTTCTTTTGGTTTCTGTGTACTTTTTAAAAAAAAGATTTTATTTATTTATTTAGAGTGAGAGGGGCGCCTGGGTGGCTCAGTCGTTAAGCGTCTGCCTTCGGCTCAGGTCATGATCCCGGGGTCCTGGGATCGAGCCCCGCATCGGGCTCCCTGCTCGGTGGGAAGCCTGCTTCTCCCTCTCCCACTCCCCCTGCTTGTGTTCCCTCTCTCACTGTCTCTCTCTCTGTCAAATAAAAAACAAAAAACAAAACAAAACAAAAAAAACTTCATTTATTTAGAGTGAGAGCAAAAGAGATAGCGTGAGCAGGGAGAGGGAGAGAATCTTCAAGCAGACTCCCTGCTGAGTGTGGAGTCCAACTCAGGGCTTGATCCCTCGACCCTGAGATCGTGACCTGAGCTGAAATCAAGAGTCAGATGCTTAACCGACTGAGCCACCCAGGCGCCCCTACCTCTGTGTACTTCTTCAGGAGCTGTGACCATATCACACTGAAGGCTCAAGTTGCGTAATTACTTTTTGTTTTTTTTAATTTGCAGGTAGTTCCTGAAATGACTGAGCTGTTGAAGAAGAAATGAGTTACAATGTTTTAAGAAAGTATTCAAAGTATTCAACTGAAACAGAAATTCATGGCTATTATAGTAATCATTGGAAAGTTTGGAGAGCTACATATCATAATTTGAGAAAAATTCTCACAGATGCCAGAATGCTTTTTTGTGAGCCTATTATTCTATTTCTTTTATTTGTGGTTCCAAGTAATTATTTTTTAAAGTTTTCTAATTCTGTAATAAAATATATAATAAAACATTTCCACAGCTTTAAAACTACTGACAGAAATGTGCCTAGCTTTGTAAAGAAAGAAAATTGAAGAAAGGGAGTAAAAATTTATTTTTTCTTTGCCTGTCTTGTTCATGGACATGTTTTAGGCAAGATTGTGAATATGAATGTTCTCTCCAGACTAATCATCTTAATCTAGTTGTTGAGAGAAGGGACCTAGATAGGCAAATTCAGAGTTAAAAAAGCATGGCCGCAAAGCATGAATATTATGTTAAATATACTCCAGTCTTCAGAAAACCGTAACTAATAAGACAAAAGCAGACCAGACTTAAACCTGAACCTGCTAAATGAATTTAGTTGCCTTACATTAAATTTAATTTTCCATTTCGTTCAGCTTATAGGAGTTTGTGTCTATAAAGGAGAGGGGAGTGGAGAAGGAGGGACTGCTTTGACACAATACAGCCTCTTATGCTAATAACAGTTTGATATTATAAATGTTAAAATCCTGCTCAGAGAATGCTTTGGCTTTTCTCTGGCCCTCCTGATGCTTCCTTTGGGCTCTCTTAGAAGACAGCCAAGCATGTGAGATGGCCACATGTGTGGCTGGCTTTGGCACTCTCCCTCTGCTGCCCTAGAGCGTGACGGAGACGGAGGGTTGTCACAGGGGCTAGGAGCTGGTATGCGTGCGGCCCGGGAACAGAGGCTGGGGAGGCTTTGGCCCGTCCTGTGGGAAGGGGTCCTGGAAACGTCAGGGTCAGCAGGTGAGTAGAATGAAGACAACTGCCACCTGAAGCAGATCTGCAGAAGTTAGAGTAGTCAACAGGCTAAGGACAACAGCGGGGAGGAGATGGGGAGTGACCAGTGGTACAAGAGGGGATGGGGGCCGAGGTGGTCAGCCTGTCCCTCTCTATGGCCAGCCTGGGGCTTGGCTGCTTGGACTCTTTTTGATTTTGTCACAGTCACTTGCTATGAAACACTTTTAGAAGTTAAATGTCTCTGGCATCTCAACCTTCTTGAACCTAATAGGATGAGAGGATGGCAAGAAAATGAACCACAGCATCCTGGAATGTCAGAGCTGAGCATGACCATCTGGTTCCTCACCCCCGTTCACAAAGGGACACTGAAGCACAGAGAAATGGTGAAGAGAACCAGCTGACTTGTCCGAGGCCATGTGGTTTGAACCACTCTTGTGAACATGATTCCCATATCTTGTTGCTGCGTTCAAGGCTCTTCCCGGGGGAGCTAACCTTGCTCAGGGCCTTCTCCATTTACGCTGTTGGACACTATAACTTGGGGACAGGAGAGATGCAGAGGTGACAAGGCAGAGGTACCCCGAGTCTAGGGTATGCTGGCTCACGGAGGACCGATCCCAGGTGGTACCTTTGCATAGTTCCTAGCCTCAAAAGTGGAACTGATAGGTCTTTCTCTCGGTTTCCTCCTGTCATGACTGCCGTGTCCCACTTCCAGGCAGTTTACTCAAGTGTTTTACTGGGTACAACTCATCATCATAATAGCATTGAGTATGGCGCTCACTGTGTGCTGGGCACCGTTGTAACACTCCGCACATATTGAACCCCTTCAGCCCTCAACACCCTGGAAGATTGATGCTATTATCATCATCCCTGTTTTATAGGCTAGGGAGCTGAGACACTACAAGTTCTGTAATTGTCCAAATTCAGATAGCCTGTAACGAGAGCCAGGATTTGAAACCAGGAAGTCTGGCTTCAGAGCTGTGGTTTTACCGGTAGATGTTTCTACCTCACTTCGGCTCAAGGAACAGGGAGACTCGCTGCGCAGTAACCTTGGGTAAAAGGCACTGAGTGCTTGGTGCCGGGTGGGCAGGGCACACATTCAGGATCCTAGCTGGGGGGGAGAGCCCGTGTTCTGGGTTTGTCTCTCCTGCAGGATTATATTCAACCCAAAAAGCCCCTCTTAAGTGCCCACTTAGAGTTTACCTTAAAAAGGCACCTGTGTGAGGTGGAGGCAAATTGTTAAAACTATAATGCATGCCAGAAGGTGAAATTTGATGTGTTCTTTTTATCCCAGTGTTTTATTGGACACCAAGCTGTCAGCTCCTGATGCCTCTGCCCCTGTCTCAGGCTTGAGGACCCAGAGCCGCAGCTGGAAGCAGTGTGGGGAAAGATGTTAGGGGTAGTTTTCTTTAGTGTGTGTGTGTTTTCTGCTTTTCTGCCTAGTTGCTTGAAGTCTTTGGTTAAGCTCATACGGGCCCTGGGAGTTTGGTGGCCTGGTTACTCTGGCCAGACAGAAGCCCTGAGAGGACAAAAGTACACATGTAGAAAGGCAGCTCTGTGAGGGCAGAGCTGAAAAGGTCCTTGAGGCCAGCTGTCTAGATCAAGCAAATGCCCTCCTCACTCTATGGACTGAGACCTAGTGAGGGTCTGGGCTGAGCTTTTCAGTAGTTAAGCACGAAATCCAGCATTTTCCCTGGTCCTGGTTCTCTCAGCAGTACTGTGGGGAATATTCCCTGCTGGGTTCCCTGGCTAACTGGTTTTTCTGTGTGGGACTCTGGAATAAACCCCTGCAGGAGTCTGGCCCAGCCACCGCCTGGAAGTAGCATCCTGCTGGGCTCTGAGAATACAGGCTTTTGGAGGCAGAGCCCCTGCCCCCAAGATTTTGCAGCTAAGGAGTGATTCGAAAGGAGACTTGTATGAACAGCATATACGGAGAGGGCTCCCTTAGTGGGCCAGCCACGGTCATTCCTTCTGGCCTGGAGGCTTTGATATTTGCATGTGGGGCAGAAGTGGAAACAGAACTCACATGGATGCTTGAAGCGGTGAGGGGCAGAAACCAGGGGTTGAGGATGGTAGGTGGTGGAGGCCACTGACTGATAGGTGAGCAGTTTGGCCTTTTCCCCCATAGGTCAGTGGTTCTCAAACTTTGTCCTCAAGGAATACTGCCATTTCAGGAGTTAGACCGGGAATTATGGTAGTGTGAAAGGTCTTGTTCTGATTTGCAGGGAAAATTAACAGAATTTTCTCAATCCTAAGTCCTGCACACTTTTTTCCCTAAAACTTTGGTGGCTGCTATCCCTTGTCGTCTTAGGAATTTAAGCAGATTCCAAAGTGAAAGGACAAGTAGCAATGGATATTAGCTAAGGAGGTCAGCAGGACTGACGCCCTACAGCTTTTGTTTCATGGACATGTGTTGAATTCTTAATACCTTCTGCTAGTTGATAATTGTTCCTTGTTTGCAAGTTAGAATTAAATATGTCTGTATATCAAGAACATTCCACAAAGTGCTACCTGACTTCCTGAGGCCTTGCCACCTGAACAAGTCATAAGGGGCCTCCTAGCAACAGGGAGCCATGGCATTTGTTTGAGGAGGGTCCCGAAACCTCAGGGAATAACTTGAGCCGGTGGTGTATTCAGGATGGCTAGGGGGAGGAGAGGACGGAAGGGATTGGGAAGCTGTTGCAGGAATCCTCTGGCCTTATGCCCCAGATGGGTTTGGCTGAAAGCTCTCTGGTTGCAGAATGGGTCCCTGGAGACTGTGGAAATGGGTCCAGTGCTGTGGGCGAGGCTGGCAGAGAGTGGGGCCCTTCCTCCCGGGACGGTGTGGGAGCCTCGCTGCCGGCAGAGCCTGGGCGTGTCTGTATGGGGCTGGAGGCCTTGAAACCCCAACCGTAAGTGCGCTCTGCTATCTTTCTGAAAGGGATGATCAGCTTGGTTGCATTTCACGCTGTCTCTCATGAGGGATTTTTGTTTTGGTCTACATAAAAGTGGGCTTAAAAGGCTGGGAAACCCGAAGAACACTATTGATTATAACAGATGGATTTGGTTAGCTGTTGCTGAGCTAAAGGAGGCTTGACTGATAACCTTGTAAAAGGCCCATATCGGGTGATACACTGCCACAATTTCATATAGCCCTGTGAGGAGCACAAATGAGGAAAAGTTGCTGATAACTTGGTTTATAAAACACTTTCATGTAAGTTACCCCAACAGAAGTGAAAAGAGTAGGAAAGGGTGAAGAAATCAGGCTCTCAGAAGTGCCCCAGGTCACAAAGCAAATGGTAAAACTAGAACACAAACCAATATTCTTAGCAAATACTATTTATTAAGAATCTCCTAGGGGCATTATACAGCCTTCTGTAATACAATGATCCCTAAATGGGTATCATCACCCATACTTTCTGGATGAATGGACAGGCTGAGAGGTAACTGACCCGAGAGGCGCCATCAGCGAGACGTGCGGCCTGAACGAGGCTCTGGGTCTGGAGAGCTTGACCTTTCCACCATACCAGGCTGCCTCCCTGTGTCCCCCGCTTCTCCAGGACTCTCCTCTAGCTGCTGTCACCTCAAAACAGCGAGCTTGTCATTAGAAGCATGGTACAGAGGTGGCATTGGGAATTCATTGGGAAGGAAGCTGGCATTTACTTTCTACGGTGCCTGGATTGGTGAGTGGCCAGGTCCTAGTGAGGCTTCCCTGACCTGGGTTTCGCCTTTGCCTCCCACAGCCGGCCGTGTGGTTAAAGGCAGGTTTCCTACTGACTTTTAGTGCACCCACCTCCGGCCAGTGGGAGGGCTGCATGGGGACCACTGGGGTCTGGGACCTGGGGACACTGAGTGGGCTGGTCACAGGGCCACCTGTGCTCTTATCCTGGTTCTGTTACTGCCTCAGGGCCAGGCTGGTCATGCTCCTTCCTTTGGGCTTCATTTTCATCATCTGTGAAATGGCAAACTGAACTTGGTGATCTTTCAAGCTATCTTCAGATTTAACCTGTGAATGTGTTGGCAGATCTCAAACAGCTTAGGTAGGTGGAGACAAAAATTCTTTTTGAGAGCTTGTTATGCCCACGATGCTGGGCTGAGCCCTTTATACCCATTACCTCATTCAAGCCTCCTACCCCACAAGATGCAGCAGTAGTCTCCACTCCACAGATGGGAAAACGGAAGCCTCCAGACCTTAAAAACACTTGCCCACGGGTTCACAGCTAGTGAATGGTGACCTTAGGCCAGCATCTACTCTCAGCCACATGTCCTGACCTCTCTGGGATCATGGCCGAAGCAGGCTGAATGGAGAGGCGCAAGACAAGGCTGCTGAGCCAAGTTCAGAAGGAGCAGCTGAAACCACCAATGAAGAAGGCCCGGCCAGGACAAGGTACAGAAACCGAGAACATGACAGACTCTGGTCCCCAGCCCCTGATTCCCCAGCTAGCCTGATACTCCTCCATTCTGAACCACTCTGTTCAGGGAAGCAGGGGTCTTCGTACTAGACTCTGGATCTGGTCTGCACACTGGCTCTTTCACAACATTGAGCAAACCCAGGTCTCAGAACCCAACGCCCCTTCTTCGTGCGGCAGAGGCGGAGGTGAGCCTACCTAGTTATGAGGCCTAGTTGATGTTGAGGAGGCTCCTAGAGCACTTGGTGAAAGGTGCCCCGTAAATCTCAGACACTGAAGAATTCTTCCACATCCATCGCAGTGTTTAATGTCCTGACTGATCTCCAGGGTAGTCCATTTCATTTGCTTGTTCAGGATGAATAGGCAGTCTACTCACTATGCTGTAGCCTAGGGCTCTGCATAAAATTATGCTAGCACTGTCTCTTTGGTAGCTTGCAATAAATTTAGCAGCAATGTTCCATCATTTTATCTGGATAATTGAGTTAACTATTCACCAGGAGATGATACCAAACTTTTCAGCACTGGAGTGAAAAAAAAAAAAAAATCCTCGCTCAGTTTATGTCAGAAAAACAAAGGTTTTTAGCTTGTACTGGAGAAGGGACAGGAAGGCCGGCAAGTTGCCTCCAGTCTGGAGAACAGTACTCTCTTACCCCACTGAGGGTGACTCCGAGGCATCATTTACAGAGGAACCAGTGGGGATATGCGAGCAGCGAGAGCTCGGAGGAGCAGACCGTGCCTTGGCTGGCCACTGGGGCTGGGGGCAGGGCCCTTGTCCTCCCAGCACCAGTGCACCCCACTACCACCCTCCCCACACCACACTCTCCGCTGCAGCAAATGAAATAACCGAGCATCTCCTGCACAGCCTTCCCCAGAAGTGCAACACCCCAGGCATCTATTATTAATAAGGATGGTTTCTCTGTCTCCCTTGAAACATTCTCAAAGGGCTTTCCCTTCCATTATGTCATTAGCTATCCCAGCAACCCTCTTGGGGGTGGGGAGCCCAGGAGTTATTATTCTTGTTGTACAGGGGGAGGAGGTGGGCCCAAGGATTGGCTTGGAACCACGTAAATGGAAACAGGGTTGGGCTGACAATCCAGGTGCCTGGGTTTTGACACACCCTATATGCCTAACAGCGCCCGAGGTGAAGGATGGTGGAGTGACCCTGACTTCTCTCCAGCCCGGAGGAGTCCATGCAAAAGCTGGGATTAACCATGCCAGCCCCTGGAGTTGTTGTTGGGTGTCCTTGCTAAGCAACTCTATACAAGTATCCTATTGACTAGTTAGTAAGATACTCTCCTTTTAAGAAGGCTTCCTTGGACCTTATCTCATTTGAGGCTCTCATAGCTCAGAGAGTAGGGCTCCCACCCTAGTCTTTCTCTTGAGATGAGGAAGTTGCACCAGAGAGGAGCATGGAGGCAGCCCCAGGACAAGAGCTTCAGTCAAGAGCAGTCCTGGAGTGAGAAAGGAGGTCCTGAGCTGGGGGCTGTGGATAGAATGAACGCCCATCATGCTAAAGAGAATTCCAGGCCACTAGCCTCTCTCCGATCATGCAGGATCTGTGAAAAACCCCACAGCTGTGGACTTGATAGGAAAAGCCAAGGTTTGGGTTGTAGGCCTTGGCCAGGGCTGGCTGGAGGGGAGCCAGTATGTCATTCAGGGAGGGCCTTACAGCTCCCCAGTCCTGGGCAGACTTTGAACTGGGTCTGCAGGGCTCCAGCCCAGCTCTGCTGTGAGGTGGCCAACAGCACTCCTAGCTCTGAACCTTGCCCTTGCTGCCAGATTTGGCACTGCAGGGTGGCACGCTGGCCACAGGATTGCCTCCTCTCCAGCTCCAGGGGCAAGGCTGAGCGGGGAGGCTGGCTCTGCAAGAGGGGCCATGGGACTCTGCAGACAGAGTGGGCTGATCCCTCTAGACCGGGGCTGGGGGTGGGGGGGCGGCATGTGGGCTGATGGATGGATGGCCTGGGGGCCAGAGTCCTGATTTCTATCTTTGGCTCTCTTGATGACACCTGGTTTAATTCCAGGAAGCTCATTTCAGCATATCCAGCACGGTATCTAACCCAGATAGACCTGGGTTTGAATTCTGCCACTCGTTTACCACTTAGCTATGTGTCCTTGGCAAGTCATTTAATCAATCATTCTGTGCCTCTTTCCTCTGGAAAGCAGGGAAAATAGCACCACTTTGCAGACTGTGATAAAGAGGGAAGACTGCAAAGAGCACCTGTGACAACAGGAAGTGGATACATGGGAGTCATTATTATCACCCTCCCTTGTTGGCTTACAGGACACAGTGGCTATTCCCCAAGCTCTCCTCCCTTGTGGGCTCCGTGAGAGGGCAGACGAGCAAGGGGGAGCCATTTCCCAGAGCTGCAAACCTCCCAGGGAGTGCTCAGGCTCCATCTCCACTGGCCCCCAGCTAGCTGCCCACAGACCATAACTCTGGGCTATGGCCCGCGGGGGAGCAGAGAAAGCCAAAGCCTTTACTCTCCACCTCCTGCATTCCAGGCCTTGCGGCTCCACCCCACGCCTGTCCCCAGGTAGGCAAGTGGCTTCCTCTCTGTGTGTGCAGCCTCTAACACTGTGACTGTGGACTCTGCCCTCCGAGAGCCGGGGGCCACCTCTTGGTCTCTTTGTCCTCAGTTTTAATTGGCTCGAGGGGCAAGCCTAAGACTGGTACTGCCGTTCAGGCATGAAGCCAACACTGAGTGCTCACACAGAATTTCGCATCACAGCGGTTTGTAAATGCCCTCAGAAATCAGCTTTCCAAAGTAGAGCTCCTCTGTAAATCCCATTTCTAGGTGGGAAACTGAGGCAGAGAGCGGTGCCCCTCGCCTAGCAACTGACCCCATGGCTCTCCTCCCTGTCCTGTGGTTTCCTCTGGAGCAGAGGCGGGTGCTGGCTGGTGCCTGGGTGTCCGTGTGGGTGCAGGGCAGGCTCCCGTGCCTGTGGGAGTAGCCAGCCCGCGCCTCGGGGCCGGGGCCATGAGGGCTCAGCCAGCTGGGCCTGGCTGGGGACTGGAGCGGTTTCTAGCCCCGCAGGGGCAGACCGCTAAGTACAGGCCCCTGTGGCTCCCGCCCTAGAGATGATCGCCCACGTGATGGCCTCCCCCCATCACGTGACCAGAGCCGAGAGCAGCACGTTGCTTCCAAAAGCTCTGAACCCTGGGAGCTCTAAGCGCTTAGCACACGACCAGGTGCACGTGGGCTCTGGTTTCAGTGCTTCTCCTGTTAGTGTCTGACCTCAGGAAAATCTCTTAAACCTTTCTGAACCCCAGATTCTTCCATCTATAAAATGGGGCTAGAAATACCTGCCCACAGGATTGCTGGAAGGGCTAAAGGAGCCCAAGGGAGTAGAGGCCTTAGTAGAGTGCTCAGCAAGGGTGGCCGTAATGACGCCGTCCGTGACTCAGAATGCCTCTGATTTCCCCCCGCAACGGCTCGGGTGGACACTGCTCATCTCCCCACGAATCAAGATGCGGCTCTTTGCCTGCAGGTGGGGCTATCTTACAATTTAGCTGTCTTTCCCAAGGGGCTCTGCCCAAGCCTGTGGCCCTATGCAGGGTTGTGGGGTTCTAATGGGACTCGGGCCTGAGCCCCACTTTCGGGGACCAGGGAAAGGCAGGCAGGGAAGCAGATGCTGCCATGGGAATCACTGCACTGTCACAGTGAGTCCAAGGGGCCACAGAAGCCCCGAGGACATCCTGACCTATAGTGAGGGACTAGTGAGACACAGTGAGAACCACCCAAAGACAGAGGGGACGAAGAACCGGTTGGGAGGGTAGCCAGAGGGATAGGTAAGCTAAGGGGCTGTGACAATGCTGAGTTCAGCTAGGGCAACACGCACCCCCGAAATTAAAATTAAGTCTTCCCTTTGCTGTAAACATAAAACAAAACATAGGGGTTACAAACCCAGAATCCCTTGGAGGCTCTCTGGCAAGGGAGACACTGATCAGGCTCATCAGCCTGGGAGGACCCACTAGTGGGACATGGAGTCAGAGGCTACAGCTGGGCCTCAGCAAGGCTGTGATGGGGTCTAAGGCCGATGCTCTGGAGGGCAGAATGGCCAGGGCTCATGACTGCTTGTGAGGGAGGAGGGGGAGTCAAGGGCGCCAACGCCATGCATCTTCATAGCTGGGTGGATGCTGGTGCCCCGGCTGGGAACCTGGGAGGAAGAGCAGCCTTTGGGCAAGATACTGCACTCAGCTTTGGACCTGCGGAGTTCGAAGACCTCAAGGAATGGAGTCCTGCCTGCGTCAGGGAGCTGAGTGTGGGAGTTGTCCACAGGGAAGGCAGAATTCTGAGCTCTGTTTCGGTGGGAAGATGAAGGGGGGCGGGGAAGACACCAGGGCAGCCGCCTCACCAGGCAGCGCCAGAGCTTCTCACCTGGGGTCCAGGGCTCCCTGGGGCCTCCCTGGGTGGCTTTTCACCAGGCCGGGCCAACCCAAACCCTCTTCCCCCAGGGGCTAGCAATTGCAAAGGAAAACCTCCGCCAACCAGAAGTCTCAGTGCAGTTGGTTTTTATTATTAAAGCCAAGTTGTAAAACGGCTGTCCCCGCACCCCACCATGGCCCTCCCACCCACCTCCAGATTCATCCCATTATGTCCTGTGAAGGTGAAAACTAGATCTGTCTGGAAAAGACTCAGAGATGCTCATGCCGAAGGAGAGAATGAGGATGAACGAAATAGGCTCAGATGGAGGTCTCAGATGGTGGTCTCTGTGTGACTGTGTCGGCTCCACCCCGGATTCCGGGAAAAGACGAGCCGGCTGGGGGTGGGGCTAGATAGCCCCTGCTCACAGTGCTCTTCCCAGGGCTCCAGGGTGGGCGCCAGGGACGAAGGCCACGAAGAGGCTGGGCTGGTCCCTGCGCTCTACCCTGCTGAAGCTGGGCCACAGGCTGGTTTTTGTAAAAATGGTTTAAAAAGACCCCAGCCATGAGCACCACCCTCCCCTGAGCAGGGCCCGAGGAGACGCCAGCTCTGGGCTCTGAGGTCTGAGGCATGTGGCCTCCTGGCTCGGTGACACCTCCCTGGAGGCAGGCAGCACCCTGGGGGAGGCCCTGCGTGTGGCCCCCCGGAGCCTCCGGGGTCCTCAGAGAGCATCCAGATAGCTCTCGGCCCTCCTCCCACCCAGCCCAGCTGGAGGCTCTAGGCTTCAGGGACCCTGTGCAACTTCTGCTCTTTGGATTCCAAAGATCTGAACTTCTCCTCCAGCATGGGTGCAGCAGGCTGGAAGTGGATGACAGGCTTGATCTGAAAGACTGTGAAGCCCTCCTGATTCTTCTGGTTGAAAAGACTTACCCTGGGCTCCAGCTCAGGGCTGCTTTGGGCCGAGCCCGCGGGGCTGGGCCAGGTGAGAGGGGCTGGGTCCAAGGCCCCCTGGGACGGGCAGGGGTCCTCCGACAGGGAGGACAGCAGGTCCTGGACCGCGGCCTCTGCCATCTGCTGCTGGGGTGGTGGCGGCAGTGGCCGAGGAGAGGGGCCGGGCTCTGAGGACGGCTCTTTGCGGCCGGTGCTGCAGTCTGTGGAGGAGCCCAGCGTCTGGCTGCTGTCACTCTGGGCCCGGGTGACAGAGCTGCGAGTCGAGCGGGAGGCGCTCTCGGACGTGGCACTGGCACACGTGCCACTGCTGCTGGGCTTCAGGGCCACGTCGACCAAGCAGAGGTCCGAGGAGAGATCGGGCCGGTGGATGTCAACGGTGGCTGTGGTGACTACGCACACGGCTGGCTCTGGGGCACCACTGTCTGCAAGAAAGGAGGGGATGCCCGTCACACCTCACCCTCTGCTACACCTCTGTGGGCCCTGATGGGGGCGCCTCTGACCCAAATGGCAGCCAGCGAGTGTGCACGGGCTCTGCTGGGGGACGCCTGGGTCTGTGGTCCAATTTCCCAGAGTTCACGGCCCGGCCCCGCGAGGATTCCGCCCCGCCCTCCTCTGGCGGACTTCACCGGACACGCGACACGCACTGGCCAATCATCTGTGAGGACTGATCTGTGGCCTCTCTGAACAGCTGTGCTCTGCCCGGCGGTCAGCAGTGTTCTAGAATAGACGGTAGCTGTTCTGCCCCCTAGGTGCTGGAGGAAAGCTGACAACCCGGGAGCAGCGTCCCTGGCTGATCTGCCATGGACCTGTGTTGATTTAAACCACGGAGATGTTGGGGTTATTTGCCACAGCAGCATAACCTAGCTCATCCTAACTCAGAAAGCAGGAGGTGCCAGGACTAGGAATCCGGGCTTCATGGTCAGGTGGAGTCATTCAGTTTTAAATGGGGCCAACACGAGAGTGACATGATCAGAGCTGTGTCTTCAGAAGATTGCATCATCCCTGTAGGATGCATTGCAGGGTGAGCACAGAGAACACTCCAGAGGTCTTTAAGGAAGAAGTACCAAGGGGCTGCATTACAGTGGGTGCAGTGGGGGCAAGGTCTCTCCCCAAGTTGTGGGGAGAGTGCACTGGGGGAGAGGTCTGAGCTAGAGATGGTGGTCTCTGAAATCAGCAGACTGGATGAAGCTTTGAAAGAGGGAGAGAAAGAGAGAAGAGATCTTTAGGGGGTGACATTGTAGAAAACAATCCACTGCATGACACATGTCACACAATGTAACATTCTAGCCTCACAAGGGAGTATACGAGGATTCAAGGAGTGTCAAATACAAACTACTGAGATTCAAGACATTGGTTAAGGAAAACGGGGTATTCTTTTAAAACTCAACCTTTCCCACAAATGAAAACCACTAGGCTCCCTGAAACTTCTTTCAAGAGAAAGAATGAAACAAATCGAGCAAGGACATGCGCCACACCTGTTGCTTCTCAAGCCCAGCTCTGCTGTTACCTCACCCCCATCGTGATCACTCCGTGAGGGTCTCGGGTTGAGAGGCGCTGAGGTCTCCTAGATTTCTGATTCCAGCCCTCTCTCCATATGAGGGTCCCCCATGCTGCCCTCATTAGTGATCACGGAGTACTCCAACCTCCACACCCATAGCCCCGGCGCTGGACTCTGCTGGGAGCTAAAGCTGCAGGTATTTGAACCTTGAACTCTGCCTGCAGTGATGGTCACAGAGGCACCAGGGGATGGGCACGCCAGGCCAAACTGTCCCCATCCTCAACGTTAGGGGCTGCAAGGGGCAGCATGTGCAGAGGTTCTGGCGTGTGCAGAGCGGCCCCGGACACACACTCACCACTGCTGGGCCCGTTGTAGTACTGGCTGACGTAGCTGTTCATGTCGTCTCTCACGGCGGCACCTTGGCAGAAGAGGACAGAGAAGGGGAGTGTGGCGGCGTGCAGAGAGTCCAAGAGCAGGCTGTGGCCAGTTCGTGTCCCTCCCTCTGTACTCCCGCCCCTCCCCAACACCACGAGAAGAGGCTCATGTCTCCCAGGAGCTCTCTGCTGCTTCCCAATCCTCAGTGGGGATCCGCCCCAAGGCTGGGCTGGACTGGGCGTCAGGGACCCAGGTCCTCATGAAGCATCTGGCTTGACATAGGACATGGGCAGAGCCTTTTCCTTCTCTGTCCTGTCTCCCCCAACTGTGAGATGGAAACAGTTCCTCAGGGCTTTCCCTGCCAGGATGGCCCAAGTCTCTGAGTCTACCTGAGGTTGTCAGGGTGCCCACTGTCCTCAGTACAAAAGTCTCAAAGCCTTGCTAGCGGCCCCACCCAGCCAACTGCAGAGGCTGATCGCTGGTGACAGCCCGCTGGCTCACCTATCAGAGGACCCAGTCTCCCACACAGTATGGGGATGGGCCGGGGGCTGCTCTTCCCCCCAACCTATGAAGTTCCTAGCATGCAGTGAGCGCTCGGTAAATAGTTATTGCATGCATAATGCATGACGAGGTGTAAAGCTGTCCAAGGAGATGACATGGGAACAAGGGTCTCAAGGAAATATTGGTTCATCGTCTTGACAGGAATAAAGAAGGAATGGGAGAGAGGAGAGGTGAGAAATTCAGAGTGGCCTGAGAATGGGAGGAAAAGCAGATGACTGGAGACCCCAAGGAGCTTGGCCTTGTTCCAAGGGCACTGAAGAACCACAGGAAAGTTTGAACATGGTCAGGTGTGACTCACTCCCAAGGTTGTGGGGAGAGTAGTTCAGAAGGTGCCAGACTTTAGGCAGGAAGACCAGAAACGAGGCCCAGGTGAGGCTGACAGGTTCTGAGGTGGGGATGGGTGGTGATGCCTGTTGGGACGGAAGGGAGGGATCAGGGTCAAGTGATAATTAGGAGGGACTTGGCAGGGTTTGGAGAATGACAAGATGACTCAGTTGACTCAACTTGTCAGACTGAGCCCAGGGGTTGCTCTTTAGCAACTGTGGTCTCCCCTGGGTCCTAGGGTCCCTCTTAGGAATCAGACCTGATTTCAAACCTCAACCCCACCACATTTTAGCTAAGGACCTTTCGTTTAGGTTCTCTCTAAGCCTCTGTTCCCTTATCTGTTAAGGAGATTAAAGGAGCTAACAAATGTCAGATTTCTCGAGTGGGTTCAGGCACACAGAAGGCCTTCAACACACGGGAGTCTAGTCCTTCCTCTCCTACGGAAGTCTGAGGGAGTCCACACGCCTGGACGCTTCTCCCAGGAGCGGTGGTCTACGGATGAATGGACCAGACGCTTTCTGTGGCCGCCTTCCCGGGCACACCTGAAACCACTGCGGAAGCCAATCGGCTGGACATTGGGAGGCTTCGAGGGGGCACATACAGACCTGGCTCCCAAAAGCTTTTTTGGCCTCTTTTGATCTTTAAATGCCTGGGGTGAGAGGTGTGTTTTGCATTAATGCCTGAATTGAGGGAGGGGCCTGAGGCTGGCTCTAGGCCCTGATCCAGGATCAGCCAGCAAAGCTCCCTCAGAATCACACAACAATACAACTCTCCATGGCTCTTCGTTATTGACGTGGTAAATGCTGTGTGGCCCTGCAGATCACCCTGGGGGTCAGGCGGAGGCTGGGGAGGCTGCTCCTGGCCAGCAGTGAGAGTAGGCGGTGGCACCGGCCTCTTGGGCCAGACAGGAGGTTCTGGTCACTTCCCTCGGGATGAGCCTTCGGCCTTGGCTGCGGAGGCCTTGTGACATGGGCAGAACTGTGAACTCAGCTAAAGTATCCGCAGACCCGTGAGAATTCATCCCAAGGGAGTTACTCACAGAAGGTGGCCTGGGGTGAAGAAGAAAAACCAGACCCTAGAAAACTGGACGGCTACATGCAAACAAATGAAACTGGACTACCTTCTTATACTATACTCAAAAATAAACTCAAAATGGATAAAAGACCTAAATATGAGACCTGAAACCATAAGCTCCCAGAAGAGAGCACAGGCAGTAATCTCTCTGACATCAGCTGTAGCAATGTTTTTCTCGAAATGTCTCCTAAGGTAAGGAAAACAAAGGAAAAAATAAATTACTGGGACTAGACCAAACTAAAAAGTGTCTGCACAGCAAAGGAAACCATCAACAAAATGAAAAGGTAACCTACTGAATGGAAGAAGATATTTGCAAATTATTTTTGATAAGGGGCTATATCCAAAATACATAAAAAACTCATACCCCTCAACAGCAAAACACCATTAAAACACGGGCAGTGGACTTGAATAGACGTTTTTTTACAAAGAAGACATCCAGATGGCCAACAGACACATGAAAAGATGCTCCACATCACTCCTCATCAGGGGAAATGCAAATCAAAACCAAAATGAGATATCACCTTACACCTGTCAGATTGGCTCAAATCAACAAAACAAGAAACAACAGGTGTTGGCAAGAATGTGGAGAAAAAGGAACCCTCGTGCACTGTTGGTGGGAATGCAAACTGGTGCAGCCACTCTGGAAAACAGTATGGAGGTTCCTCAGGAAGTTAAAAATAGAGCTACCTTACAATTCCACCACTGGGTATTTACCCAGAGAAAATGAAAACGGTAATTGGAGAGATACATGCACCCCTATGTTTAGTGCAGTATCATTTACAACAGCCAAGATATGAAGCAAGCTGAGTGTCCATCGATAGATGAATGGATAAAGATGTGGCGTACACACACACACACACTGGAATACTGGGCATAAAAAAGGATGAGATCATGCCATTTGAGGCAACATGGATGGACCTAGAGAGTATTAGGCTAAATCAGAGAAAGACAAATGCCATATCACTTCACTTACATGTGGAATCTAGAAAACAGAGGAATAAACAAACAAAAAGCAGAAACAGACCCATACATACAGAGATGGGAGGAGGTGGAGGATGGGCAGAATGGGCGAAGGGGAGTGGGAGCTGAGGGCTTCTGGTTATGGAATGAGTAAGTCACAGAAATAAAGGGCACGGCCTGGGGAATCCAGTCGATGACTGTAACAGTGTGGTATGTGACAGATGGTAGCCACACTTGTGAGCACAGCGTAACATACAAATTTGTAAAATCACTGTTGTACACCTGAAACTAATGTAACATTGTGTCAACTGAGCTTCAATAAAAAAAATTATAAAAAGGGAAACCGCAAGTCTTATTAAAAAAACAAAAACAAAAAAACCCAGATCCTAGTTCCCGTCCTGTGCGTGCCGCAGCCATGAGAACTTGAGCAGGTCACCTCCCCTTCCTGGGCCTCAGTTTCTTCATCCGTACCACCAGGGGCTGGGCAGGCTCTTGTGGATCGTGAGCGGCTGCGCCGGACGCCCCTGGCACATCCACCAGCTCTGGAAGCTCCAAGAGGGGAGAGAGCAGCGCGGGAGGGGGCCAGAGGCATCAGGGCCATCGCCGCATGCCTGGGCAGGAGTCACCTCGCTGCTGACAGGGGCTCTCCACCTTGGCCGGCATACCTGGGGAAGGGGGTGCCCACCTCTCTGCTGAGCAGCTCGGATAACCAGCTGTGGGCAGCTCTTGTTCACCTGTGCTCAGCAGGATCACAGTGTGCCCCACCCCGCGCCGGGTACTGAGGCCAGGACTCCCTGCCTCCAAGGAGCACAGTCAGGGCCTCCCCAGGATGTCATGCCTTGGTCAAACAGCCCATCTCCGTTTAATCAAGCCTTGCAGACCGTGGTCCTGTCTTCACAGGTACCACGGCTAAGCCCATTGCTCTTCACCGTCTATGTGACAGGCCTTCTGACACTTAAAAAGCCCTCCTGAGAAGTCTCTTCTGGGAAACCACTGTCCGTTTCCCGCCCGTCCCGAGTTTTCCAGCCTTCCCACTCTGAAGGCCTCCCTATGGGCTGCAGAGGTGACCAAAATGGGGGGGGAGGGTAAGGGAGGGAGCCGGCCTTCACTGCGCCCTTGAAGCGCCACGCCTTGGGTTCGGTACACACCATGCTTCTTTAACCCTCACCACTGCCCTGCGAGGCAGGGATGACTCAGTAGACTGGTCCTTCCCAAGATCTGGGATCACTCCACTCATGCAGCCCAGCACCCTCCCGGTGGGGACAGCAACCGCCCTACTCTGCTGACTCTCGAGCCACCCAGGGCTTCCATGCAGTGGCGGGGCAGGCCAAGCCCTGAGCACACTTGGCTGTGTCACCCCCACGGAGGACTCTGTGTTCCTCATCCCAGGCTAATGTAAGCTTGCTGGTTTCAGCAAAGAGGGCAGTGTGCTGAGGAGCACTCTTAATCTTGGCTCAGTGTCTGGGATTAGCTCTTCCTCCTATCTCAGTGTTGATGGAGAATGCCACATGGTCATCTACACCACTGAAGAAACCACCTAGGCTAGGAGAACTGTAGCCCAATGTCTCTCCTGAGCTTCTGGCTGACTTGGTCAACTGGACGTCTTCTGCAGGACCTCCAGCCACCACTGACGCAACATGTCCACAACAGAACTCAGTTTCTCCCTCCACCTCCATCTTGGTGAATGGTTTCCTTGCCCACCCAGGCTGGGACCCTGGTCACTTCGCTGTGCTTTCTCTTTCCTTACCAACAACCCAACTCCTACCAAGTCTGTGACTAGTCGAGGGACCCCCTGATACCTCTGCTATGGTCTGGTGGTCCAGCCATAGGTCAGACCTCATGCTTTCCCCTTTGGACTCTTGTCACATCTGTGGGTTTAATGAACAGGATTCTAGCTCCATGGATATGTGTGACACTGAACCTAGGTCCCACCCAGGTGGCCTCCAGAGGTTTGTCCAGTCTGCATTTGTTCCCTCTACTCCAAACCTGGACCCACACAGGGGCCTCAGAATGAGCTTTAAGACACAAATCTGAGGGGCGCCTGGGTGGCTCTGTCAGTTAAGCGTCTGCCTTCGGCTCAGGTCATGATCCCGGGGTCCTGGGATTGAGCCCCGCATCGGGCTCCCTGCTCGGCGGGAGCCTCCTTCTCCCTCTCCCACTCCCTCCCTCTGCCTGCCACTCCCCTGCTTCTCTCTCTCTCTGACAAATAAATAAATAAAATCTAAAAAAAAAAAAAAAAGACAAATCTGAAAGCGAGGCCTGCTTGGACTCCTCCAGCAATGTTGACGCTGGTCCTCCCTGTTCTCTGCTTCAAGCAGGCCCTCAAGTTCTCCAGAACGGACCACTTGGGCTGGGGTTGTGTCCCCACCCACACAGGGGCCGAGAGCCTCTGAGGGCAGGGGCCACATTTTACTCAGCATCTCCCTCGCACTAAGCACGGGGCTTGGCCTATGCCAGCCTCCACTAAAGAGTGCTGACCGGACAGATGAGTGTGTCTGGGTCAGAGGCCTGCAGGGCCTCCCAGCACCTTCCGCCTCACCCTCTGCGAGGCACTGTCATCCTTCAGCACACAGCCTTGCTCCCGGTCACTAGCACCTGCCTGGACGCTGGTGACTGCTGGGTGCTTGGGGGCTTGGGGGAAAGGAGAGGAGGCAGGCACAGAGGCTTGTGGCCAGGAACAGGCCACCACGGAGCCTCCACAGGGGTCTGCCCACTTTCCACCTAAGAACAATCCCCCACCAAAGGGTTTGTCTTGACTCAGCCCCAAGACGCCCTGGGACCACGGAGGAACCACCCCACACTGAGGGCTGAGCTCAGGACAAACCTGGGCCTTGTGGTCCCAGGCAAATCCCCAGGCCCTCTGAGCCTCAGCTTCCTCCGAGGTAAAACGCTGTAAGTACGACTTACTGAGACAATGAATGTCAAATCTAGCCCAGGGCTGTTCCGCACCTCTCCGAATCCCCGCCCCCGGAGTTCCCTTCCAACCCCGAAGTCTTGAGTCTTCTGCAGCAGCTGCTCTTGGCTGCCTGGCGCCTTCTTTCCCGGGGGGTGGGGTGGGGGTGGGGTGGGGGGGGTGGGGAGCGCTCTGCAAATGCATCCTGACTAATCCGTCCAAAGCCCTTGGGGTGCTGGTCATGGCAACGCTCCTCATGTGTGTCTGCCCATTGGGCGGAGCCCCACCTGCCTGGTAAGGCAGAGGTTGAGAGACAGTGTGTGAGTCAGCTGGGGCTCCTGGAGGGGGTGGGAGGAGCCGTGCTGTGGGTTGGGGGTGCCAGGACCCCGCATCCTGTGCAGACACAGGCCCCAGCGCCCAGAGGGAAGCCCTGGTTCTTGGTTCGGGGCTCCTCCTCCCTGACTCCAACTTGCTGCTCCATGACTTGGCAGCCCTCCCAGAAGGAGCACACCTGCTGTGTGCCATGCATGAGAGCTGTGCCTATGACCGAAAGCCCAATCTTTCTCAGGGAAGATAGGCTTCGCTACTGTTCTTATTTTGGAAAAACTGGGGCTCAGAGACAGGACCAGCAGCATAATTGTGGGGCCCCTTGTTCAAAAAGCATGAAGGTCCAGAAATAAACCCATGCATACATGGGAAAGGGCAGTCTCTTCAATAATGGTGCTGGGAAAACTGGACAGCTACATGCAAAAGAACAAAACTGGACCACTATGTTACATCATACACAAAAATTAACTCAAAGCAGATTAAAGGCCTAAATGTGAGACTTGAAACCATAAAACTCCTGAAAGAAAACATAGGCAGTCAGCTCCTTGACATCATTCTCGGCAGTGATTTTTTTGGATTTGACAGCAAAAGCAAAGGCAATAAAAGTAAAAATAAACAAGTGGGACTACATCAAACTAAAAAGCTTCTGCACAGTAAAGGAAATCATCAACAAACTGAAAAGGCAACCTACTGAATGTGAGAAGATATTTGCAAATCATATTATAATAAGGGGCTAATATCCACATTGTATAAAGAACTCATACACCTTAACAGCAAAAAGAACCAAACCAATTAGAAAATGGGCAGAGGATCTGAATAGACATTTTTTCCAGAGAAGACATCCAGATGGCCAACAGACACATGAAAAGATGCTCAGCATCACTCATCATCAGGGAAATGCAAATCAAAACCACAATGAGAGATCACCTCACACCTGTCAGAATGGCTAAAACTGAAAACATAAGAAACAACAAGTGCTGGAGAGGATGTGGAGAAAAGGAACACTCGTGCACTGTTGGTAGGATGCAAACTGTTGCAACCACTATGGAAAACAGTATGGCGGTTCCTCAAAAAATTAAAAACAGAACTTCCATAGAATTCCACCTTGGGGTATTTATCCAAAGTAAACAAAAAACACTAACTTGAGAAGAGGCGCCCCCACATTCATTCCAGCATTGTTCATAACAGCCAATACAGGGCAACTGCATGAGTGTCCAGTGGTGGACGGATGAGGAAGATGGGGTATACGTGTACACACACACACACGTGCGTGCACGCACAATGGAATATTATTCAGCCATAAAAAAAGAAAGCAATCTTACCGTTTGCAACATGGATGGCCCTGGAGGGCATTATGCTACATGAAATAAGTCAGGCAGAGAAAGACAAATACTATAGGAGCTCACCTATGTGGAATCTAAAAACAAAACAAAAACAAGAAACTCGGAGCTCACAGACACAGAGAACTCATTGGTAGTTGCTAGAGGTGGGGGTTGGGCAAAATGGGTGAAGGGAGTCAAAAAGTACAAATTTTGTTATAAAATAAGTAAGTTGTGGAGATATGATGTATTGCATGGTGACTACAGTTAATGATAATGTATTGCATTTTTTAAAGTTGCCAAGTGAGTAAATCTTGGAAGTTCTCAAGAAAAACATTTTGTAACTATGTATGGTGACAGACGTTAACTAGATTTACTATGATCATTTTGCAATATATATATAAATATCGGATCATCACATAGCATACCTGAAAGTAATATGCTATATGTCAATTACACATCAGTTAAAAAAAAAGGCATTAAGGGGCACCTGGGTGGCTCAGTTGGTTAAGCGACTGCCTTCAGCTCAGGTCATGATCCCAGGGTCCTGGGATCGAGCCCCGCGTCGGGCTCCCTGCTCGGTGGAGAGCCTGCTTCTCCCTCTCCCACTCCCCCTGCTTGTGTTCCCTCTCTAGCTGTCCCTCTCTCTCTCTCTCTATTAAATAAATAAAATCTTTAAAAAAAAAAAAGGCATTAAGAATTTCAAGAGGGTGACAGCAGGGCAGTGAACCAAGTTCAAGGCCCTATGTGACCAGCGGGGTCACCCAACCATGGAGCCAGTCCTGCTCAGAGAGTTAAGTCACTTATTCAAGGCCAAGCTGAGATTCAAACCCAGCCCGGAGTCTTCCACTGGTGTCCCTTCCTCATATCACCATACCCCCCTCTGCCCCATCAGCTGCCTCACTACTTGTGTGAGGACCTCCCAGGTCTAGCCCTACAGCTCTGCAGCTTCTCCGGCTCCTCAGTGCCCCCCAGTGATATTCCACTGTGTATACGTACCCCATCTTCCTCATCCGTCCACCACTGGACACTCATGCGGTTGCCCCGTATTGGCTGTTATGAACAATGCTGGAATGAACGTGGGGGCGCCTCTTCTCAAGTTAGTGTTTTTGTTTACTTTGGATAAATGCCCCAAAGTGGAATTCTATGGAAGTTCTCTTTTTAACTTTTCGAGGAACCTGAGGAGGCCAGCGGTGGCAGAAACCCCAACTGGTCTCGGCGGCACACGGGCCTCTCCTCTCCTGAGGGCCCACGCCAGGGCCAGCTCTGCTGGGCAGAGGGAAAGCCCAGACCGGCCGCCGGGCACGTCTGGGGGGTTTCTGTGAGCTCCGGTGCAGCATGGAGGGCCGCCGCCGTTGGCCGTGATATATGGTGGACGCCGTGGCGCTCCCCCCGGTGGCTGTAATTCATAAATTATGGGCGAGGTTCAAGACTAATAAATTTGGGAGGGAAGTATTAATGACTACACAGGGGCACCGTGAACTTGGCAGGCCCCAAAGCCTGGAACTTTGCAGCCTGGGTTTTAAAAATGATTTGTGCCAGAGCAAGTCTAAACAGAAGCTGGTCGGCGTTAGTCTGGCTCTGACCTGCGAGCAACTGCTGAACCGCGGGGACCCCTCAGGCCTCCCGCCCTTCGGGGCTGCCCTCCCGCAGAGAGCACGGCCCCCTCCCAGGGCTCCTGTGGCTTCCAGCTCACTTCTGAGGGTTAATCCCCTGACCGTCTGTGCACTGTCGTGACACGGTGGGCCTCAGAGCCCTCACTGGCCTGAAGCTCATCATGAGCAGCAGATGCTGCCCTTTCTCCATCTCCAGAGTGGCCCAGAGCACCCCTAGCTTGTCCGGCCGTAATTTCTAATGTCGTGGAAATCCCTCCCTGGACACAGCTCCTGGTCAGAGAGGAATCAGCTGGCGGACGCCCTGTCTCCCTGGCCCCCTGGAGGCTGTGAATCACGCACACCGCTTGCTGGGCCCCTGCGTCTGCCCTCCGCCTCAGAGGTGTTGGCTTTGCTGTCGATCGCTCTGCAGGCTGCTTGTGAGGGGGCACAAGAGGCGCGTGGGGGAATGTACTGGGCAGGCAGCACGGACCGGGGCAGGAGTAGGGCAGCTGTGCATCTAGAGAGGGGGGCGGTGGGGGTGTCACAGGAGAGATAACGGAGGGCAGGGTGGGGGTCCAGGACTAGAAGGGAGGAGCGTTTGCAGCTGCTCCCAGAGGGACATGTTTGGCATCTCTCTGGGGAGGCCTGAGTGCCTTGTTCAGACACCCCCCCCCCCGCCCAGCACCCAGTCTCCAGGAGGGTCAGCACAGACCCCAGGACATGCTGGCTGGTGACGCACAGCTGGTCAAATTCACCCTGAGTGGACTTCAAGTGTGACCCAGCTTTCTCCCTTCTTACTCTACCTCCCTGCTTTCCCTCCTGGAAGTTGCTCACTATGGGGACAGCAGAGGGAGGGAGTGGAGAGGCAGGAACTCCTAGAACATGTGGGATTATTTTAAAGGCTTAGTTTGCAGACTCTCCAAACCCAGATCTTGACTCCCTGTGGGCCCAAATAGGGCATCAGGTGTCGAGGGTCTGGAGGTCACTGGCTGAGGGGCAGTAATAATGGCCATGCTGTTATCTTGAGAGCTGAGGATCCTGATGAGAGAGGTGCTACAGAACATGGGCTGTTCTGGAAGTGCTCATCTGAGCTCAGGTGTTTACAGGTGAGCACACACGAAAAGAGAACAGAACCAAGCAGGCCCAAGCCCCAGGAGAGCTGCAGCCTCCAGATGGACTGCGAGCGACAAGGAGCCCCCCCACCTCCGCGGGCAGAGCAAGAAGCTGCCCAGCAGCAGCTCCTCCAGCTCCCTCTGCCTGATCAGGGAGGAAGCTCCTGGGAGGGACACTGTCCCTCCCGTCCTTGGGAAGTAAGACAAGTGGGCAAAAGCTGCTGACTTCCAGAGAGCTTTCCCAAAAAGAATATTCTTTTATTATATTCTTGTATTTTGGACTCCACAAACACCAGCCTGGGGAGCTGAAAGTCAAGAGGGGTTTCTGGAGTGGACTGCTGCCACATGGGCCTGAGCTCAGAGGGCTGCAGGGACCCACACGAGAACACATGGTATCCGCAAGCCTCGTCTCGTTCTTTGATCAGCTGAGGGCTTGCAGATGACATTTCACGCAACAAGCTCTAGGGGGAGCCTGCTGAGGGCCAGGCTTGGGCGGCCCTTGTGGGGACATACATGTAAACACTCACGGCCCAGCGGCCCCACGGCACGACTGACTGGGGCCTCGCGGCAGTTCCGGTCAGGTCTAGAGAGGAGAGAGTGGTGGCTGGGAGCTCACTCAGAGATGGGTTTTAAGGAGGAAGAGAAGTATGGCAGGCAGGCCTGGCCTGCCAATGCACAGCATGTGGAAAAGCTCCAAGACCTACAGCTGCACAAAACACTCACAGAACTAGATGTTTCACCTGCCTGAGGGAAGGTGAAAAGAGTGGGAGGAGTGAGGCTGCAGAAGCGAGAGCGTCAAGGGTCTATATGCCACCTGTTAGAGGGGGAATCATTGTGTGTCCCCCAAACGTATCCGTTGCCCTAACCCCCAGTACCTCAGAATGGAATCTCATGTGGCAGTGAGGTTGTAGAAGTCACTGGTTAAGGTGAGGTCATACTGGAGTGGGGTGGGCCCCTAGCTCAGGATGCCTGGGGTCTTTATAAACAAGGAAATGTGAACACAGACACACAGGGAGAATGCCAGGTGGAGAGGGCGCCAAGGAATGCCAAGCATTACGAGCAAACCACCAGAAGCTAGTAGAGAGGCCCTCACAGCCCTCAGGAGGAGCCAACCCTGCCAAGACCTTGATCTCAGACTTCCACCCTCCAGAGCTGTGCGACCGTAAACTGACGTTTAAGCCCCCGGCTTGCTGCAGCAGCCCTAGCAGCCACCAGCCAAGGTGTTAAATTGGGGAGGAATCCAAGCTACAGCCCAACGCAGATAGTTGTAAAGTGCTGCATGGTTGGGGGAGGGGGGCAGGGGGCAAAAAGCCACTGCCTAGGGATGGGCTGCGGGGGCCCATGTGGGGAACAGTGGGCCTGGGTCAGCTGTGAGCTCAGGCCGGGCAGCCACTAGAAGGCTCAGGAGCCTTCTAGCCACATCTAAGGGGTCTTAGATTCAGAACAAAAAAGCAGGGGTGGCCTCTTAGCACTCCACCCTTGTCTTGCAGCTCCCCAAGAACTGCGTTTTGTTCTGGATGTCACTCCAAGAGGAACCAAAACATTGGAATGTTCAAGGAGGGACAATACAGCAAGAATCTGGAGAGCTCCTCCCCTGAGGACTGGTGTGGAAACGCAGTGACAGTCCCTGGAGGAGAAAACACTTAGAGGCCAATCTCCAAAAGGACGCCTCAGTATAACATTGTATGTCAAATATACCTCAATAAAAAAAATGAAAGGATGCCTTTCACCAATGCATAAAAACTGCAGCCAAGTGGGAGAGGCAGGTACCCCGGGGGAGACCTCAGCTCAGTCTGAAGAATTACATTTTTTTTTTAAAGATTTTATTTATGAGAGAGTGAGTGAGAGTGCGTGCATGAATGGCGGGGAGGGACACAGGGAGAGGGAGAAGCAGACTCCCCGCTGAGCAGGGAGCCTGCCGGCTGTGGGGCTCAATCCCAGGACCCTGAGCCAAAGGCAGATGCTTAACTGACTGAGCCACCCAGACGCCCCTGAAGAATTACTTTCTAATAGGCAGAGCCATTTGAAGTTGGGTTGGTGTGGGCTTCTCTGGGAGGCTGGGAGCACCTACTGTTAAAGGAAGGTAAGCTGAGGCCAGCAAGAGTTTTAGATGGGATTAGCACATCAGTTGGACTCAGAGAAGTCTCTCCTAGCCCCCAAATTCTACAGTTCTGAGATCTGTAGGTCTCTCAGAAGGTCATAAGTGCAATTACCCCACTCCACAAAAGCTGTTCACAGTGCCTTACTCCAGAGCTTTCTCACTCCATCAGCTCCTCGTATTTCCTAAGAGGCAGACAGAGCTGGAGTTTCCCTTTATAGAAGGGAACACTAAGCCTCAAGTCATAGAGCTGGGGAGTAGCAGAGTCCGGGGCTCTGGCCTCCCACCTCCCAACCGCCCAGCCCTGCCTGGCTGTCCTGGCAAAGGGAACATGGCACAGCAAGGTGAAGGGGCCCTCGATCAAGCTGGGGTTTAGGGTCCCACAGCCTGGGTTCCAAGCCCAGCACCACCATTTCCAGTGTGTGACCCTGTGAAATTCTCTTGACCTCTTTGGGTCTGAGTTTCTGGCTCCACAGGAGACAAAGGAGGTGTGAGGATTAAACCAGGTCCAACTATAAAAACTTCCCTTGGAGGGATTTGATAAACTTTCATTCCCTTACCTTTAGGTAAAAAGCGTGAAGATGAATTACTCTGAATTATTAGGGGAGGTCAATATTTAAAAGAATTTCTTGGTAAAGTGAAATAACCCCTTACCCATCATTTTAGCAATGACATTTTCAGGTGCAAGTTAGGACAGGGAGGACTCAGACATGAACAGGAAAGGCACCTGGCGGGGAGGGGGGTCTGTGTTGGGAGCTCCCAGGACCCCTTGGGGCCCTAAGGTGGGCGCAGATCACCCCTGTGCTGAGGTAGATCCCTGGCCTGAGCCCATTAGAACACAGCCTCCCGAAATCCTGCGAAGGCCCAAACCTGACATAGGTGAGGGTATTTTCACCCCATGACAAAACAATACCCCCTGACATCTGTGGGACTGTTCTGCAGCTCCGGAGGCCACTTGTACCCACTTCCCTGAGCCTCCCAACAACCCTGTGAGAAAGGCTCTGCATTGTTCCCATTTGTTAGCTAGCAAAACCAAGGCTCAGAGGGTTAAGTCCCCTGTCCAAGGTGACACCGCTGGCCTTCTATACAGTACTCTGCCCCAGATCAGGCCCCATGCTCCCATCTCCACCAACATCACCTGTCCATCAATTTGCTACCAGCGCCAAGACTTAGGTTCTGGGCTGTACTGGCCCTAGGCCTGGATTTACTATCTGGGCCCTTACAGGCAGGGCAGTAAGAATCTCAGGTCTCTGGCTTGAAGCCTAGCTCTGCCATTTATTAGTGATGCGCCTTTGTACGACTTTTATTTCATCCACAAAATAGGAAAGTCATACTTCCTATTGCTCTGAGGACCGGGGAGATAACGCAAGCAAAGCACGCCGGCGGCCCACAGGCATGAAATGGGTACAAGTCACTAGGCTCATTTCCCGTTTGGGTCAAGGTATCTTGGCTAAACGCTTGCTCCCGGGCTCACAAAGGTCGTCGTGGGGGTCCCCCGATCTGAGCCCCGGCCCGCCCCAGGCCCGCCGGGACACGCGCCCGCAGGCGGGCAGCTGGACGCAGAGCCCCGGGCGGGGGCAGGCCGGGAGTGGCGGGGGCGGCGGGCGGGCTCACCTGGCGAGGGCTGCAGCTCCTCCACGATGCTCTCGGTGGCCGTCTCCTCGGCCCACGTGCCGGCCTCCACCACCTTGTAGCGGCTGCGCGGCTGGCTGAGCACGTGAGGGGCCTGCAGCGCCGCCTCGCGCTCCGCAGCCAGGTCCAGGTCCTGCTGCGCCAGGTGCGCCCGCAGCTGCCGGATCTCAAACTGCAAGAGGAGAGGGGCCGTGGGCGGTCGGGGCGCGGGGGCGGGCGGGGTGTGCCGGGCCGAGCCTGAGCCCTGGGACCCGGGGTGGGGGCGGGAGGCGTGCGCTGAGCGTCCGCAGGGTGTGGGTGGGGAGGTCCTTACAAATCTCCAACGACACCTATCGCCAGAGCTTTGGACTTTTCTGGAGCCTTTTCCAAGCAATAAGGTGTATTCCTGTGTCTCATTTCTGGAATACTGTAGTCTGGCCGCATTGGGAAGACAAGATGGCCGTGAGAGGAAACACAGCTGTGGTCTGTGGGAAGGGTACTGAAAGGGGGGGGGGTCGAAAAACCCGGGTTTGAATCTTGTTCTATCTAGTTCCTTGCCTAAATGTGCGACCCAGGTGGTGCTTGTCAAAGTGAAAGCCTTATTCAGGTGTCTTATACTGATGCTGAGTGGAAGACCGCATGCCCGGGAACATCCAGGACCAGCCTAACCAGCCTTGGGAGCCCATCCTGGCATCATGTGCTCGCTGGGCTGTCTGTGCACCGTCCATTTGTCTTCCAGCAACACCCACACCCCTCTTCTAGGAGGTGTTCAGAAAGGACTGGGCTCTAGCCCCCGCTCTGTAGCTTTCTGGCCGTGTGGCCTTGGTTCCCTTATCTGTATCATAGGGGTTCTCAGCCCCCTGGATCTCTTTGAGGACTTGAGTGCTAAATAAGGGCTTTGTAAAATGCTGCACACATTTTGATTTTGGTTAATTTTGTTGTTGTTGGGAAAAGCTCTTTAAAGAGGTTCCCAGATGCCTCTTGGGTTCGTGGCTGAAATAGCTGTTTACACTCGGACCTTTCTGGGCCATCTGGGCCAAGACAAAGTTTGGGTCTGACCTTGAAGGGCCTGGCTGTGGGCTCAGGTAAGGAGAGCCTTCACTGCCACCTAGTGCCCCAAGCACACATTGCATCGCTGTGCACAGCCTGCCGGCAAACCCCCAAAGGCCTGAAGGGGGGGCGGGTGTGGTCCCAGGGAGGCCCAGTGCCTGGGATCCCTACCTAGATTACCTACTTCCCCATGATGCTCAGTGTCCAGCCCTGACCCCTCCCTGTAAAGTTAGCTTCACATCTCCAACTCCTACTTGACAGCAACACGGAATTGGCTTACAGGAATCACAAAAAAGACCTGGTCAGAATAGGACTCTTCACTGTATCTAAAAACTTGCTCCTCAGGTGGTTCCATCTCATCTTAGCTGGAGCCAAAAATGTAATCACCTCCTTTGCTTCCTTGCTTTCCCTCCCCCACCATCCAATCTGTCCCCAAGTCCAACTCCACCTCCAAGTGCTATCCCAAGCCTGTCTACCCCCTCCACCTCCACCACCTTGGCAACTCCAACTTCTACAGCCTTTTACTAAATCTATCCCCCAATAGGAATCACAGGGATTCTCACAAACCTAGATCAGATCATGTCACCCCCCCCTTGTGACATGACATTGACTTACAAAGCAGGTGCATGGTCTGACCCTGCCTATCTCAGACCTGACACCCCACCCAAGGCAGCCACCCAGGTATTTTGTCACACCAGCCTGTTTGAATTCTCTGCATTGTACTTATCACCTTCTGATATTTTAAAATCTATTTTAATATTTTATTATTTTTCTTTTGGCGTCAGTGAAATGCACAATTAAAGCATTCACTAACATTAGGGACACCAGGCAGCAGACTGACATCGGGGCAACCTCCCAATGTCAGTGTCCACAGACTTTGTCTCTGAGTGAAAAACCACTCAGTTTTTCAGAGAGCTCATCAGCCTCTGGCTGCCTCTGTGTGGGAGCAGGGCAGGGGGATGGGGTAGAGGGTCCCACCATTACATGGAAGGATTTTCAATGAATCCTTGGTTTCAGCCCTGCCTAACCCAGGGCCCACTTGCAGAGCCCTCTGGTTCAGTTTCTCCAGAGAACAAACCTCTGTGATTCTTGCAGGGTGGGGGCGGGTGTGGTCTCCTGGCTGTGCAGGATTGGGAGGGGACCTAGGGGGCTCAAATATCGTGTGTACAGGCATTTAGTCAACCCCTCTCCCTTTGGTCAGCTTCCCATTCACCCGCTTTCTCCCAAACTCTCAGGGGTTCTGAGGGGAGAATTAGCCCATTTCCCTCACTATCCTCCGCAAGCACTTTAGTTATAAATTCTCCACTCCAGTAGATCGGTTACCCCTTTCTCATCCGCTGTTCATTTTCTTCAAATCCACTGAAATCTCTATCCTCTTTGACGTTATGGACAGGCCTTAAAGAGACACTTTCTTAATTCTTATGTGTTCATGGTTTTTAAATTATCATTTTAGTGGAGTTTGGGAAAGGAGATCAGATAAATATGTGTGGTCACTCCACCATTTTAAGAACTGCCTATTGGTTTTCCCTCTCGCTCACTGCAGTGATAGTATGCTGGTTAAAAGAAAAAAAAAAAAAGCCCCGATGAGTAGTTTATGCTAACCTCTGTGGTGCAAATACTCCACCATGGCCAATTTCAAACTACCAACACAGTGTCATGGAGAACTGGGAAGAGGTGTCCTTAATTGGCTCTCCGGAGCGAGAGCTCCAGCCCACCACTGCTACCCTTCACCCCTTAATAAAATATAGTCTCTGTCAGAGCAGGGATCTTGTCTGTTTTGCTGCCTGGTATAGAGAAGGCCCTCAATAAATATTGTTGAATAAATGAATGAATGAAACTATTCAGCTTTGCTCAATTCTGTGGTTTCAGGCTGAGCCCCAATCCTAACCCAAAGCTGAGACAAAGTGTAAGCCCTGACCCTGCTCACACACTAAGCTCTGACCATGGTCACATACTGAGCCCCAACCGTAGTTACACTGTGAGCCCTACACCTGCTCACACACTGAGTCCCAAGCCTGAGCCATCATACACTGAGCCATGACTCTGCTCTCAGTCTAGGCTCAGACTCTGGACCTCAACAACCCAGTACTTAAATGGGTCTATCGTTTGCAGAGGCTAAGAAAGTGAGGCTGCCTTACTATAGGGTGGACTTCTGTGCATGGGGAGAGAGTTCAAGCTACCCCTCTGGCAGCAAGTTCTCAGAGGTCACATAGGGCCTATGAGGCAACCTCCTGAGCTCCTCTTGCCCAGGCTGATCTGAACTTCCCATGGGCATACGTAGCCCACTTTCTCCAAGGCTGCTCATCAGGGCCAGTAGGCCCATCTAATGGCCTCCTAGGCCACTCTGAACAGATGCATTATTGATAACTTGTAATTGATCCAGAGCTACCCCTGAGTGTCCCACTGGAATTCAGGCCAGACAGCCAGAGGCTGGGGCTTGCCCAGCCCAAGCCCACATGTGCAGACATGGGCACATACATTAAGACAAGTTTTAGGCTACAGATATGAACCCCAAGTGTATGGGAATTCTCCTAGGCAGGCATGCATTCATTCACTTACTCAGGTAAAGCATGGTGAGGGCTATGTTCAAACTGTTACGTGTTTTAGAATGGAAATGCCTCTCCCAGCTTGGAAGTGAGTCCTCAGTGGCCCCAAGCGAGGGGGGCAGTGTCTGCTGCATCGCAGCAAATCTCCCATGACAGTCTCAAGGGCTGACCATGGTGTGTCTGCGAGACAGGGGGCTGGGGGGTGAGAGAGGCTGGGGAGATCAGCAGGGACCACACCAGGCAGAGCCCGTTAGCCCCGGTAAGATGTTACAAGGATGTCAGCCTTTTAAAAAAAAGCAACAAGAAACCACTGAAATCTTTTGAGCAGAAAAGCAGAGTGTTGTAGGAGGTGTTGCGGTGATTCAGACGAGCACTCTAGGAGGATGGTGCTGGCAGCAGAACGGAGGATTGGACAGAGATGGGCCAGGGTGGAGGCGGGAGTGGCAGCCAGGATGCTACTTCTGCAAGCCAGGCCTGATGACCAGAATTTGGACGAGGTTGGGGACAGTGGAGACAGGAGGTAAGGGAGCTATTTAGGAGGTCAAAGTGTGGGCATGGGCATGAATGGAATGGGTGAAGGAGAGGGATATAAGTTCACAAGCTTCAGAGGGTGTGGGTGGCTGGATGCTCTCGGCCCTTGCCCTGAGAAGGAATGATGGATTCCTTATAGGGGAACTGCAGATAGCTCAGCCCAGCTCAGCTCCAGGGGGCTGGCAGGACCCTGGGACCCTCAGAGCCTGGCTGCTGCTTCCCCCATACTGAACAGGGCCACGTGTGCTTCCCCAGCTGACTGAAGGGCTGTCGGGGGTCCTGAGCTATCAGGACCTCATTAGTCAGTGGGTGAGCTGGGGCTCTAGGGTGGGAAGGAGCCTCTGTCCTGCAGACAGGGTAGGGAAAAGCTAAGGCTACAGGATGCATCAGAAGCAAAGCCAGGCCTGCAACCCAGGCCTCTGGCCTCTAGCTTCACAGACTTTGTGTCAAGGGGAAGCCTTAGGGGCGAGATGGAAGAGACTGAGCTCAAGCAGAATACAGAGGGCTTGATGGTTACAGGGGCTGGGAAAGAGCAGGAGGTTCCCAAGTGGGAAAAAAGCAAGGGCTGGAGGAGGCAGGAGCCTGAGTTCTGGGCCCATCACCCTCCCTCACTCTGACTTGTGGTGAGTCTCTTTTCCTCTCTGGGCCTCAGTTTTACTGTGTTCAATAAGGCAAATGGACCAGCTGAACTCTGAGTCTACGACAAGCTCTGTGCTGGCTCTGGGACCCCCGCTGGGAGGGAATAAAGTACAAATGACAGGTAGCTCCTGTCTTGAGGGCCACCCCCTGCTCCTTGATGAAATGCCCCATTTCCAGAGGGCCAGCTCTTTACAGAAAGATAACATAATCCAGAATCTCTAAAACACATTATCAACAGTGTGTAGCACACAATAAGAATTACTAGTCATGCAAATAAGCAAAAAAGGTGATAGATTATCAAGACATAAAGCAGTTCAGAGGCTGCTTAGAATTCCCACTGAAGCAGACCTATGTTCTATTTGAGTTAGCAGATAAGAACTTCAAAATAACTGTGATTAATATGTTAAAGTGGGGGAAAGATAAACAGAATGGATGTAGCATTTCAGCAGAGAAACAGAAACTATAAGAGGAATCCAATAGAACTTCTAGAACCTCACTCAACATGCAATGTCTGAAATTGGGTATTCCACTGGATGGATTTAGCAGCAGACTGGACATAGTAGAAGATAAGACTGTTGAACTTGAGGATACGTCTATAGAAAAACATCTAAACTTATGGCCAGAAAAGGAAAAAAAAAAAAGGCGGGGGGGAGAGTGAGTGAACGGAAGAGGGTCTAAGATGGGAGACATGATCCAAGGGCCTAACATGCAACCACAGCTCCAGAAGGAGGATGAAAGGATGAAGACAGAAGCAATCAGTCAACAAACCGTGGCCAAGAACTTTCCAAATCTAATGAAAAACATCAATCCACAAATTCAAGAAACTCAGAATCCTAAACAGGATAAATACAAAACCCCACCCCTGGACCCTCTGCAGTCAAACTGATGAAAACAGGTAAGAAGAAACACTCAGGCTCTCCGGGGCTTGCGTGGGCCTCCAGGGCTGAAGACACATGGGGGCTTTGAGGACAAAATGAAGCATATTTTCCGTTGGCACACTGGCCTGGGGAAATGAAGACCATCCCGAGACTCAGGAAAAATGAAAGTGTAGTCACAGCCCTTCTTAACGCGCATCATTAGCTAAGTATTTCTATCAGATAACCTGAGCAGATGGGCCAGGATCCACAGGGAAGTCCTCAGCATGCATTACAGAGTGAGTCAGGCCCCTTCCATTGGGGCTGGGCTTTTAGTGCCTGCTTGGTGGGGCGAGACCCCTGGGGCTGCAGGGCCGGCCCACCCAGTCCATCTCTGCCTTTAACGGTCTGGTTTGTGGAGTACGCTTGACATGGCTTTGGCCTGATCAATGCACATTCTGGCCAGAAGCTCAATGGCATCCTAATGCAACAGCAGTAATTTTCTTCCATCCTATTAGTGCTGTCTGCACAGCCTGCCCTGCCTTTAAACCTATCTGCTATTTGGATGGCATCCAATGTTTATTTCCATTAGTTTTGCCATTGTTGGTAACAATAAAAATCAGGAGACAGTTGCAAACTAATGATTTAGCAGTGGGGGCGGCTGAATTCGACCTTGGCCCCTTTCCATCCATTGTGAAGATGACTGGTAGTTGGCCATAAATTTAAATTATGGCAAAAGGATAACATAAGTTATTCCTCTGATGGCTAATTTTATCAGCTAAATAGGCTTGTCATTAAAGCTATCTGCTGTTTTACAAATCACTTCCCATGCTTAAACACACACACACATACACACACACACACATACACACACTTCCTTTCCCACAGTGGAGATCCTGAATAATCCAGGTAACAAAGGCGATTGTGCTGAGCTGGGGACTTGTGGGCTCTGCAGGAAAAGAGGGGACTCTCTGGAATGAGCCAGCATCAAGCACCAGCCCCAGAACCAGGGTAGGACCCCTTTTCTGTGGTTTCCCATCTCCTGATGGCCACAGAGGCCCTTCTCAGGGCTGGCGGCCCAGCCTCAAAGGTGAGAATTTGTGCAGCCATCGGCCTTCTCTCAGGGGTGCTGAGCACCAGAGCGCTGTGGGTGCAGAGCAAGGCCCCCAGGTCACCTCCCACCACCTAACAAGTGGGCTTCGACCCCCTGCACAGGAAAGTAGGATGGATGGAGGGGGAGGAGCAGGACGCCGCCCCTCCCCACACTGCCGACTGCCACCAGAAAAGCCTGTTGCTTGAGGTCAAGATTATCATCCAGTTTCTCCCAGAAAAGGGCCGGGGAGACTTGCATCACCCAGGGAGGATTACTGAATGTGACTGTGCCCGTGGGACTAGGGAAAGGGGCAGAGAATGTTCTTGGGCACACAGACCACTTCGGTATGCCTCAGGTGCCTCAAGTGTGACGGCGTAAGTGAGTCCCACTTACGAAACGGGGCAGAAGCCTGGCTAACTGCACAATTCTCTACTTCTCCCCTGTTGAAGGGAGAAAGCCCCGAGGACTTAGAGGCAGCAGCTAGAAAATGGGAGGCGCCTGGAGGCCAGAGTGACTGGGGAATGGTGGCTCGTCACCCACTGCCCACGGCAACCTGCTCTGGGCTGTGATGTGAGTGACAAACTCTTCTTGTGTTAGGCCACTGCGAGCTCTGGATTTGTTTCATGTAGCAGCTTGTGTTACTCCTGACAGTGACTTGTCCAGACACCCTGTTTCTGGCATAGGGAAACGGACCCTGCCGCCGAGTTCCACCCCCAGCCCTCGCACCACAAACTTTGCCACCCCGGCAAGCAACGGCCTCTCTCAGCTGTTGTCTTTCCATCTATAAAGGGGTTAATAAGACCTAGCCTACCCGCTCTGACCATAAGGTTAAAGGAAGCTAAAATACATGGGAGTGCATTTGTTAAGTGGTCACCATTATATGAGTGATTTAGTATTACTTTCTCTTTCCTATTTTTTTTTTTTTTTACATTTACTGAAAGACTCCAGTAGACTAGACTTCATATATGTTACTTGAATTAGTCTGATCCTTACAGCATCCTCGTGACATAAGCCTTGTTTCCTCCATTTTTCCAACAAGGTCCAGGGATTAAGGGGGAGACTAGTCATTGTTGGAGTGGAGGTTAGAATCTCGCTTGTTGGCTCCTTGTCTAAGCGGACTCCCTCCACCCCTCTGGGCTGCCCCCACAGAGGACTCCTTATTCAGGGACTGATGCTGGCCCAAGGCCTGAGGCTGTCCTAAGGGGTTCACAGAGCTTCATGGGCCTCCTTTGCAGGCTGGGCCTCAAGTCACCCTAGATACCTGGGTTTTTGCTAATGGTCTCAGGGTGAATGGTACTGAGGAAAGAGAAATTAACTTCCTTCCATCCTTCCCACAGGACCCAGCAGAGAAGAGAAATACATTTTGACAGTGGGCCAAGTTGGATCCTATTAACTCTGCAAAGCTTACAGGGACTTCAGAATATGTTTCAAAATTTGAGCTAGATCCTGCACACAGCTGTACATAAAACCTCAGGAGTGGTTTCTTAAGATGAGTTGGAAGAATATATCATTGCAGTGACTTAACCACTGCATCTAAAACAGTTTTAATTTTTGAAGCAGCCAGTACACAGAGACAAAAAACTCACACCATCTCTCTGAAGGACAGTAACTAGCATCCCACCTCTGGAATCCATCTGTGTACCAGCAAGATTAACGCCTAAGAAAATCTGGCCAGGATCCAGACAGAGAGCAAAACACAAGTGAATGGGGAGGAACTTTCCGCAGAGGGTCTGAGGCTATCTGCTTCTGTCGCAGAAGTGAGCAATCTGGAAGCAGACCACCGAAGGCCAGCCAGGGCTTCGGAAAGGTAAGACTGCCCAACAGAGTATCCTCCTTCTCTGCTGGCCCCAGATTTCCAGGAGGAATCTGCTAAGGATGAGGTGAGCCCAGGGGTCAGAAGAGATGATGAAAATGAGGGAAACACTGTGTCCTGTCTCCCTGCGAAGACCAGAGGCCAGTGTGGTCCAGGGGGGAAGCACTGCAATGAGCCCTAAGAGACCCGTTTCCATCCTCATCTCCTAATTGCTGTGTGATGTTGGGCACACCTCTCCCCTTCTCTGTGCCTCAGAGCACCCCCATCTGCCGAATCTAGGATTGGGCCAGATGCCCTCTAAAGACCCTTTCATTTATAATATACAGTGGTGGGCACCTGGGTGGCTCAGTCGTTAAGCGTCTGCCTTCGGCTCAGGTCATGATCCCAGGGTCCTGGGATCGAGTCCCACATCGGGCTCCCTGCTCTGCAGGAAGCCTGCTTCTTCCTCTCCCACTCCCCCTGCTTGTGTTCCTGCTCTCGCTGTCTCTCTGTCAAATAAATAAATAAAAAATCTTATAATATACAATGGTCCTGGGGCATGTTGGGTGTTCCTGTGGTAAGAAAGGAGCTACCACGGGGCGCAGAAGATCAACTGTACAAGATATTCAGGCAAGAAACCAGCAAACTGTGTCACCCGGGAGTCTCTATAGGGTCACAGCAACAAGCAATTTAAGCTTTCTAAAAAAGCTAAGATGAATAAAACAGAGTGACTTTACAGAGCAGAGATCTGACAAACGCTACCTCAGCCAGGTGAGGTCAACGTCAGCGGTGAGAAGTCATGTTGATAGTAGGCACCCTCGATGTGATGTGATGTGATGTGATGTGATGATCTTCCTTGCCAAAACCCATAACTCCAGTCTAATCATGAGAAAAACATCAGACAAATCCCAGTCACGGGGCATCCTACGCAATACCTGCTCGGTACTCCAAATGGTCAATGTCATCAAAAACAAAGGAAGTCTGAGGAACTTTTATAGCCAGGAGGAGCCTAAAGAGATATAATAACCATATGTAATGCAGTGTCCTGAATGGGATCCTGGAACAGATCAAGGACATTAGCTAAAAACTAAGGAAATCGGAAAAATGTATGGACTTTAATAATAACATACCAATATTGATTCATTAATTGTAACAAACACACAATACTAATGTGAGATGTTAACAGGGGAAATTGGGTATGGGGTATGTGGGAACTCTGTACCATCTTTACCACCCTTCTATATATCTGAAACCGTTCTAAAAAATAAAGTTTATTTAAAAAAAGAGCTAAGATGAATAAAATCTTGGGAACTATTTATACAGATATATCTCAGGGAGAGAGCGGGATGAATGCAAATTGACTGTTTCATTTAAACTGAGATTCTACACGTTCATGGGAACTTTGGTAAATTTCAGTGTTTTAGGTAGCACATATGAATTAGATGTGGAGATTGCTTTATTAAACTGAGAATTCCAGCAGGGAGAGAGAGAGCAAGAGTTTTTGACAAAGAGGACTAGAATGACCTGAAGGGGGGTCGGGGGTGGCGGGGAGGTGGGTAGCAGCAAGGGACTCTTCGGAAATGCCACTGAGACAGCTGAGCTGCACGCAGGCTCTGGTTTAAAGATACCCTGGCGCCTTATCTGGCCAATGTCTCCACCAAGAGCCGAGAAGTGACATGGGTAGAAAAATGACCCTAAGCAAGGTGGGCTGGGAAAGAACAGTGTTCCATTAGGACAGCTGGGTCTATTCCTGGCTCTAAAAGCCCTCAACTAGCCGTGAGCTCTCAGGCAAGTCACCCACTGCTCTGTCATCTTATCTATAAAATAAATGGGTCTATGTGGGGGAGAGGGGATGGGCTCGCATAGTCACCATTCATCATGGGTTAGGCTTTAGGCTACACCATCTCACAACCATCCTTCAAGGATTTTATTACTATTCCTCTTTTTCAGATTGGGAAAATCAAGGGCCATGCAGGTCCCCTCAGTGAGCAAAGCCACAAGGCCCATAAGTGGCCAGGCTGGCTCTGCACTCAGGTCTGTCCCTAAAGTCTATTCTTAACCGTTCTAGACACTACTCTCTCAAAGCATTTGGCTATCCCTGATGTGTAATGAGCCGGCACTCTCATTTTTTTTTAAGGATATTTGTGACCCAGTCAAGTCTCAAACCTGGTCCTAAAACAGAGCTGAAAATGAGGCGTCCACATGCCCCACCCCGTGGAGTGGGCATCACTCAGCTTTGGGAGAGCAGCAGTCCTGGTTTCTCTGCTCTTACTGGTCCCCCCCGCCTTCCCTGTGGCCCGCTGGGATTCCAGCCCAGCTGGCCCTTTTTGCTGTCTCAACTAAGATGACAGGCTTCAGGTGTTTTTTAAATTAAAATGGTTTGTTTCTGTTCATCTCTTTTCCAGATGTCGCTACCTAGAGGGAATCTGTCTTTATTTATTAGCTCTTTCCTGTGCAGAATCCAAGGGAGTCTCCCTCTGGCCAGGACCCCTGGGAAGGAGGCCACATGTGGGGTCTCTGTGGGCTCAGGACGGGGGTTCCTGATGGAAAGCACTGGGGGTGGGGTTGCCATTAGGGTTTTCTCTCAGCCCCGTGGCCCATACGCTGTTATTGTGGGGCATGCGGTAGGGTCAGCTTGTTCTCTGCCGGGCTGGGAGGCTGTGTGAGAGTTTATGAAGGGCAGATGTGGCACCCTGTCGGTGTCTGTCACGTGGCCAACCACAGCCCCGTGGTGTTCATTTTCCTATTAGACAGTAGACTGAGAGCTACCTGACCAAGCTCCAGCCAGGTCCTGGATGACACCCAGATCTGTCCTCTCCCCTCTTCCTCTAGACCTCTGTCTGCCCCAAACCTAGGCCTCTCTCCCCTGGGTGGTTGCAACAGCCTCTCAACCCAGGCTTTCTATCTCCATTCCTTGCCCTCGCCCATCCTGCCTCCAACAGCTGCCAGAGAGATCCATCAAAAACTCCAACCTGAGCAGACCTCCCACCCCTGCTTCTAATACCCCCAGGCCTCCCCCTTCCCTACAGGGTGGAGCCCAAATTCCCTGGTCAGCCACGTAGGCCTTTCCCAAGCCTGCCTCCAGATCCTCCTACCTCCTCTCTCTGCTCATACCCTGAATGGCCTTGAGCTCCCCTGGTACGACACCCACTCTAATGCCTCACCTGTCCCCTCTGCCAGGCACCCTTCTCCAAGTGGCCCTGCCCAACGTCGGCTCCTCTAGAAACCCATCCACTCCCCTGCCCCCGAGCCCTGGCGTGCAGAACCCCAGACTTGTCCCTGCTGAAACATGCATGCACCAGACTGCCCGTTTATTTATGGGCCTGCCAGACTCGAGTCACCCAGAGCCTCCTGGGGGTAGGGGCCAAATCCTCTCCACAGCAGTGCCCCCAGTGCCCAGCACAGGTTGGGATGGTGCTGGTGGACCAGATGCACGGGGGAGAATGAAGCTGATGCCAGCCACTTTGGGACTAGAACACTGGTCTTCCCAGGTCCACAATCCTGTAAAGACTGCCCCACACCCAGGATCCCACGGATGATGCGCTCCTGAGGGCTGTGTCCCCTGGTGTCCCCTCTTGTCACTCATAAGCATGTTGTGCTGAAATGAAAGGCCATGGTGTTCCCAAAGTAGATAAAAAGATCTGGCTCCCTGCCAGACATTCCAAGGAGATGATTTTGAAGACTCTGTGTGCCTGTTCCTGTGGGACATTTCTAGGGATTAATTTGTGCTGACATTCCACAGGTTTCCCACTCCCTCCAGCTCTTCCTCCAGCTAGGAGAGGTTGGGGTGGAGGAGCCAGGAGACCCACCACGAACGGGCGCTGGGCTGAGGGCAAATGTGAGTCAGACGAGGCCTGCCCTGGGGGAGCATCCCATTCAGCAGGAGAAGCAGTCCCGCGTGCAGGTAACCAGAGCCCACGGCAGCGAGTGCCCAGTGCTCTGTGGAGGCCCACAGAAGGGCTGGGGAGTAAGGGAGCAGCGACTGCTGCGGGAGGGGAGTGCCGTGTTTAGTGGAAAAGCCAGGACTTGCAGGCTGCACACAAATTAGTTAGGCAGGGCTGGCAAGGGTTCAGGCAAGGGGCACAGCACAACCAGAACGAAGGGATGGGATGGCACGGGGCTTGTCAGAAGGGCAGGTGACTCCGTCTGACTCGGTCAGAGTGTTTATGTACAAGATGAAGGAGGTATGACGTTGACAAGCTAGGCAGACGCGTGAGGCCCTCAGACCCCATGGGGAGTGCCCAGGTGCTTGGCAGTGGGGCAGGGGGAGGGACTGACGGGTGTCCAGCACCACTGCACTGCAAGCCAGAGTGCTGAGCCCCACACGGGATAAGTAGCTGGGGCATACTATGCCTGGACTGGCCCTGGGGACTAAGGGTGGGGGGCATAGCTTATGTGGCTCACAGAGCAAAGGGCAGTGGCCCTGTTGTTTCCCCAGAATGCAACGGAGAGGCCAGAATGACCATATATGTCAGTTCGTCTATTCTCCTCCACACTTTCTACCACCTTGCTAGCTGGTCCCCTCTATGGCATTCCCACCTTGCATACCGGGTACCAGATCATTCGTTCCCTGGAGGCTGTGTTTCTACAGAGCTTTGTAGCCTTGCTGCAGGACCCAGCTGCCCGCCCCCTTGGCTCTGCTGAGCATGGCCTCACGGGGCCTGTCACCTCTCTGTCTTCCCCACGGCTCCTGGGAAGCACAGAGAACTGTTAACACCTCTTTGGGGGTGTCTGGGGGTCCTGGGTGGTGACTGGCCCACAGTGTCGCCCAGCAACCTCTGCAGACAGGAAGTTGTCCCCTGCTCTAGAGACCACTGTGTCGAGAAGACTCTGATGAACTGAGTCGGTGACTCGGCTGGCTCAGGCTGGAGAGCTGACTGGTCACTGTGGTACAAAGAAAAAGCACCCCGACCTAGGAGTCGGTGCCGAGCCCAGGCCTGGCTAGGCTGAGCAGGAGTGACCTTAAGAGACTGGTTTCCCACTCTCTGGGCCTTAGGTTCCCCATGTGTCCTTGGGGGGGCCCTGCAGTTCTGGCCTCCTGTGGCTTTATGGGCACCACCGGGACCCTGGGCCCTGAACAGAACCGGAAGTGGCAGGGTGTTACCCCTTGCTCCTGACAGATCTGCGTCAGTCTCTCCAGCTGCTCATCTTGGATGACCTTGGCCTTCTCGTACTGCTGGATGACCATCTCCATCTCCACCTTCACCGGCAGGACGTAAGCTGGAAGACAGAGACAGCTCCGTGAAGAACTTGGCAGTAGCGGGACTCAGGCGGGGGAGGGGCTGGTGCCAGCAGCCAGCCAGCTGCAGGTTCAAGTCCGGGAGCAGTTCCTAGAGGAGCCAGGGAGTGCGGGGGTTGGGGGGATGCTAGGCACCCCCACAGCACCCAGACAGTCTAAGAGGGCTAGAACCCCAACCCGCGGTGACCAAGAGATCCGTTTTCCTCCTTTGCCCTAGTGACAGCACCCTTCATTCTGGCCGTGTGCACAGCTGCCCAGAGCAAGGGCTGGATTTTTGAGTCTCCTGCGTGGCTGTGGGCAGCCGGGAGGCCACAGTCCGGACACTGGCAGGCAAGGGCAGGCGTCATGCAGCAGCTTCCGGGAGCTGGCAGATGAGGAAGCGGAAATACTGGAACCCTCACTCACTGCTGGTGGGAAAGTAACATGGGGCAGCTGCTCTGGAAAACAGCTGGGCAGTTCCTGAGATGGCTAAGACAGAGTGACCACAGGGCTCGGCGAGTCCATGCCTAGGCACCTCAGAGAAACGAAAACATACCTCCACACAAAAGCTTGGACGTGGATGTTCACAGAAGCCAAAAGTGGAAACAAACTAAATGTCCGGCAACGGATGGGTGGATAAAGAACATGTGGTCTGTCCATACAGAGGAGCACGATGCAACAATAAAAGGGAATGAAGCTCTGACACACGATACACACGGATGAACCCTGAAGACGCTTTTGCTCAGTGAAAGAAGGCAGACACAACAGGACACGTATCCTATGGTCCCGTTTATAGGAAATATCCAGAAGAGGCAAACCTACCGACACAGGAAGTAGGTTAGCGGCTGCCTAAGGCTGGGAGGGTCATGTGGAGTGACCGCTAATGGGTACGGGCTTTCTTTTTGAAGTGGTGAAAAGGCTCTAAGCTTAGGTTTTGGTGATATTTGCATGACTTTAGGAATATACTAAGAGCCACTGAATTGTGCACTATAAATGGGTGTTCCATGGTGTGTGAACTGTATCTCAATAAAGATGTCTAAAGAGAAAGGGCAGCTGGGCTTTCCTTTTGCCTCTTTATCTTCTTCCTCTCTTCCTTCTTCCCAGTTGCTGAGATGAGGATGTGATGGCTGGCCCTGCAGCAGCCATCCTGGACCATGGGGGTGACTTTGGAAAGAAGACAATGTACAGCAGGGCAACAAATAGGAGGACCCTGGAATCTCGACTACAGAGAGCGCCACGTCAGCCTGGGACTGCCGACCTGCAGACTCTCATGTGAGAGAAAGAGGCCTCTGCTTTAAGTCACTGTTATTCTGGGTCTCTGTTACTCATGGACAGTCCTATGGACCCAGAGGAGAGAGCCTAGACTCGGGCTGGAGGGCCCCAGGAACTTGCAGCCAGTGGTAGCCCCATAGGCCCCTCCCTTGGGCAATTCTCTGGGCTCTGTGAAGTCTCAGTATCAACTCCTACCCGACCCCGGCCTCTGGCCTTCATGCTGTTCTCACATCACAGGACCCAGTTCTTCCTGACTTGTCAGAAACTTCGGTCACACGCCTGTCTTGCCGCTGTATTCTACAACTCTCCGTATCTCCATTCTTCGTGTCCCTTTCCACCCACGGTCTCCCACCCCCAGGTGTTCTCTGGCTGCCGCAGGGATCACGCAGAGCAGAGAAAGCAGAATTCTCCTGTTTGCTTCTCAACTGGAGGGCAGTTCACTCGTCCCGCAGACCTGTCTCCAGGTTCCAGAGGCTGGCCCCAGCGGCTTCTGCCTCCTCAGATCTCTGCTGAAGCCAGTTCACACCCAGGGTGAGAGAAGCAAATTAACACCCCCACATCCACACAGCACATCCCTATCCTGAGGCTCCCAGTGGCACAGCCATGCCTGCTGTGTCAGGAAAAAGGGGGAGTAGCTGGGAAGAGCATTCACAATGGGCTGTCAGATCCATCAGTGTGAGGGTGTCCAGCTGTTCAGGGCCGGCAGAGAAGAGCCAGAAGGCGCTGTTCCTGTTCTGCAGGGAAAGGATGTTCTCGTGAATGGAGCCAAGGACAGTGCCCTGAGCAGATGGGGGTGAGTGAACAGACAAAGAGCACACTGGTGGTTGCCAGTGGGCCTGAGCTCCGCTTCGGGCTCACAGCCTGCTTTGCTGTGTGACCCTTATCCCTCTTAGCCTCAGTTTCCCCATCTGTCAAATGACAGGAATGGACTAGACGACCTCTCAGCGCCTTCCCAGTTTGGGCCTTCCAAAGTTGGACCAGTCACATTCCAGTTTGATGAAGATTCTGGATTAGGAGCTAGCTCCCTGACAAGACATCACACCCAACAGAGCTAACTGGGTGGGATGTGGGGGCAGGGAAAAGGGAGAGGGTGCCCTGCCAGGGGATGAGAGACCCCAGAGGCTGTCCTTCCTGCCTCATACCCTCCCCCCACTGCCTGGCAAATGCTGTTGGGGTATTCTCATAGCCACGATTTCCGACATTTGCAACCCAAATTCAGGGCCGGAATGACCTTAGAGTCTATATACTATACAGTCTATAGTCTTAACAGTGTATCCCAGTGGTTTGAACCTGCTCTAGAGGCTCAGAAGGTCCTTAGAGATGCCCCCTGGAGAAGAGAGGCAAGGAAGTGGGCTCTGGCCCCCCACTCCGAGTCAACCAAAACGTTCCACTTTTAATCTATCTTTCACACTGGAGAGCTGCATAAGATTTTGCAGAAGAAAGGGTTTTGCTACTTAAAAAAAGCTTCGGAATCATCATTTGTACAATCTCCTTGTCGGGCCTTGCCCCTCCACGCGACCACCTGGCTCAGGCTGCCCACACTCCCGCAGGAGCCCACCTCCTAGAGAGGCAGACCAGCCCATCTGCAGTGGCTCTGTGCCTAGTCTGGCTGAGGTGAGGTGGGCCTCCCTGTCATGTTCTGCGAGGTCCAAGGACCACCCTCTGGAACCTGGAGTTGGCTCCTCCATCTTCCCCATCCCCAGGCCACCCCATTCTAGTTCCCTGCGCTGTTCTTCGGGGACGAGGTCTCCAGTCTTCTCTCACCCAGGTGTCCCTTCCTGTGGTGGGGGGGGGGTTGGGGTGGGAGACACACTCGGGTCTGTCACCACTTTCTGGAAATAGATGAACCATCCGGGTCAGGGCAGAGCTCTCTAAATGAGGTGGCCCCGCGGGAAGGGTGGCCTTTGCCTCTGATGGTAGAAGGCAGGGAGAGAGCAGAGTGGATCAGACATTCTCTGGGAATGGAGGCCCAGATGGGAGCATGCGTCACTGAAACTGACTAAAACAAGCCAAAACCCAGACCAAGCCAGCACCTCCCTGGAAACACTCTCGAGTTGTTTGTGGGTCGACAGGCTTGGGTGGTGCACCCCTTGTTGGACACAGAGGGGAGATGGGCCCCACAGGGAGGAACCCTTTGACCAGTCAGCTGGACAAAGCCAGTGGTGAGTCAGTGGCAGGCGTGCATCCAAACACTCAGGATGTACAACACTGGCGTTCTGGAATGGCAGGCCCTGCTGTAAGTTCTCATGCGAGGCACTGGCCGTCGGGACACACAATAAATAGGTCTGTTGGAATGAACGCTCAAGTGTTTGCATGTGACATCTGGGCACCGTGTGCAGTTCCCGAACACGTGACATGGAATGAGCAGTGACAGGCTTGGTCTCCCTGAGCCAGCAGTCTCCTTCCTCCAATCCCTGAGGCTGGCTGGGTCATCCCTCCCCCCCATCCCGTAACACGTGGTCTCTCTCCTCTCTTAGTTGATAGCTCCAGGTTTGGTAGCAGCCACCTGCCACCCAGCCAGCTCTGCTGACCCTTTTTGGACCACTCACCATCAATGACCCTCTTCACCCGCCAGATCCGGAGCATGATAATGAGGCTGATGGCATCCCAGGGGCTCCTGGGCCCATTGGCCACGGTGGACGCCACCATTGGGGCTAAGGACAGGATGATCACAGCCCCGTCAAACACCTGTGAGAGGAATTAGATTTCAGTGTCTTGGGCCACCTTCCTGAATGTCCCGGAAGCAGGTCAGGCAAAGCAGCTGGTGCTGGCAGGTTTCTCCAGGAGATCTGTCCCCACATCAGGCTCCCCTATCCCTGGCTGTCTCTCCCGACTCTCCTCAGTCTCTTCAGTGACCTACTAGCTCCTAGACATGCTCCTGAGCACTCTCTTTCCTCTTAAGTGACCTCAGCCCATCCCCAGCCTTTGTTCCGATGGCCTGGGGTTGCTCCCAGCATCTTTTCCCGGCGTCTCGTCCCTTCCTGCGATGGAGACTGTATTCCATGTCCCAGGGTTCCTGTTCTAGCCTCGCTGAATCCCTCACTGGCAGTGGGAGCTGAAGGCAGGACCCTTCCCCTTGGGTAGCACAGGAGCCCAGAGCCCACATCTCATTTCTATCTGATGCTGAGTCTCTCACCACACAGGGAGGCAGGGCTAGGAGAAGAGTGGGCCCAGCATAGGCAATTCAGCATGGGGTGATTCAGCGTTGGGCCCTGACCTTCTATCTACCTGCTCAAACTTGGGTTCATCTAGACTTCTATGGGCCAGGCCTCTGTTAGCATTAGGCCCAAAGATGCTACAATGTGGATGTGGGGTGGGGGGTGGGCGAGGAAGGAATGGACAGCAGACACTGACCGCCTTGCCTTGTTCTAAGTGCACAAAATTCCCAGCGACAGCCAGGCTTCCTCGGCCCCTCATCCCCACTCACTGCACCAGGCCCTTCTACACGAAGCAGAGCAGCTGGATGCTCTGCTGAAACAAGGCTGAGAAGTGCCTAGATGGTTTCTGGCCCAGCTCTCTAACCACTGGGCCATTTTAGAGTGGACTCATTTGTTTTAAGACACATTTCAAAGCTTTTCCAAATGATTCAAGAAAAACTTTTTAAATCTTGCCGAATTTTGAGAATTTTTAGACCGTTCCTTTGCCAGGAACTTTTTGCGTCTGCCTGCCCCCTCCCCACAACCCCAACAACACAGCTGCAGAAACTCCTGCATCCAGTGTGGAAGGAGCAGGCCTTTTTGATGCTCCTACTGGGAGGACATTTTCCAGCTCCCAGGATGGCCAGCATGGGGGGTGGGTGTGGACACTGGCCTTTACCTCGATTTTGTTTTCAATATAATCCCAGATCCCAAGCACCACAATCCGCAGAACAGTCTGAGGAGAGGAAATGAGAGAAGAGATTATAGTTACTGCTCTCCAGCCCCTGCCCCTCCCTCCCCCCAGCAGAGAAGATTCTGGAGCTCAGAATCGGGGCTCTGCATCCTTGTTCAGTAACGGAAAACATCTTCACCATCCGCTGTTTCTCAGCCCACATGCTCTCTCTACCACACTCTGCCTCAGCTCCTGGTTTGTGTCACGGTCTGTGCAAACCTCCCCCTGCACCCCAACACCCTGCAGGGCTCCCAGGACATACAGAATATACTCCTATCCTTTGAAAAAACACTCAGGCCCATCTCCCTCTCCAGAGTCACCTCCTGCACTCCTGTCTATGCCACAAATCTATAAACATGTAAGCTCTTTCCTCTTTTGCCTTGCCTTTGCATGTGGCAGACTGTCTGTTCACACCTCTCCCCACCCCATCTCTTCTTTCTTAGAGAATAACTGGATAATTAGCATGGTCACCCAGCTACAGCTGACATTTCCCAGCCGTGGAAGGTATTAGGCTCCTTCTCCTCTTTCCCTCTTCCCAAAGACTAGAATGTGCAGGTATGGTGGTGAGCCATCCTCAGGTAGGGCAGGCTGGGTGACAAGATGGAGGCATTCTGGGTCCCCAGCAGCCCCACACCACCACGTCTGCCTGAACTGTTCACCCCACCTGTCCTTCCATGAGAGCGAAGTGGACCCTGCCTTGTTGAAGCCCTTGTGTTTTCCATTTTCTTTTAGAGCAGCATGGCCTGTGTGCTAAGCAACTATGCCCTCTCCTTTCTCTACCTGGAAAAGGCCTTCCTGTCCTTCTGGCCTCTGCTCAGATGTCACCTCTGTGAGGTTCTCCCACATCCCCTGGGCTCAGTGCCTCTTTCCTTGGTGTTCCTGTAGAACTTGGAACATCAGTCACTCTTCTGTGGCACTTCATCGTACCTTGTGGTGATTACCTCCCTGATGCCCCAGTCAAGGCTCAAGAGACACCTATTTCTCTCCATTACCCCTAATCCCTGACATAGAGTAGACACGAAATGCTTGTGAGGTTTGGGTGAATGAACAAATGCACGTGTGAATGACTAATTCCTTAAAACCCCTAGTAAGTCATTCCAATGCTGCTGCCTTCAGGCCAGGTTTCCTCATCAAGGCTAGATACATCTCCCTCCAAAGAGAATACTTAGACACGCTGGTACATTTGTCTGGAGGCCCTTCCTTAAACCAAGATGACTAGTTCACAGTAATTCACACCAGACGGTGTCTCTTCTCCCACGAGCTGCAGTACAGGGCCAGCACGTGAACTCAACAAAGCTGCCGAAAGCCCATGGATCTCCACCCACACTTAAACCACAAATCGGCTTGGCTGATAAAATTCACCTCCTCCTTATAAAAGACTATCCTGTTCTCATGAAGGAATGAGTAGGTGGGATGCTGGCGGCATCTTTAACAACCACGAGGGTCATGTGACAGCCTGATGTCCATTCTCACATGGCTTCCTGATCTCCCGGGTAGGGGACCCATGCTTAACTGTAGGATGGCTCCAAGTGGGTGGACAGAAATCTGGGTTGAGGTCCAAGATATCCTGAGGTCACAGCTCAGTAACAGACTTATTGTGTGGCCTTGGGCAAGTCAGATCCCTTCTCTGATGCCTCAGTTTCCCCTCTGCCAGAGAGATGAGTTAAATGATGTGAATTTTCCAATTCTTTATGAAATTAACCTTTGCCATTTACTGTATACCAATAAGTGCCGGGCCCTGGGCCAGCCCTCCTCATGTGTGGTTCTCGTTTTGCAGAGAGGGAAGCTGAAGCTCACAGAGATTAAGGAAGCGGCCCAGGTCACTCAGGCATTGGATGGTGAGCTGGCCTTTGGACCCAGATGTTTTTGACTCTGCATGGTATACTCAAGCAGTGTAACCACCATGGGCCTGGTTTCTCTGCTTGCTGTTCAATCCATCTAACTGTACTGACATTGAAATTTGGTCTTTGTCGCCTCTGAAATGTCACACCAGCCACATCCACTCCAAATTCCCAGTTGTGAGGCTCCCAAAGCAAAAAGTGCAGGCCAGGACAGAGGGGAACAGGGCCTGGTCCGAAGAGAATTTCTCCTGCTGCTTCTCCTTCTCCTTTGTCCTCTTTTAAGATTGTGGTAAAATGCACGTAACACAAATTTTACCATTTTAGCCATTTCTAAAAGCATACTGTGGCATTAAGTACATTCGCACTGTCATGCAACCGTCACCACCATCCGTCTCCAGAAGTTTTCCATCGTACTCACTAGACACGAACTCCCCGTTCCCCACCCCTGCCAGCACCGTTCTACTTTCTGTTTCTGAGGTTGACTCCTCTAGGAACCTCCTATAAAAGGAATCTTGCCGCTTCTTTATAAGCAAGGCAGCAGCCCAGGGGATGTGGGGCTGGGGGATGAGGAAGGGAGCCGGCCAGGCATGAGCTGCAGCCAGCAACCCCCGCGAGGGGAGGAGCCAGCAGCAGGCAGTATGCGCCCACCTCTGGGCTCCGAAGCGATGGAAGTGGAGCGGCTGGAGGACTGAAGCAGTACCACAGAAACAAGCCGTGCGGCTGGGGCATGGGGCTCCCTGCCTCCCTCCCTGCTGGCCCACCCACCCAGGATCCGTCCTCTGAGGCCCGGCTCAGGTCACCCTCCTCTGGGGGAGCCTTTCCTTCCTAACCCGGCCTATGGAAACAGAACAGCCAAAGGCAGCTGTGGAGAGAGCTGTGGAAACACCTCCTGGTCCAGCCTCGCACCGCAGAGGGGGAAATGGTGGCCTGAGACAGCTGCTCCAAGTCCGAGTCAGAGCTAGAACAAGAAGCCAGCTCCAAGACACCCCACCTGGTGGCCCTCCCCTGCGGCGTCCTTTGCCAAGCTCTCCTGTCCGCAGAGACAGGCACCTGGCCACCCTGCCCTGCCACGGGCTGACTCACCCAGGGACGGCTGTGTTTCTCAACATGCAGGCAAGGACCCCCTGCGTCAGTCACATCTGGGGATCTGTCTCAGCTGCAGATTCCTGGGCTGGCCTGGAGGTCCAGATATCAGAATCTCTGGGGGCAGGGCCCAGGAATATGCCTTTTCCACAAACTTCCCTAGGGTACCCACCGGAAACCAGAGGGATTTATCAAGTGACATGCCCCAAGTGAAAACAGGGAGGCTGCATGCCCAGATGCAACAGGGAGGAGAATTATAGCAGCAGTCAAAAGTCGGATCCTCTTTCTGGCCCTCTCCCTTACTAAGCATGTGCCAACGGCTAGGATGAAGGTGGACTCGCGCCCCATGCTGTCCACCTCACCGGGCTGCTACGAAGCTCCACGGGGAAGACAAGAGCAGGGCAATGAGGAGGGGGTGTTTTATCACTCACTCCCACCCCTAGGCCCCTCCTCCTGCAATCCTGCCCCCAAGAATTGCAAAGGGCTTTGAGCAAGGGTCCAAGGGAACTGAAATCCTCAGCTCCAGCTTCCTCTTTCCCACCTGGGACTGAGGGTTTTCAGCCCCCTTCATTCCAGCCCTGCCTTCAAGAGATAAGGATGCTCTGACACATGGGATAGGCCAAAGTCTTAGCGAAACCTCAATGACAGCATCATGTGTTTACTATAAGCCCAGCTCCCATGCCGTCTTGCAGGTGCAAAAACAGGCTCAGGGAGAAACAGGTAAACCCTTTGGTCCTCAGGCCCCTCTTCATTCCCACCTCAGGTACCCTCATCTTTTCCCTCAGGAAGCCCTGCTTTCTGGAAGGACTCCTCTCCCTTCTCCCCGGAGAAGGGATTTAGGCTTTAGGCAGCAGGAGGGAAGAGTGAGACCCTTGCCTCTGCTTCAGGGCCTGTCTTAGTCAGGTGGCAGCAAGGCCTCCTGTCCCTCCTGAGAAGGCCCCACCTTCTCTCCCTGGAATGGGGTCGGATGAGCTTCTAGGGCTTGGGAACCTTGGGGGATACAGGCAGAAGCACCTGCTAGTCTATAAGATTCCTCTATGCAAATTTTTAAAAGGTACCCCGTTTCCAGGCAGAGGGAGGTCCCCTGGCTCACTGCTTGGTGAGCAGAATGGGGGCTGGCACCCTTGCTCCCTGCAGAGCCATCCCCGAAGCCAGGCCCCATCAGCGGGGGAGAAGGGAGCTGCACACGCCTAGGCCTGTGCCCCCGCAACACTGCAGCTGGGCAGGGTGGGGGAGGGGGGGTGCAGGCTGGCCTAGGGAATACTACCCACGGTGCGCACTAGGTGGTTGGGGGCTGACCCCAAGCACTTCTTCAAGAAGCACATCTACTCTTGGGTGAGTTTTCTCTGCCAAGATAGCTGCTGACTCCAAATCCCCCCCATCCCTGGGTTAAACGAGAGCAGCAAGAGGAAGACATGGAATCCAGGATCCAGCCACAAGGAAGAAGAAAGAAATGTGAGGAACCCTTACCCTGAAAGCAGTCTTGAATTGGTGCGCAGAAGAAAGGCTTTCTGGGTAACAGGTGCAGATTGGGGGTGATGCGTGGAGCACAATAGCGCCTCCTAGGCTTAGGTGTTGATAAAACAGGAGCAGAGGGACCAGCCTCCCCTTCACTCCTCCATCCCTACACCCTCAAAATCCATGGGCACAGAGCAGTGAGCCAGAGACTGCCTCCTCCCCAGGAGGCTGGTGTCTTCCCTAGGGGTCGACACGTGAACCTCCTGACCAGTCACAGTAGCCAACACCTCTGATACCTCCGGGGGACTGGGCTCCCAGGCAAACTGGCTGCGCTCTCCCTGGTGCTGGCTTCCCATTTTGGCAGGAGGTTCCCAGCTACCTTAAAAGAATGGGTAAGAGGTCCGTAGGGTAGAGGATGAGGTGGTGGACAACACGACCAAATGTCAGTCCCTTAAATGTTGAGTGTGTGCGTTCTGTGCCAGCCCTCGGGTCAGGAAGCAAGCCTGAGATAACACAAGTTGTGCAAAGTTGAGTTCCAGAACTTCCTCTCAGCCCAAGAACCTTCTCAATTTCCTCCATTCTAAAACATCCCTCACTGACCCCATGTCTCCCTTTGGCCACTGCCGTCTCCCTTCTCCCAGGTGGAGGTTTGGAGGATGCGTCTCCACTTAAACCACTGCAATCTGCCATGAGCCCCACCACAGCGGTGGAACCGCTCACACCTTGGTTACCGACGACCCCTTGTTGTCAGGTCTCATGGAGAATGTCCTGCGATTTATCTTAGTGTGGCGGCGTGTGGTGCGCTGGGCACTTCCCACCTCTTCAAGGAACCCCCCTTCTGTCTCCAGGGTACCAGCGGCTCTGGGTACTCCTCCCACTTCCCTGGCCACACCTTTGCATTCACCTATCCATACCGACAGTGTTTCCCAGGACTCCAGTTTCTTCTCTTCTCCCTCCCCTCATCCCTGGACGATCATACCCTTGGCTGCAATTCCCACCGATACCTGGAAGCCCCCTAAGTCCATGTGTCTGGCTTAGAAACTTCCTCCTACAGCAGCTCTGGCTTGGCAAACCCCATCACTATCGCCTCTTTGGCTTGTCTTCTTCACTGCCGTGCTCCCTCCAACCCCTGAGCACCAGTGATGATCAGTGATGATCAGTGTAACCTTTAATCTCTTTCCCGCTTGTCCCTTTCTCCATCTCCCTTCCACTTTCCGGTTCAAACCGTTAACCTCACATAGCTGAGCCATGCCTCCTAAATGGTCTCCAAATTCCAGTCTTCCCCCTTCCTCCAGACCTGGCTGTCAGGGTGATTTCTCTAAAGAGCCAATTTCATCAGACCCCTCTTCTGCTTAGAGGCCTCTGGGGACTCCCCACTGGGTTCGGATCAAGACCCCAGCTCCTGAGCAAGACATTAGGGGCCTTTGTGACCTGGTCTTGCCGGGGTTCCCCCGAAGTCTCACCACCTCTCCTGCCATAGTGGATGACCAGACACATGGTGCTGGCTCCCACCTCTGTCCCCTATGCATTCTGTGACCACTGCTTGAGGTCCTTCCAGCTCACCCACCTGGAAGCTCACACGTCTGCAGGCAGATTGCTTCTATGATTGCCTTAAGCTTGCACTTCAGCTCTCACGTTTGCTTGGCTGCTTCCCAGCTGACCACAAACACCCTGAAGCCAGGCCTGCGCAGTGGCACCTGATTTTTATCTCTGCGCAGCACCCTGAGCACCTGGCTAAGGCATGCAAAGACGAAGGGCTCCTGGCAGTGGTGGAAAAGCAGCAAGGAGTCACGGCAGGCTTGCTCTAGGGCCGGCCCCAGGGGGGCACGTGGCACGAGCTGGGGACGGCAGCAACGGACCTTCTGAATCAAGCCTGATCCCTCGAGAAGTCCAGTGCTCTGGGCTCTTACCCATTTCTTCCTCTTCAGTCTTTTTAGGGCACTTTCATAATCCTATCAGGCTTTCCCTGCGAGGTGGTGGGGCAGCCGCTGTTCACATGATGGATGGGACGAGTGAAGTCAGAAGGGACAGGATGTACAGGGGCTCTCTCAGCTGGGGGTAAGGCAGGTCTGGAGCCCCGATTTCCCTCCACCTCTCTGAAACGTGGAAAGGGAGACAGGGAATACATCCTCTCCCCGAAGTGTGAGCATGCTCCACCTTAGGGGGGGTCAAGAAGGCAGCCCAGCCCCTAGGACAGGTCCAATTCCCTCAGGTCAAAGAGGAGGAGGCCAAGGCGCAGAGAGCTCCGGTGACTTGCCCTAGGGCATCCTGCACCTCCAGGGCCAAACTGGCTCCCGCTTGCTGAGTCCTCATCAGACACCGAGGGGCGCAGATGCGTCATCTCTCAGAGCGTAAAGCACAGCACCGCCCTCTTGCCTTCTGTGTGATGACTGGGGCTCACCCCTGGGAGCAAGCAGCAGGTGGGAGAGGGCCCCCCTCACGAGTACAGAGTCTTGGGGTGGCTGCTGATTTGGAGAGGCAGCGCTGGCTCAGTTTGGTTTGGCAATGGCCTTCTCTGGGCACACGGCACAGGTAAGCCAGCAGGCCAGGCTCCCTCGGGACCGAGAGGCCGTGTTGGAGAGGAGGTAGCCCTCACAGTGATGGTGAGAGAAGCCCTGATCAGCTGACAGGTGGAAAAACAACATGTGGCCTCTCCATGCAATGGAATTGTATTCAGGCATAACAAGGAATGACTCACTAACCCATGCAACAACCTGGGGAAACCCGAAAATGTTACGTTGATGCAAAAGATCACATATCGTGCGATGCTGTTTGTGTGAAATACCCAGACTAACTAGTTAAGTTCACAGACACAGGAAGCAGATCGGGGTCGGGAGGGGTTGGGTCAAGGGGCAATGGGGAGTGACTGTATCATGGGTTTGGGCCTCCTCTGAGAGGGAGGAAAACGCTTTGGCACTCGAAAGAGGTGACGTACAACACTGTATGCACCAAATGCCACTGGATGGCATAGTTTAAAAGAGTTATGTCATGCAAATTTCACCTCAATAAAGTAATAGGAGGAGGAGGAAGCTGCAGCTACCACCACCGCCCTGAGGCTCGGATCTAGAGAGCCAGCCATGCGTCAGCTTTCTTCTCTTCCAGGAAGAGTGGGGCCGATCCAAATCCCCCCACGCCCAGCATTAGGGGACCGGGCCAGCCCCTCCTGGCCTGCGCAAGAACCCTGCTGCAGGGTGGCCCAGTCTGGCCAGGCCCCAAGCCTGCACAGGCTCAGGAGGAGAAGCAGCTGGGCTCCCTGGCTGTAAGCGGACCAGCCAAGGGTGGGGTTGCCTGTGCTTTGCAAACAGCATTTGCACAATTCTCCATCCGGACTCCAAAAGCTCTGCTCGTTCTTGGGTGCTCCAGAGCCATCTGGAAGCACAGTGACTATCAGGGCCCAGGAAACTTTGAGGGCACCTGCTTTCACCTTGGGCCCCTGTAGGGACCCCACATAGCCTGCTTGACTGAGGGGATACCCACTCTCACCACTTTGAGAAGCATCTCAGGCAAGTAGCACAGCCTGTTTGAACAGATGTCCTCAAACTGAGCCCAGAGCAGCCTCACCCTTCTCTTTGGGTCTAGATGTGTCCTCTGGGGCCCGCACAGCACAGGGTGACCCGTCTGCCTTGAAGCAGCCCTTAGAGCACTGAAATGGGCAAAGGATGGGGTGGAGCCTCCTTCTGGTCCCACCTGTCATTCCTGCAGACCCTGGGTAGCTTTCCACTCCTCTCCAGGCCTCAGTTTCCCAACTTATAAGATGTCACACCCACATTCTGGGTTGCCCTAAAGCTTAGTTGAGACAAGGGCCAGAATACTGCTCAGGACTAGTCAAAAGGTACCACAGCATCAGGAGCCCTTTGGGTCAAACCTCTGTAGAATCTGTGAATGAACACCCATTCGTTCAGTCCAGCCAGGCTTGGAGTCTTGGAATGACCCCCCCCACCTCGGCCTATAGCCACGCCTCTACGTATTTCCTGAGGAAAACGGGGCCAGCCTTTAAGGGGTGACATTCACTTCATACTAGACGAGGTGGGCGTGCCGGTCGCGCTAGGTCAGGGGTCAGACGCTTTGCAGGGCTGGATCTCTTCTTTCTCGGCTCCTGGCCCTGGCCCTTCCCCCAGATCCTTGGTTCCCTCACAACCTGCTGGCACCAGGGCCACAGAGGGATGCAGGGGTGACAGCCCAGATTAGGAGCCCTGAGGCCTGGGCCCAGTTTTGGCCAGAATTGGCCAGGTAACCCCAGGCTGCTCTCCTTGTCTGTAGAGTTTGAAAAAGGCCACTACCAGCATTTTCAGTACTGAATGCACTGCTGAGGGACATTTGGCTCCCCTGGCCCTTCTCACTAGAGGTGCCCCAGTCACTGAGGAGCACAAACACCCTCACACAACTCCAAGCCCTCTGGAGAACAGGGGTGGGGGTAACTCTCTGAGGCTGTTCTAGCCCCTTCTGATGCTTGGTTCTTCGGGCACTCCATGACATGTGAAAACTCAGGCTCATGAGTTGGGCTGCCTCATCCTCAGATCACCGTGTAGCAGCCCCTGTGTTCACGCAGGGCAGGGTGCCCTGTGACGCCCCCATTAGCCCTCTGATACTACCCCGTTATGGCTCCACACAAACTGGTCTTTGGTCTTCAACAAGGCCAAGGTCAGGGGCACAGTCATCCCCCAACCACACTTGCTGAGCCGGAGGGAAGCCCCAGCCCCTCCCGCTCTGGGTGTGTGTCTGCACAGGGGCTTGACTGTCTCAGGTGGCTTGTCTCTGGCAGTGACAGGAGGGGAATGCCAAATTCATGCTGGGTAATAAATTCTGCAAAGCCAATAAAACCAAAGCAGAGGGATAGAGGGAAGAACCACAGCAACTGATTAAACATTTTTGTTGGCAGTCACAGACACATGACACATTTTCCAAGGTCTGCATCAAGGAGACATCTGGCCATACATAGCCCATGTGTTTGTGGGACGGGATCCTGGGGAGTGGAGGCGAGGGAGCTGGGGAGGGCAAGACCCTCCAAAGAGCAGTAGTCTGGGAAGCAGGAACTGTTGAGGGGCTGCTGAGTCACCTCCAGGGCAATGGTCTCAGCGAGCTGGTTGGGATCTGCCCCCACAGCCGGAGCTTCAGGCCCAGGTTTGCCTGCCAACTCCGTGGGCTGCGGGAGTCGAGGCCTGGGAAGGGAATGTTCTGTGCTTGGAATGCCTGTCGCCCAGCCCTACCACACCCCATATCCAGACTCAGGATTCTGGACTGATATTTGAAGGATAGTGAGGGGGCCATTATATGGGGCCAGAGCTGGCCCACAAGGGGACCTTGGGACTCTTAACTCTTTGGGTTTCCTGGTCATGTCTCCAAATATTCTGTACTTCCATACCTTCACTCATGAGCATCCTTCTTCCCTTCAAGGCACTGCTGTGCTCTGGGATCCAGAGCCCCCTGTGCCCACATTCAACTGATGTGAGCTGTGTGTGTGTGTGCACGCACACACACGTGTACATGTGCATGCATCTTCCCAATAGGCTTTTTTTCTGCCATTCTCCCCATGCTTGCTGACCCCGCTGAAAGGCCCCGCTGGGGCCTCTGCATGAGCTGATGTGGGCCTGGGGCAGTGGAGGTAGGGCACATGGCTGGAGAGGGACAGTGACCAGCTGACTCAGGCTAGTCTTTCGCTCTGTTGGGAAGAACTGGATTTCCACATGAAATTGCCCCATCCTTCAATGACTCACCACTGCTCACAAGATAAAGCCCAACCTTCCCAGCCACCCTGGCAGACCCTGCCTGCAGCAGTCCCAAGTCAATTTCATGTGCTTGAAACAAGAGTCATTCACCCCTGTGTAAAGGCAGAGAGCAAGGTGCTGGGATCCTGGTTGCCCACACAGTTCAGTCTCACACTGGGCAACTAGCTGGCACTAAAACCCAGTGGCCCAGGAGTCCCCAGGAGCTTTTTCCCTCTTACCTCACACACGGAGATCCCGACTTGGGCTTCATTGACTGGCTCGAGCAATGGTAAAGGGTGTCCATGATCCCTGATGTCACCACTCCATTCATGTGCCCCTCTGCTTATACTCGGCCTAGCCAGACCCCACGGTCCTGGAGCCCCTGCTCAAGTCCACTGCCCAGGCCTACGACTCCATCCTCTCTGCCCTCTGCATGCCTGAGCCCCAAGGGGCAGCTTCCGAGCCGCTCTCTCCACCTGCAGGCCTCCTGGCATCAGCCCAGCCTCCTGCCTGCTCCTTACCGGATGCATGACCTTTCGCTCTCCCTCAGCCACGTCCTACTCAGTTTCACCTTCACACATGTCATTGCCCACCCCTTACTCAGACGATACCTGCTCAGCCTCTGGGATTCCATGCAGGGGTCATGTGCTGGGGCCCAGGCCTCCCTGGAGGCATCGGCAGCTGCTCCTCCAGTGGCACCTCCTGGCCCAGAGCCCAGCCCCTGACTTGTCTCCCCCTCTTTGCAGCCTTGAGGGCCAGCAGAGGGCGGGACACTGATAAATGTTTAGGGAACAGAGCTTGGTCTCCCCAGGGCAGGAGTTGCCCTAAAGAGGTCACAGGGCCCAAGTCTTTACCTACCTCTGAGAAGAACACAGAAAGAATGACCAGACTGATCCAGTGAATTATGCCGGCAAATTGGAATGCGCTGGAAACTGCAACGAACACAATAATGGGCCAATTTTAGGAGCAAGGAGTTAGGTGCGTTGGTAGACGGCCTTCAGAGCATGGAGGCCAACCTCTGGGAGCCTGGGGCCTGTTCATGTGAACATTTAGATCGGGACAGAATCAGGCCAGAGAACATCAAGGGCAGCTTAAAATGGTGTCTGTGGTGGTGGAGGTGGTGGGAGGACGGAGGGCCAGTGGTGCTGTTCCTTCCTCTCAGAGGCCATCTCTGTCTCCCCATCAGCTGCCTCCCAGAATTCCAGCTCAGTCCCATCGGCCTTGGTGGGCTTGGGAGCTATAGCCATTCTCCCAGAAAGGAGCCCTCCAGAGCAGGGCTTATGAAGACCTTCGTGGCTTTCAGAGTAGGGTAGGCAGCTTCAGTCAAGTCTAGATGAGCTTTCAGAAACTCCTACCACAATTCACACCCAAAGCTCCGGTCACTGTTAGTGGGACTCAAGACAAGCTAACTTTGACTATTCATTGTGAAAACTCTGAGTGTAGAGTTGGTCATGTCGACGAGGATGTTTGGGGGATGAGGGTGAAGCCAGGCCTGGTACGGGGCATGTCACCTCCTGAACGGGGAAGCACAAGCAGCCAGGGTCTGCTATCCTTCCAAGTTGCTCCATTCGCCCTCCAGACTCCAGAGTGCAAGTGGGGAGAGCCATGAGCCCCTGAAAGCTCCCATCCCACCTTCCACCAGACAATCCCTGGAGTGAAGGCGCTCTTTCTGAAAGACCCTTTTAAAATACGGGAGCCATGACCAGCCCCCGAGCCTAAGCAGGGCATAGTTTATCAGGTAGTGAGGTCAAAAGCAGGGTGCTGGGGCCCAGGTAAGGATCAGGTGGGCTCTGATGGAGAATGGATGGACGGGGATGCTTCCCAGAAGGCAGTCCTGAAAGGGATACCACAGGGCGGTGGGCGGGGCCAAAACAGGGTGCAGGCAGGCTGCTGAAAACACACCTATGCTGCCTCTCTCCTGGGCTTGGGCCAGGCCTGCTTAGCATGCAGCCCTAGGGGCTCAAGGAGAATACCCAGGGCCTCGGTGGGGAAGGCTGGCCTGAAAGACAAGAACCCACAGACTCCCCCAAAGCGCTGAGATCAGTGAACCCTGGGGGTGGGCAGAAACCCGGTGCTGGAGCATGTCCGGGGTGGCAGGGGGGAGGGGGAGGCTGCAATACCAGGTTCCAGGTGGGAGACCTCAGGGTCCCCTGGCGTTGGGCCAATGTGACCCCCTTAGAGGATGAGGCCTGGAGGCACGTGGATTCTTTCCATCCCAGGCCACATGAGGACTGGTGGGAAGTGAGAGTCTGAGGCCTGTGTGACTCTGAAAAGACCTCCAGATGATTCTGAAAACATAAAATTTCTCCCCATTATTTCTCAAATGAATTCCTGTGCCTTTTTTTATGGTTTGCTTTAGAAGAGCAATAAATCTCTGATTGTGCATTTTATGGAATTTAAGATGCCTTTTATGAGCTGCTATTGGATCTCCCACCAAAATCAATCTCCTGGATACTTAATTTTAAGCAAAATTCCAGTGTCGGCCAGGTTCTCAGTTCTACTCAATGCCTTGTCACAACCTGAGCAGCCGAGGGCCCCAAATACAACCTACGACAGGGAAAGAAAGACTCTGTTATGGCCAAGGCCTCATAAAAAGCAGACATATGGATGAGTGGGAGGGAAAGTATACAACATGGTTTAATTGAAGACAGGTTGAGTGTAAAACCAGTGCTGGTCACTTTATGCTGGAAGACCCTTTGATTGGAACCAAGGGGCCACCAGCTGCACAAAACCCAATGAGGCTTATCAGACAAAAGCAATTCTGTACTCCCTGTCATTCTCTCTTAGGGAGCAGGGAAGGCTCACAGGGCGTGGAAGGAGCTCTGATGGACCCTGAAAACAGAGGCTCCAGTAAAAGAACTGAGGGCATTTGAGAAAACAAGTCGAGGACAACTTAATGGGTTTGGAGGTGGCTGGATCTATTGTCCTAGATTTTGCCAATGGCAGAATCTTGGGGGCCAATAATTTCATCTCTTTTTTATTTGCACTTGAATAATCCACTTCCTGAATCGGGGAAATACGGGGATCCAGGAGCTCTACCACAAAACACTCACTCACCCAAAGCCAAGGGTGAAGACTCCTGGCTCCCCCCACTGGTGCACTAAAATAGAGGTCTGCAAGGGTCGGGGGCAGGAAGTGCCCCTGCCCCGACGGCCACATTACCACAGGACATCCAGAAGGGCAGAAGAGGTAGCGGGACAAGCCATCGACTGCCATGTGCAGCAGGCTCCCATAAACACAAGACTAGAACGAACACCAAGAGACCTATGGTGGGAAGGAAACTGGCTGGATCACTGAATGGCCTGGTGGCCTGAAGTCCCTTACCTAGGGAAAGTCTCTAACTTCTCCAAATGTTAATTCCCTTGCCTATAAGATGAGATAAAATCAGTCATGTCCACCTCACAGGGTTGCTGCTAGGATCGGATGTATGGAAAAGTGCTTTCAAGATGATCACAGACATAAGTAACTCTGCCAACTTACGGCTGCATAAAAATACAAGCAATCCTATCATCACTGTGGATGCTGTTATTATCAGTTACTACAAGGTGATCACTTCCACACACAAGAACTCTCTGTAAGCTACAAAAAAGTCCAACCTGGAAAATTCCAAATGGGAACAATTAAAAAAAAAAAAAAGTGCACACAGGGGTCCCCAACGTTTTAGATCTCATCAGTTTCTGATCATGGAATGCTGGGGCGGGGGCTCTGGAGAGGCCACATTGGGGAGAAGGGGCAAACGGATACTGGGAATGACGGGGAGAGAAACTGCCAGATTTCCTCCCTGGGCAGTAATCCCCATGAGCCATGGGGCCAGGGGCGTGACAGTGGCATTGGGCGGGTGGGGGGAAGGGGAGGTGGGCAGATGGCACTGCTGGTTGGGGACCCCTGATGGATGCACATTGAATATTGACATCATATGTATTTGCATATGTATCTCTCTTGCTACTCACACTGGAGAAGCTTTATATCTATTAGAAGTTCCAGAGTCAGGAGAATCACCACCAATATTACACAGGCTACCAGGAAACTGTTGAGACTCGCACTGAGCAAAAATACCTGCCACACGGCTGCTCTCTTCCCACAGCACGGCTTCAGCCAGGTAGACCTGTGGGGACAAAAGCGGGAGAAGAGGAGGGGATAGGGGTTGAGATCCCAGCCACTGTCCTGGTCTCAGACTCACCCTCGTCATTCCTCCCGGGCTCTAAATTTCCCAGCAAAATGCAACGTTTTTCAAGAGGCCACTGGGTAGAATCATGAAGAGCAAAACCAACTCATGAGGAGATGGAGCTATAGGCTGACCTGGGCAACTCACAGCATTAGTCCATGTTTCAGTCTCCTCATCATTATAATGGGTGTGAAACCCACATCTCAGAGGCTCCTTGTAATCACTGGAGATCACAAAGATCAGCGGAGAGCCTGGCTAGGTGTAAGAACTGCATGAAAATGAGCTGTTATTATTGTACGTCTGTGTGTGGTCTTGGAGTCTAGCACAGGCTCTGAATTTAGGAAGCCCTCAACTCACCTCTAATAAATGCTCAATAAATTAATGAATTTTCAATGCTTTTCAGCTATACAAACAAAGATTTGAACTAAATCTCTATTTAGTTCAAAGTGGGTTGTATGGAATCCTAGTTCCACAGAATGTCGATGGCTGTTATTTGATAATTTCTATGGTTGGACATGTTTTGGAAAATTGGGGTCAAAGTCAAGTGGCTATTTTTCTAGGCAGGACATTTCAGTGCCCTTAATGTTATTATGCATCATCATGCTCAAAAGGGATCAGAGTATCAGTGCTTTCCAAACTCGCTGGATCACAGCAACGTCTTGTCGCCGAGCATCTGGTGGGACAAGTGCTTCATGGACAATCTTTTGGGAAACCCCAAGAGGTGGAGATGAAGCCACCAAGGGTGGTATTTTTCCCGAGTAGGACTGGAAGTGGGAAGGAGGGGCAGAACCTCAGAGCTGGGTAGGTCCTTCAGGGCATTTGATGGACACCCCTCAGGAACACAAGATCCTGGGGGTGCCTGGGTGGCTCAGTCGTTAAGCATCTGCCTTCGGCTCAGGTCATGATCTCAGGGTCCTGGGTTCGAGCCCCGCATTGGGCTTCCTGCTTGGCAGGAAGCCTGCTTCTCCCTCTCCCACTTCCTCTGTTTGTGTTCCCTCTCTTGCTATGTATCTCTCTGTCAAATAAATAAATCAAATCTTAAAAAAAAAATCATATTAGGAACACAAGATCCTGGGAAACAGGGGTGCCTCTAGGGGGATGGGGGAGCTCAGGCCAAACCTCACTGCCTTGTTGAGGAAGAATCAGGCATCCTGAAGGAGAAGAGGTAGCACTAGGCAGGGAACCCTCACTTCTGGCTCCACTTTCAGACACCCAGGACTATGTGTGAAGGTATCTCTGCATTCTGGGCCTCAGTCTCCCACTTATAAAACTCCTTAACTCCTACTGAAAGTTAAATGAGGGAATGTATCTGACCTATAAAGCACCATGTTGCTGAAATGGGTTGATGAGGACGTTGATGTTGTTATTCGATGGCCAAACACTTGGCTGTCCCCCTCCTCTCCATCCAGAGGGAGCATCTGCTGAAGGGGGTCAGCATCCCCCCCCCACCCCTCAGGGATCCCAAGGGTGTCACTGGAAGAGGGAATTCTGAGATGCTCCCTTCTCTGCAAAGGAATACTGTGAGTGCTTTGAGGCGGAGTTTCTTCCTCACGATCCATCTAGGGAAAGCTTGAAGGAGCCCCCAGCTGTTGGAGGGTGGTACAAAGACCCCAAACTGACATCATATAGAGCTCAGGAGGGTTGCCAGAGAAAATACAGAACATCCAGTTAAATCTCAGATAAACAATGAACAATTTTCTAGTACAAGTACATCCCAAACACTGCGTAGGATATAGTTACACTAAAAAAGTATTCATTGTTTATCTGAAATTCAAGTGAAACTGGGTGTCCTGTTCAGAGCAGAGGGGTGTGGAAGGGGTCTGGTGAGAGCGGCTGTGATTTCGTCAGAGGGACGCATGAGAACCCTGAGTTACAGGTAGAAGCCAGAGCCAGGGAAGGGAAGGCCAGCAAAGAAGGACGAGGGTGCTGAGGCCTCCACCTCACAGCCCAGAGGCCCGGAGGCCCGGAGAAGCCTGAGGATGCCGCTCACAGGTGCCCCAGGAGTGCGTTGCTTTTGCATATGAAAGACCCTGTGAAGCCTGAGATCTCTTTGGCCTTCATGACTCAGCTGATTTCTCCCCATCCATCTGCCCACCTCACCTACCTGCCCTTTTCCTTTTCCCAGTGTGATATTGCTGCCCCAACTTCCCAGTGGCCCTATTTTAATCCTTCACCCCTTCACACCTCTCTCGTGCCAGCCTGCAGTGGCCTCAGCACTTCCCTCCTGCCCTCCTGTCAACCCCTCCCGATCACTCAGCACCGCAAGCACCGCGCTTGCCACTCCCAAACGAGACTCCACTCCAATTCCACCTCGGAAACCCAGTCCCATTATTGGTGGCCCCGAAAACTGATGTCATTTCATTGTCATCTGGAAGGTGAGGCAAGCACGTTCTGCAATTATAATTAAAAAGGGGAGCTGTGAAGGCCATGTACCTGGGCTGTGTCACCCCGAGCAGCCCGCAGGAAGACTTTTGGCACATTCAATGCAAGGAGCTGGGGTATCTGTTCGCCTTGGTGCCTTGTGCACCCCAGGAGAATGGATGCGCCCCTCAGAGTCTGCTCCTTCTACCTTCAACAAGGTCCCTGGGTGGCTCAGTCGGTTGGGCGTCTGCCTTCGGCTCAGGTCATGATCCCAGGGTCCTGGGACTGAGCCCTGCGGTAGGCTCCCTGCTCAGCGGAGAGTCTGCTTCTCTCCCCCTCTCCTTCTGTATGTGCTCTCTCTCGCTCTCTCTCACTCTTTCTCAAATAAAATCTTAAAAAAAAAAAAAAGAAAGAAAGAAGAGGATGAAACAAAACATTTGTTTCTCTACAAACAGAAGACTCTGATCTTGATTGTCCTGCTTCCATGGGAGGGAAGTCATTTTACGTTGCTGCTTAAAACACTGAAATGCTTATTTTTATTTTCTTGTTTGGTTAGAAAAACTTCCTAACCAGACCAGGGGTTGGTTATTGGGAAGCTGTAGGTACAAAGTGGGGCAGCTGAGACTGGGGACTCGTGGCCAGGTAAAGAGCAGGTGTCTGGAGTCTGCCCGCGGTGGGCCACAGCGCTCCTCGGCTTTGGGGAGGAGCCAGGTAGGGGACCAGGCATGCGGCAGGGGAAGGCCTGGAAGTCAAAGGAATGCCAGGTACCCACCAGGTGCTAGGGAGGCACTGTGATCAGGCCGCAACCCTTGGGCAGTTTACATCTGAGTGGGTGAGGGAGTCAAACAACAAACATAACACATTTGTAGATTATGTGGTGTATTACAGGTGGTAAGTACGGGGTGGGGGGGGGGGGAGGTGATGGGGCATCAAGGGTGACCTTTTAAATAAGGTGATCAGGATAGGCCACACTGAGAAAGTGACATTTGAGAAAGAGTTGGAGGGAGTGCGGCCTGGCATATCTGGGGACGTGGTAGAATGTACACTACATAGCGCCTATTCATGGTAAAATTCTGCTCAGGCCAAAGAACATCCAACAGAATAAACACGAGAAGAACAGGAGCCAGGAGTTGGGCTGGGAGGAGAGAGGGCTTTCCCCTTCAGTGCCAAGTGCATTTTGCCAAACCCCACCAAGGGCTGATGCTGCAGGCATTTCTATGGCCCTGGGCACAACTGCACAGTTCCCAAGGAACCCCCAAGGCAGCGGCCAAACAGAGCCTGTGCCCACCACACTTGTCCTGTTCTTCTATCTGCTCCAGCCCAACTGCCCCTCATGCCTGCCCTGACTTTGCTTTCAACTACCAGCCCTCAACCAGACCCACTGGGGAGGGACCTCAGGCAGTCCCCATTCTGCACAAGGTCAAGAAGTTCTATTTGCATCCTGGTAGATGTGGACCCCAGGGCAACATACGTGGGGGTGGACTGAACTGAAGCAGATGGAGGGACAGAGCGTCTGAAGAGGCTCAGTTGCCCTGGGGCTGGAAATCTGCAGTCTGCATTGTGGTTAGTGGTTCTTTACGGGGGCTGCATCCTTGGACCACCAAGAGAGCTTTTAAAAGTTCCAGTGCCCAGGCCACACACCAGACCATTTCAACCACAACTTGTAGGGTAGGACCCAGGCCTCAGTATTTTTTTGTCTTCTTAGGTGATTCCAGTGTGTGGCTGAGATTAAGAACCAATGTCCTAGGTCCTTGACGCCAAGTGGTCTCCATGGACCAGCAGCATAGGCATCATCTGGGACCTGGTTAGAAATGCAGAATTGGGGGCTTGCTCTGTGCCCACTGAGTAAGAGTCTGCATTTCAGTGAGATGGCAAGTGATTTGGGGGAGACCTGCTCTGTGAGAGGTGGCAGGGATTTCGGGAGATGGGTGGAGCATGGCAAAGGGGGTCTGGGAGCAACAGCTATGAGCCAGTGGAGGCAAGCAGGTGCCGGCCCAGCCAGTGGGGGAGTGAAGAGGCAGGCAGGCCCACTGGGCAGCGCCCCCCCACACTCAGGGACACTCACTGAGACTGAGTGCGTGCCTTTGTGGGGGTGTCAAGGGCTTCCTCAGCCAGAGACATGAGGCTGAAGTCAGAATCCAAGCAGGCTCTTGGCTTCTAGCTCCTTGAAGAGCAGGACCATGTACCCCAAGGCTCCAGGACAGAGGTTGGGCTGAAGCAGCAGACTTTCTGGCTGAGGGACTGTTTGGAAATCCCAAGCTGCTAATAAAATTCTTGTGAAATTCAAATGACTCAGACATTCCTAAGACACTGTGTTTTAGCAGAAAAATAGAATGTGTCCAGTTTCAAAATATCCCTGAGTGGTTAAATAATGACTCGAGGAGCTTAATGGGCCAGAAGGGAAATAAGCATTGACTTGTTAATTAGAGAAGACACTTCCTTCAGCATCCAGACCAATCAAGGCCCGGGAGCTGGTTCTCAGGATGGTGTTATCCCTGGAATTGCCACCAGAGGGGAGGCGTCTATCAATTTCATAGCTTGCTACAGCGACAGCAGAGGGGCCCGCTCCAGGAGGCAGGCTTGGGCTGCCAAAGTCTGTAAATATCAACAGCCAGATGGCATCCCCTGGCAGGTAGCCAGGTGTTCTGCTGCGAGGTTCTACTAGTTCCCGAGGCCTCAGAGAAATCCTGGGGCGGGAGTGGGGGTGCTGGGTACCTTTACTGCTTCTGCTTTATATTCTTAGGTGTCTTGATAAAGGTTTGAAAGAATAACTTCTAGAAAATTAGGATGAACTTTGGCAAGTTTCCGATGTATCTTTCGTGTGAGGTAAGGCCGCGGGAGTGGCCCGGAAGCAGGCAGCTCCAGGTCACTGCTCCATCAGGCAGCATTCCCAAGCTTGGCACTGAAATAGCCCCTTTCTGAAAGGTGAAGCAGAAGCATGCCGTGCGAGGATAGCAGAGGCTGTTTGCTCCCGTGGCCTCTCCCGCCCCGGCAATCCATGAAGCAGCCGGGCCACCGTGGCTGCCGGGCTGGCGTGGCTGGGAACATGCATGATAGGGGAAGGGGGCGGTGGCGAGAGTCTGCGTAATGTGGGGCCCTTCAAGTTGTCTGAAAAGGTGCTCACAGGCAGTGGAGAGTCATGGTGTCCCGGGAGGAGGCAGCAGACGACAGAAAAGCTTATTTCCCTGTAGACAGCCAGACCAGATGGCCCTGTCAGTCCTACATTGTGATTTTCATCCATCAAGTCCCCTAGGAAAGGAGCTAGGGGAGGGGGTTGAGGGAGTCAGAAGCCTGTCTGGTAGTGGGGGCCGGAATGAAGTCCCGAGCACTGGGATTCCCTACCTGCCCCTAATGCGGACCTTAGGAGGCACTGCCAAACCAGAGCCTCAGAATCCTGCTGGGTCGCAGAGCTCTCTAACGGGACAAAAACTGTGGCCCTGTGCCTAAAAAATGCAGAAAACCACAACACTGGGCATCACATTCTAAGGGGTGCATGGACCTTTCGAATCTCATTGAGGGATCATCAAAGGACACCTGGGCTCCAGGTTCAAACTCCAGGACTGGGCAGTGTGAGACCCCTCCTAGCCCCAAGGGCTCCAATTCTGTGATGCTTAACACGCGTGGCCTGGATGCTGCAGACGTGGTGGTGGTGTCAAGGGTCAACAGAACAGCCCAGGGCCCCACTCTACTGCATTTGTTCCTGGTGATTAAAACACTGTCAGAGAAAGCCATGAGGTGGACTTTAGTCCAACTTCTGGCATCGACCTAGGCTTTATTTTTATTGATTTAACAAACACTTATACAGCATTTACTATGAAACAGGAGTTTTCCAAGCACTTTACAAATGTTAACTCATCTAGTTGTTTTAGAAGACAATTCCTTCAATTTTTTTCTTTGTTAACGAATGGTGGGGAAAGCCAGACTTTTCCATCAGTTGGGTTTGGGTGGCAACTGGAGTCTCCAAGTCACAGTCTCACAACTGACTGAACTCTGAGTGTAATCTTTGAGTCTTAATTTCCTAATCTCCAAAATAGGAGTAAGTATTATCTACCTTTGCAGGGTTGTTGTTCTAAAATATTGAAAATAACATATGGAAAGCACATAACAGTACTTACTTCATTCATGTCTACTATACGTATCTACTATGATGATGATTTAGGTATGTGGGCATTAGAAAAGGGATTAATTAATCTAAACATCAACATTCATTCCATTCCAGGCATGGTTATTACGTGCCCCCTAAATGCCAGGCACTGTATTAGGTGGTGAGCACATGATAGTGGACAGGGCCTTTATCCTCACAGAGCCTGAAGCCTTGTAAAATGAATTCTGACTAAGCGGTGAGCTCCTAGTCCTAGGCCACTCTGAAAAGCAAAACAAATAAAGGGAGAAAAGCAGGAGAGGGAAATGAGCCTACATGCACAGGAGTTCTCCAAAGAGACAAATATCCACTTGTGACAACCATCAACCCAATGCCCACAGGGACACGCTTTTGCTAAATATCTGAAAGGGTCAGTGGGGTTCCTTTCTGTCCCAGGGAGAACCAGAACAACAGGAAAAGCGCTGTCAGGCATCCTCTTTGTTCCTGCACCCAATTCCAGGAGGCAGACCACAGAAGTGCACTCAGACCCAGAAATACGAGCACATAAATCCATGTCACGTAACAGGAACTCTCAGGTTGGAGGTGAGAGATGACCTCCCGGCCGTCTGGGGAACTAAAGAAATTGGTTTCCATACTGGCAGCTTCAGTTCTGCAATCAGAGCTAAAGGTTAGCCTCACTGCCTTGGGGAAGAGAGCAGGAGGAGGGCTGTGTGCAGCGGGGGTCAGGGAGTCTGACATTTGCTTGTCCCAGAATCTCAGGTTTCTTGCATCCTGGGAAATGCCAACTCTGGGAAAGACAGCAGGGTGTGGCGGTATGAGCTCGGGGCTGGGAGCTAGGAGCTGTCACTCACCATGGTGAGGCACAAAACCCCCCTCTGGGGACACAAAGGCAGACAGACACCACAGACTGGCTGCTCCTACTTGCAGGGGGACCCAGGGCATTGTCCACGCGCATCTGAGGGGCCACATCTGACCTGTTAGGGACTGGGGTGCTGCTGGGCAGTGGCTCTAAGGCGCCCTCCCACCTCAGGAGTCCTCAATTCGCAGAATTGGCCACAAGTCTGAAAACCTCCTTTGCCAGGCTTTGCAGCAGGGATGTGTGGATTAGGCCAGCTTCCTCACCTACTGTTTTCCACTTCTCTGTCGTCTGGCAAACCCCGAGGCAGCTACACTCCCCCTTCTTCTATTTGGCCAAAGTGTGGATTCCAGGTGCCTCCACAGGTGACTGAGGACCCCCAAACACCATGAATTCAGCCCACTTGCAACGGGGGACTTGTCCTTGGGCTTACACTTTCCTCCGCCATTCTAGGCAGCACTCACGCACCCCGCGAAGGTGGTCAGAGGCGCTCTGCCGCCACCTAGTGGTAGCCTGCGGCCGTACACCCGGCACCGGTGCATCAGTGTGGCCGGAAGGTTTATTTTGTTGAGAAAGAATAAATCTGTGAATTTATTGCCTTCTTTTTTTTTTTTTTTAAATGTTATTTATTTTTTTTTTTAAAGATTTTTTTTTATTTATTTATTTGACAGAGAGAGACACAGCGAGAGAGGGAACACAAGCAGGGGGAGTGGGAGAGGGAGAAGCAGGCCTCCCGCGGAGCAGGGAGCCCGATGCGGGGCTCGATCCCAGGACCCTGGGATCATGACCTGAGCCGAAGGCAGACGCTTAACGACTGAGCCACCCAGGCGCCCCTTTATTGCCTTCTTAATCGAAGAAAAATCTTTGAGATTCTTGGACTACAGAGAAGAAGCTAACCTGTGCTTACCGGGAATTTTTTTTAATCTTAATTAAACCTTTATTGCCTGTTTGGGGCATCAAGAAGCTTCCTGGAAGCCTTAGCCTATTGAAAATACAGAGTCCCAGATCCAGCCAGTACGCCAGAGGAAGAGGCATTTTATTATAGGCAGATCTTACTGACATCAAGAAAATGGATTAATGAATCTCCTTTTGAACGTTTTTCTCCTTGGGGGAAAAACACAAAAGACTTTGCCAGCCAAGTGTAGATACAGAACTTTTAGATGCACTTGCAAGGTCATGGCAGGGATGCACCTGCCTTTTAACTCTGAGCCCCAAAAGGCTTTCCTCCTCCCTCTTTTTTAAAAAAGATTTTATTTATTTATTTGAGAGAGAGAGAGCGAGAGAGAGCGAGCATGAGTTGGGGGAGGAACAGAGGGAGGAGAAGCAGACTCCCCAGTGAGCAAGGAGTCCGATGTGGGACTCCATCCCAGGACCCCGGGATCATGACCTGAGCCGAAGGCAGACGCCCAACTGACTGAGCCACCCAGGTCAGGTGCCCCAGGCTTTTCCTTCTTCTAGGTGAAGTTGGCATGTTCTGAGGCAAATCTAATTTATTTTTTCTAGGATGACTTTGTGGAGGGGTGTGGAATTAGCAGGGATGCTCAGGGGTGGGCCAGCCACAGACCGCAGCCTTGCATTCTGGGGCATGAGAAACCTGGTCCTGGGGTGGCTGGGTGGCTCAATCAGTTAAGCGTCTGCCTTCGGCTCGGGTCATGATCCTGCAGTTCTGGGATCGAGCCCCATGTTGGGCTCCCTGCTCAGTGGGGAGTCTGCTTCTCCCTTTCTGCTCTCTAATAAATAAAATCTTAAAAAAAGAAACCTGGTCTCTCCCTGTGGCTCATCCTTGACCCCAAAGAAGTCGGGGACCAGCCCCTAATTCTCCCCAAACAGAACTGGCTTCCCCTTCTCTTCATCCTTATCTTAACACAGTCCTATCCATTCACTCACTCACTCATTCATCCAACTCATTCCTTCTTTCCATCAACACTCTCTCTGTTCCAGGCTCAAAGGATCTGATTCTTGCCCCGAGGGAGCACGTGGTCCAGTACTGGAAGCAGACTGGTGAGCAGGCCAGTAAAGCCCAGTGTCACGAGTGCTTAGATAAAGGGAGACAAAGGGCTAGGGGTATACAGAACCCTGGGGCCCTGCCCTGGGTGGGGTGGGGGCACAGAAGATTTCCTGGAGGAGGTGGTCCTTGAGCTAGACAGTATAGGGAGAAAGGACAGTATTTTGGGCTTTGGTTTAGGATGTTCCTCCCCTTCCCCTTCCTTGCCTCCAGCCTCTGTTTGCTGGCATATCTAAAATTAGTTTAGTCCTTATTTAAAGATGTTGCTATATTGGACCTTTTTTTTTTTTTCCAGCCTGACAGCTAAAAAGCCATTCCTGTGCTATTATGTCTTCTTCCTCTGACTGTGAAGTTCTGACAGAAATGTGCCATTGGCGTCATCTTTAAGTAGTAACATCCCTTTCTGTCTACCCCTCCTTCCTCCAAGCTTCTGTTTTCCAGGGGGCTAGCCCTGACCTCTCAGGTCTGACATTTTAGAACCCTAAAATGTAAATAATTCCAAAAAGCTGAATGCCTTTCATTTCTTACTTTATTTTTATATTTTTGACAAAGACTATACCACCACATCTCGTGACCCTCTCTGTACCTTCTTTCCACCAAAAATACGGGGAGCACTATTTCTCTCTGTGGCCACAGAATCTCCTCTGTAAAAGGGGGTGAATGACTCTTGCCTTATACTGCCTTTCTCAACACATTCTATCACCATCATCACCCTGGGGTGGAGACCTTGGGCTTCTCTGAATTTCCTCTTTTGTGGCCTCTTGTCTAGCCCAACACTGTTGGCAGCAGAACAGAGAGATGGAAGGAATCTGGTCCTTTAGCCTCTGGACCAACCTTGACGCTGCCTAACTCTGTGCTCCATGTTACATGGGCTAATCAAAGTCATCATTATTTGAGTTTGAGATGGGCTTTCTGTTGTATGCAGTTCAAAGTAGCTGGCTGATAGTCACCAAGCCTTTGTGAGAAGGGTGGTATACTGAAGAGGTATGAAGGCAGCAGGAATTTACAGGACGTGGAGATGGCAGAACATGAGGGGTGAGAGCAAAGGAACTGGCCTGGTCTCTCAGGTGATCAGTGTAGTACGGCACTGTGACCAGCTCAGCTGGGGCTCAGACATGCTCAGACACCTTCTCTGTTTCCCCTCTTCCCGTCTCCTGAGCTTTCACATCTGTGGACGTACTTGCAGGTTTGTGCTGTGTCAAAACACCCCAACCAGTTAAAGGTATCATGGGAGGGCAGAGCAAGATGGCGGCCATCTATAACCCAGACCCTTAATGACTGAGCCCGGTTAGGGGGAAGAGGCAGGGAGAGAAAGGATGATGACCACAGGGGCGTGGTGTGCTAGCGCCGCCCCGTGGATTGGCTTGGACAGCTGCTGGTAGAGGGGTGAAGGTCAGCAGCAAACAGGACCAGAGCTGCGGCCATAAGCAGAGCCACCTCCGGGTTCACAGACAGTGTAGTATGGTCGGGGGCTGGTGGGGGGCTGGTGGGGGGAGGCTGTTCTTCCCCACCTGGCATGGAGCCCACCCTGTGTGGGTACATGTGGCCTTGGGGTTTCTGAAACCCCTGAACTGATCACAAACACTGCCACATTGGGAACTGTTGGTGGCAGTGGGTTCATGGGCAGTGGACATGGATGAGAAGGAGCCAGAGCAGGGGAGGAGGAAGCACACAAATCCCAGTAGTGACCACACCTGACTGACTAGCTTCACGGAGTTTTGGTGTCTCGGAAACCCGTGGCTCCTGAAAAGGCGGCAAGGAGGCTCAGAGTCATTCCAAACGAGCCAAAATGCACCTGTAACTCATTCTGGAGGTAATGGGTCCGGAGGCCTGGCAGCTAGATATAGGTCCACTGATGGGAGCTATAGAAAATACATTTTGGGAGAAGACAGTTCAGTTCCAAGTTTGGGTTTGAGAAGGCCAGAAGTGGCGCCTGGGTGGCTCAGTTGGTTGAGCGACTGCCTTCGGCTCAGGTCATGATCCTGGAGTGCCAGGATCGAGTCCCGCATCGGGCTCCCTGCTCAGCAGGGAGTCTGCTTCTCCCTCTGACCCTTCCCCCTCTCATGCTCTGTCTCTCATTCTCTCTGTCTCAAATATATAAATAAAATCTTAAAAAAAAAAAAGAGAAGGCCAGAAGTTCTGGAGGGGCAGGATGTGGCTCCTCAGGCTGGACTTGAGTGCTGTTACTGAAAAGGCTGTTTTTAGCAATGACTTGTATGGAGACAAGAACTCTCCTGTCAAATATGCAGCCAACTCAGGAGAAGAATAGACTATTCCATGGATACTTGTTAGGATTCTGAGGTGTGTTTGGGATCCCTGTGAAGACATCCAGGAAGTGGCTGGATATGAGCCAGCAGTTCGAGAGCCAGAGATCTGCATTAGAGATATGGCTTTCAAAGTACAAGTAGAAAAATATTAAGTCATGGGACTGGACGAAAGTATCCCATGTGTAGAATCAGTAGAGAGGAAATGACCAAAGACAGAAAATGAAGAGCCCCAACACTGAGGGACCAAGCAGAGAAAGAACAATTTTTAAAAGGCTTAGACAGCAGAGCCAGAGGGGCAGGAAGAAAATCAGGAGAGTGTGGTATAGCAGCAGACACAGGGAGGCTGTGTTTGAAGAGGGACGGAGGCGCTGCTAGTTTCCAGTGCTGGCCAGAGGATAACATAAGGGTCCCAGCAACACAGAGCAGTTTCCACCACGCAGATGGGGCTCAAGCTGGACTGCAGTAGGGATACAGGAATGTAAGAATGTAAGGAATGTAAGGAATGACTGCGAGGGAAAGGGGACATGGCAAGTGCAGATGAGGCTTTCAAGAAGTTTGGCCACGAAGAGGAGAGAGAGGGTGGCAGCTAAAGGGGACATGCAGTCAAGGGAGAATGTGAGACAGGAGTGCCTGGTGAGTCAGGGTGAGGATGTAACTGATGGAACCGCATTCAGAAGGTGGGAGAAGAAGGGGATCAGAGCTCAGAGATGAGGGGGACCCTAGAAGGAGCAGCGGGGGCTTGAGGGGTAGGGTGCGGGCCCACTGGAACAGTTTCTACTTTCTGAGGAAGGAGCAGAGGAGGTCATCTGCTGAAGGCAAGGGGGGACTTGAGGAAAACAGAAGCAATCTGAGATGATCACCTGGGACCAGGAGTGACCGCCAGCCAGGACCACAGAGGGACACTGTCAGGCAGAACCGAGAAGAAAGTTGAGAGTAGAGATGTTGAGTCTGGGGAGGTGCTATTATGGATCGAATGTCTGTGCCCCACCCCCCCCCCGTGCCTGATTTTATCTTGAAGCCCTAACCCCTTGTGTGATGATATTTGAAGGTGGGGCCTCTGGGACGTGATTAGATTTATACGAGGTAAGGGTGGGAACATTAGGGAGGATATGTGTTGTGGTGAGCGCTGTTATTGTGTAAGACTGATGAATCACAGACCTGCACCCCTGAAACAAATAATACATTAATAATAAAAAAATATATAAAATAAAATTAAATTTAAAAAAAAAGAAGAGGAGGAGACCAGACCTCACATTCTCCCTCTACCCACAGGTAATGAGGAAAGGCCATGGGAGGGCAGAGCAAGAAGGCAGCCATCTATAACCCAAAGAGTCCTCACCAGCCACCAACCCTGCTGGCACCTTGATCATGGACTTCCATCTCCCAGAATTGTGAGAAAATAACGTTTCTGATGTTTAAGGCACCAGCCTTTTGTTAGGGCAGGCTGAGCTGACCAAGGTGCCAATCTGCACAGATGGCTGGTTCTCCTCCCTGAACCCTGAGCAGCCTGGGTATAGGAGCATAGAGAGCAGGCAGTGGAGACCTGTAGTCTGGGCTCTGCTAGGCAGGCACATAAGAAGGACTATGGGCTCTTGGGAAAGGCAAGGCCCTTGATGGAGACGGGGCTCTTCTGCATGCCTAGGGGCTTACCCACATCACAGCGACTGGTCCTTCTTCACGGGGCTTTCATGGGCAAAAGGGAAAACGGATTCAAAACACCCCAACCAGTTAAAGGTATCTGAGAGTGTGGCCCCGCTGTGGTGTCACGTGTGCAGGACATGTTAACCACAGTCATGACTGTGATGTTGTGGACAGGTCACAAACAGAAGCCCAGTAGTGCTAGTCTGGATCAGGGGCCAGGAGATGAGGCTCTGTTTCAGACTCTGCTGCTGTGTGACCACGGGCAAGTTCCTTGCACTCTCTGGAATACTAGAGTATTTAGCATAGATTTTTTGGTTTTGTTTTATTTTGTTTTTAAGATTTTATTTATTTATTTGACAGAGAGAGACACAGCGAGAGAGGGAACACAAGCAGGGGGAGTGGGAGAGGGGAGGGAGGAACAGGCTTCCCACTGGGTAGGGAGCTTGACATGGGGCTTGATCCCAGGACCCTGGGACCATGACCTGAGCCGAAGGCAGACCCTTAATGACTGAGCCACCCAGGCGCCCCTAGCATAGATGTTTTCTAAGGTCTTTTCCAGCTCTAACATTTTCAGATTCTGGGTAATGTAAAAGCACTGAAATACCACTGAGTTAAAAACAAGTGAATGGTGGGGCAGCTGGCTCACTAAGGCATTTTCTTGCTGGGATCCCTGAGGTCTCGTCATTTCCTACAGACAACATTCATGTCTCTATATAACACTTCCTTTGGTACTTTTTTTTTTTTTAAAGATTCTATTCATTTATTTGACAGAGAGACACAGCGAGAGAAGGAACACAAGCAGGGGGGGAGTGGGAGAGGGAGAAGCAGGCCTCCCGCGGAGCAGGGAGCCCGATGTGGGGCTCGATCCCAGGACTCTGGGATCATGACCCGAGCCAAAGGCAGACACTTAATGACTGAGCCACCCAGGCGCCCCTTCCTTTGGCACTTTTTAAAAAGAGGTAACAGGCCCAGAATGGAGTCACCCATGCTAAGCTGCATATCAGCAAACCGAGACTTAATACCTAACTTAACTGTAGCTTCAGCCTCCCCCAGGAATGTCACCTTGAAGCAGTCAATCTGGAACTACCTGGTCAGCACCAGCGAGGTCATCTTCCTTACAGACCCTGCCATCCCTCAAAGAAGGTGGCCTTGCCTGAACAGTCCACTCTTTCCTGGAATAACTTTCTTGCGCGGCCTCCTTCTGCCTGTAAAAGTCTTTCATTTTGTACAGCCCCTCAGACCTCCTTTCTATCTGCTAGATGGCATGGCACCCAATCCATGAAATCACTGAATAAAGCCAATCAGATCTTCAAATGTACTGAGACGAATTTTGTTTTTTAACAGTAAGAAGAGGTGTTTTTAAAGAAACTTACGTCACACCTTTTGGAAGGCTGACCAGAACTGTAGGTAGCGTTGTTTGGCGGTGTTTCCGAATAGGCCAGGTTGGAAATTCTGGGAAACCCCCAGGAAATGCAGCAAGAGCCAAGAAGCCTTGTGAAGAGAGGCCTATCCCCTCTGCAGTGTGCTTTTGTTTCGCTTTCCCCTCCCCTGGCTTCTGCCCTGGGCCTGCTCCTCCTTCCTCCAGGAAGCCCTCCTGCCGCCAATGCAAGCTCCTCACTGAGAGCTCCAGCAGCCGGGCACATCCACTCCCCGGCCGCCTCCTACCCAACAGGAGCAGCTTTCCGGGGCACACCTGGACACTCACAGCAAATCAAGAGCCTCTCTGCCTCGCGGGCACTTCATTTGTACTCTGGAGAAGCAGAAGCCTTGCCGGGGTCTAATTCAGGAGCATGTGGAATGATAAAGCAGGCCTCCGTCCAGGCTCTCTGGGGCGGGGAGGGAGCCGCACAGCGCGCACCGCATGCCCACAGGCTGCCCGTGTGCACACTGCCCCGAACCAGAACTCTTGGAGGCTTTCCCGTTTCTCTCCCCACCTCCTGACTGCAAACCTGAAAAGGGCCTAACTCTGGCTCAGGCTGGGCGAGAAACAGTCCTCGGGAAAGACTGGGACTTGTTACCAGCCGCACTACCACTTCTGACCACCAGACTGCAGTGTCACAGTCACCAGGGGCTCTGGGAAGGAGCAGCAAAGCACTAAACCAGACGTAGGGCCTGTGCAACGCGCAGGAGGCACGGGCTTGAAACCGGCCTTGGCTCAGGGCCTCAAGGATCTGGAGATCCAGAAGCCAGCCCTGCCATCAGACGGGTGCTGACGGCGCTCAGGATGCCAGGCGTCCCTTCGCTAGCTTCCACCTGCTGGCCTGTCCTTTTCCCCCAGTGTCCTCCCGACTCTACTATGCACAATACTGAGAGAAAATTATATTTTCAGAGAGAGCCCCTGGGGTGCAGTTTTTGCAAAAGGCGTATGGCTTTACAATAGTTAGGAAATTTCTCTCGGGAAGTGGGAGAGCCCCTTCGGGAAACAAGCACAGAAAATCCAAGCTCTGCAAATTTACCTTTAGCTAAGCCCTCTCATTTGCTTCTAAAATAACCCAGCAATCCTTCATTTTTGTATTCAAAGCAGCCAGAATGTTCCAAACTATGTACAGACACCTGAGAAAGAAGAGTGGCCCAGAAGTGGCTCCTAAGGTCCTGGCCAATGTTTAAAATTCTCTATCTATGGACTCTGAGAAACAAACTGAGGGTTCTAGAGGGAAGGGGGGTGGGGGGATGGGCTAGCCTGGCGATGGGTATTAAAGAGGGCACGTACTGAATGGAGCACTGGGTGTTATACGCAAACAATGAATCATAAAATTCTCTATGAGCAGAAGGGTGGGGCTGGGAAAAGTCTGACCTGCTGGGAGACCCTAGGACCTATTCCTGCCCTTCCAGGTTCCCCTACATAAAAGGAGAGCATCGAACTGGTGTGTCTCCCCTGCCCCATTCGGCTCTAACACCCATTCAGCTTCAGAAGGTTTGTAAGACAGACCAGGCTAATGAGAAATTAACTGGGGAACAAAGGCATCCAATCTGCTTGACAAGCTAAGTAGGAGTGGGTAGGGGCCACTCCTTTGACTCAAGGACTAGCATATCCTACATGTCCTTGCTGAAAAGAGAGCAGCTAATGTCTGCAAAGTTCCTAGCTAAATGCTGCTAAATTCCCTTACACACTCAGCATGTTACTGAGTGTAGAATGCTTTCTTCCCAGCCTCTTCCCTGGCAAGAGCTGGCTGACAATGGGCAGTGCAGTCCAAGTCCACCCCCTATGGTCTCTGTGACCTTGGGCCAGCTCCTAATCCCTGTGGGTCTCCTGATTCCCAAGTGTAATGGATGGGCCATTAAGGAGCAATTCAGTCCTGAAACAATTTTATGAATCTCTGAGTTCCAAGCAAATGTCACATAAAAGGTTATCTAGCAGCGACAGATATTTCTGTGCCCGAAGCATTTTTCTGAGGAAGCAATGTCTGAGGAGAAAAAGAGCTTGGGTGGCCAATGTGAACTTCTGGTCTCTAACCCCTGTGCTGCCTCATTGGAGGTACCCATGGAAACTCGGGGGATTATGCGAAAGCCTTCTTAGCTACTCACCAGTCCCGGCACCTACCCTTCTCTTTGGTAATCTTCGTCCAGATTTGACAGGAGTTGCGAACCCGCCGTGGAGAGGTCGACTGCAGCCAGGGGCAGGTCACGATAGGCAAAGTTCACCAGCTGCACAGGAGCAATGCTCTTGGTTTCTTCATCTACTTGTTGGGAGATGATCTCAACTTCAGAAATTCCTCCTTCTATGGCAGGCCTGAGTTGGGGAGAAGGGCAACAGGGCAGTCAACCCTCAAGAACAAAGTAATTTTTCTACTCCCCGAGGGAAGGAAGAAGAATGCATCAGAATCTATGCTGTGCTGGTGGCGAGCAGGGGAAGCTTGAGGTCGCCGATCCTCCATGCTGGCCATCCAAGGGACTGGACTGAAGCCCCTGTGTCCTCTACCAGTTGGGGAACAATGGAGGAAGGGAAGGAGGAATTGCTCAGATTTGAAAATAGGAGCTATGGAGGTAGGATCTTTATCAAGGGGGCTAAAGACCCAGATGGAAATTCTGCCCACCAGAAAAACCTGGGCTTAGATCTTTAGGATTTTTGGTCCCTAGACTTTATATTGGAGTAATATATTCTTTTTTTTTTTTTTTAAAGATTTATTTATTTATTTGACAGAGAGAGGGAGAGCACAAGCAGGGGGAGGGGGTGGCAGGGAGGGGTAGAGGGACAGGGAGAAGCAGGCTCCCCACTGAGCAGGGAGTCCGACACCTGGCTCGATCCCAGGACCGAGATCATGACCTGGGCCAAAACCCAAGAGCCAGACGCTTAACTGACTGAGCCACCCAGGCGCCCCGGAGTAATATACTCTTTTAAACTGTTTCCTGGGTTTCTCTGTAAAGGTCCTTTAAAATGTTTCTACCATCTGTACCACAACAGAGAAGAGAGGTTTCTGTTTGTGACTGGATGTACTGCTGGTGGTTGGGGAACTGACCTGGAGAGACCACCTGGGCCTTGGACGGTGAGGACAGCAGGGGCCAGCTGTCCCTGGCTGCCACTCCCTTCCCACTTAAACTGGTCCTACTCCATCTCCCCTCTTAAGGCTGAGAGTAGGAAAAGGAGGCCACTTGATCAAACTTCTGTGGAGCTGTCAGTCTCTTACGTCACTGGTGGGCTTACGCAGGGCACTGCGAATACCTGACAACTACTCCGGCAATACAAGGCTTCTGAGCTCCAGGCAGTATCACCTCCCAACCTCCTGGCGGATATATGGCAATTCGGTCACTACTGACAGAAGTGGGAGGGGGGTATTACACATCCTGCAGCGTGGCTGACAATGAAGAAGTGTCCTGTCCCAACACCAACAGGGACCCTGTGGAGAGATGCTGGGCTAGATCACTTTGCTCTACCTTCCTGGGGTGCCGTCTTTGGTCCCCCCAACACATCCCTGACCCTCTCTTAACCTGTAGAACCCGAGGGGCTGGGTCTTATGCTTCTGGCCAAACAATGAAGGTCAGAAAGAAAGATGGTGTGAATGGAGAGGAGTGGAAATTAAATGTCTGAGGGAACACTGAGAGGCCGGTTTTACTACTGGGGTGGCAGTCAGTCTTGGCAGCTGTTCTTGGGCTCTGTGTCGACTCCAAGGCTGACCTCCCTGGGGCTTCTCTGGAGCCTCAGTTTCTCCAGCTGAAACACAAGGAGGTGAAACGGAGGCTCCTTAAGGGCTCATTCTCACCCTAGCATCTGATATGGAGAAGAGACATGGAGCATGGGGGAGGAGCTCTGCAGGGACAAGTCCCTCCACCTAAGTTCCAAACTTTCCTTTTCCAACCATCACTGAAAGCTAACCAGCCACACACAGCGGCAGTTATCCAGGAATGTCAGAGCCGAATCTGCCCACTGCTCTCTTGCTTGAATCATGCAGATAATTGAGGAAAAAGAGGGATTTTTATTTGAATGCCACCGGTTGGGAGCCTAAACGACCTGAATTCACCAAGTAATTTCCAGTGCCCCGATTCTCTTTGGTAGGCCTTATTTAAACCTTTGCTTTTTGCTACCTGTCAAGCACAGATAATAGTACTCATCATTGTGTGACATTTACAAAATGACTCAAGATCTTCAGACAGAACAGTCATAGGATGTGAGGCTTCTGTGTTTCTCAACAATTGAAATAAAAGTGTGGGTGTTTAGTGGGGAATCCTGGCTCCTCCAGGTGTTTCCAAAAAAGTCAATGCTGGGTTGAATTTGTTCTCTTTTCTTCTGGGCTACTCACAGAAGCTACGGGTGGCTTAACTGCACACAGAGAACTTTCTGATCCGTGGGATGTTCAGAGGGTTGGAGTGAATTTCTGAGACTAACAGGATGTGGCTTTGAGCAGCAGGGGACAGGCTTCTTCTGCCTTCCTGACTTTCTTGCTAGAGTCATAGCAGCCCAGCACCATCTCTGGTCTGCGGTCATCTCAGCAGGAGGAAACAAGGCCTCCCTTGGTGGGAGTGAAGGTCCCACAGTTCATAGCCTGGGTGTTGAGACTAGCCTCTGGTCTCAGATATGAAGAACACTATGATGGACAATGGGTATTAATGGCCCCATTCTTCACCCTCTCCTTTTACCATGGGACCCTGCAGAGCTCCTCCCATCAGAAGGAAGAGTATGATTCTCCTGCCTTGATTCTGGGCTCAGTTTTATGATTTGTTTTGGTCAAGGGGATGTTAGCAGACGTGACACAGGCAGAGGCGTGAAAAGGAGCTTCAATTTCTCCTGTACCTCCGATATTGCCATTGGAAGGTGACCAGCCTAGCCTATGGGAGGATAAGGGACACACTGAGCAGAATCCAGTTTCACCGATATCAGCTGACAGCAAGCCAAGCTCCATATCTAAGAGTGATTCCAGATGAGCAGGTATCTAGCTGGCTACCCCACACATGGAGGAATAGATACTGATGCTGTATTCTGCTCAGGTACCACAGTTGTTTGTTACACAGCATTACTGTGGGCAAGAGATAACGGGTTCCTGCTCCAGATGGCAGCAGCCCGCCCCAGAGCTAGGCAGGCTGGGGCAGTATGGTGTGACAGAAAGAATGCTGTTCTCATCGTGGTATTTTTGCCAGTGAGTTGCAAAACACAAAATAAGTGACCACTTCGCTGGTGTTTGGTAAGATGAAGTGGTGGTTTACATGGCATCTTAGGTTCGGGGAACTGAAAGCACTTCTGCCCTTGGTTTCATAAAGCCTACTTTTAGAAACCCTCTCATGATTTCTAAATTTACTTGCAATTCCCATTTTGTTAATTCACCTTAAGCACGTCCTAATCTTGTCTTGAGGTTTGCTTTTGAAGTTTTCCCCATTTTCCATGACATCCAGCTAACGGAAGTGTGTACAGTGGTTGCTTGGAATCAGAAGATCCCTGTCTTATGGAAGATGTATAACAACAGTTGTGGACTGCAGAATTTCTCTGCTTTTTTAAACCAAAAAATGAGATGACATTAGTGGGGCAACTCAGAGAAAGAGCAGATTTTAACATATCATTTTAATGTCAGGCTCAAGGACAAAATCGTCTGGAGCTCCTCCACCTTCACAGGGCTGAGGAAGGAGCTGTTGGTTGCACCCACGATTCTGAGGTACCAACTCAGCAATCACAGAGAGGAGATCCCGGTGTTACTTACTGTGGATTGGTCATGTTGAAAGATGCAACCAGAGCCATGGGTTTTCTTAGTGTCTCCTGGGGCTCAGCCGTCTTGAAGCCTGCCGTCAGCATTTCTAAGTGTGAGTTCTTACAAGACATACAAAATGGTACCTTGAAAACAAGTAATTGAATGGTAGGAATTTATTACACTGTCAAACAGATGTCAAACCAAAGTCCTCCTAAACTCATCTAAAAATGGAAGTCCTTAGAACTTTCTTTGATAAAACAGCACTTTTCTTCAAAGTTATGTTTGAACAAAGTATGTGTTGAACAGATTCTTACAATTACCCAATGTAATTACTCTCCTTTTTAGAGATGAATAAATATGTCCAGAGTGACAAGATGAATTTTCTGTGTCACACATAGATGACAGAGAAAGCCAGACTGGACCCCGGGTTTTCTGACTTTTCGTTTATAGTTCTTTCCACTTTTCCAGCATGCCTAAGCAAATCAGGGTAATTTATACTCCAGCTTTAGGAATCTCAAAAATCTCAGGTGTTTTCCCACAATGAGAGAGGCAGCACATCCTGGAGCCAGACTGCCTGGGGTCAGAGCCTGCCTCCCACTTATTAGTGCTGTCACCTTGGGTAAATTACTTAACCCCTTTGTCCCTAGTTTCTCCACCTATAAGATAAGAATGATAATAGAACTGGGGCACCTGGGTGGCTCAGCCGTTAAGCGTCTGCCTTCGGCTCAGGTCATGGTCCCAGGTTCCTGGGATCGAGCCCCGCATCGGGCTCCCTGCTCGGCAGGAAGCCTGCTTCTCCCTCTCCCACTCCTCCTGCTTGTGTTCCCTCTCTCGCTGTGTCTCTCTCTGTCAAATAAATAAATAAAATCTTAAAATAAAATAAAAGGTCTTATTTAAGAATGATAAGAGAACTAACTAAATGAGTTAATGCATGTGAAAACACTTAGAATAGTGCCTGGCGTGTAGTGCTGGCTTTTATTATCACAAATATTGTTTTATAAATTTAAATTGCACTGTCTGTTGAATCTGAGCACATTCCAAAGCATTTGGATGGCTGAGTGTAAGATTTCCTCCTAAAATTTGGACTAGGTAAACAGAATATACTTTTCTATAAACCAGTGCCATGGGACCACCTGGAAGTCTTCTAAGAGACAGTAACAATCTGGCAGAAAGAACACAAAGACAGAGAGCTGGGTTCTGGGTGATTTTGTTCATGTTACAAGGGAGGTTGTCCAAGGGGCAATCCTTGTGGAGACTGCATTCTGTTGCAAACTGCCTTTCCTGCAAGACATCACCATGAGAGAAACCCCCTCTCCCAATCCCAAAGCTCAGCAAGCAGAAACACTTGAATCAGAGACAAAAGAGTTGTGACATCATGTAAAAGGCACAGACACTCCCAGGGTGAGAAGTATTGGGAGATGGATGGTAAATCTGCAAACTGGGGAAGCTCCCTGAAGTTCTGTGTAATTAAGAAATGACAGCTGAAGTTAAAGGTACTTGAGGAAATCTTGGGAAAGTCTTAAAGCAACTGGAAGAGAGATGGAGAACTTTCTAAAATTAGAAGGGCTTTAATATACGAGGCCACCGTTTCCACACCAGCTGTACGTGGGGCAGAAAAAGCAAGGGATAAGAGCAGGGAGAATTTGGATAGGTTTTTTTGTAACCATACCCTGCTGAGGGTTTCCCCTTTACCTTGGTATACCTTAGAAGGTTCTAAACATTAGAATCGGAACTCTCCCTTACAGTATTTGGAATTGGGTATTAATTGTACACTAAGCTTTATATGGGTCTCCATTCCATAATAGAGACATAGTCTCACTCTTTCCTTTATAAGCCTCAGTGAAGTCAGGCTCAGGGTACGCACAAACAGGAGACCATGGGAGCAATGCCCACTTCCAGAGTGGTGTTTTAACAGGCTGTATTCCCAAGTGAGCAAGGCTATAGAGGCAGTGTTGTGACTTTCATCAGGAGATTTATGTCTTCTTGTTCTTATTTTTGTGATATTAACAGCCCTTGGTGATCACTTCCTAGATCCATAAATTCATTAGGATTTGCAAAAGGGGGATACTATGATTTTATCATGCCTTTTCCATTTATCAGCTTGTATGAAGACAAACTCCTCCTCATCAACTATTTGATTAGCCTAAAATACAGTTCACATAGAAAAGGATAAATGCTCAACTTTTCTTTTTATTTACTGATTTTCAAAAGTTAGTTAATTGGTATCTTGTTATCTTCCAAACTCGATCAATGAGGTATTTTTTTTTTTTAACTTTCCACAGCATCATGGATTTAAATTCATCCAGCAGGAGTTGAGTGAAGGAGCAGACTCCCTGTAAGCGGGATGGTAGTTTCCTGAAAAGGAGATATGGGACTGGGTAAGAAACGATTGGCATCTCCAGTAGAAGGCAAAGATGAGGTAGAAGACAGGGTAAATCATATTTGGACGGACAGGAGTAGGTTGCTTTAGTCAGTGGTTTTGATCCTTAACAAGCAGCACATTTTAGAAAGCAAGCTCCCTGAAGATGTTATTTAAAAACAATATTCTCCAAATAAAATAACCCCAAAGCACAAGCCTAGCACGAATCAGGTGTAGTCTAGCACTCTATAAATGAACATTTGAAGTGCAAACCTGCTGTCTCATAAACCTAGTAAAAGCAGAAGAGAAAACCTGTTTTGGATTTACAGGGTCTGGCTATGGTGGGTAGTGAGGCTGCTTTTTTTGACTTTAGTAAAATCCACTTGTTGCTCATTAGCCTTTGTAATTACCAATATCATTTGCTTGTTCCAGCCCGATCTGCAAAATTCAGGCTGGCATCCTAGGAATTTTAAAGCCGAAAAAGATTTCTTTCTTTCTTTTTTTTTTAAAAGATTTTATTTATTTATTTGACAGAGAGAGACACAGCGAGAGAAGGAACACAAGCAGGGGGAGTGGGAGAGGGAAAAGCAGGCTTCCTGCTGAGCAGAGAGCCCGATGCGGGGCTCAATCCCAGGACCTTGGGATCATGACCTTAGCCAAAGGCAGACGATTAACGACTGAGCCACCCAGGCGCCCCTGAAAAAGATTTCTAAGATCAAGTTGTCAGTTCCCTCACTTGCCAGGTGAAAAAGTCCGTAATACAGTTCACCTGTCCCCAGAGGCGCCCAAGTCTATTCCTCAACCCTTACTTGTGTAATGGCCCCTTGGCATACACATCCCATTGGTTTCCAAGCCTGGTTTACTCAGAATCACCTGGGGGCCTTTGGGGACGTATAAATTCTTAGGCTATACTGCAGAACTGCTGAATCAGAACTCTGTAGGTGGAGTTTGAGAATCTTTTTTTAAGTTCCCCAGGTGTCTGACATGCAACCACTCCATTTGACTATTATATCAATGGTTCTCAAACTTTCCATCGTATCAAAATCACCTGGAAAACTACTGGCCCCAACCACAAGCTTTCTAACTTAGTATGTTTGGGGTGGGGGCCTGAGATTCATATTTTGAACAAATTCCCAGGGGATACTGGTTTGCTGATCCACAGGCCACATTTTTTCCTTTTTTTTAAAAATAACATGTAATGTATTATTTGTTTTAGGGGTACAGGTCTGTGATTCATCAGTCTTACACAATACACAGCGCTCACCATAGCACATACCCCCACAATGTCCATCACCCAGCCACCCCATCCCTCCCACCCCCCTACACTCCGGCAACACTGTTTGTTTCCTGAGATTAAGAGTCTCTTATGGTTTGTCTCCCTGTTTTCATCTTGTTTCATTTTTCCCACCCTTCCCCTATGATCCTCTGTCTTGCTTCTAAATTTCCACATATCAGTGAGATCATATAATTGTCTTTCTCTGATTGACTTATTTCGCTTAGCATAATACCCTCTAGTTCCATCCATGTCCTTGCAAATGGCAAGATTTCATTTTCTGATGGCTACATAATATTCCATTGTATATATATACATCACATCTTCTTTATCCATTCATCTGTTGATGGACATCTAGGCTCTTTCCATAGTTTGGCTACTGTGGACATTGCTGCTATAAACACTGGGGTGCAGGTACCCCTTAGGATTACTACATTTGTATCTTTGGGATAAATACCCAGTAGTGCAATTGCTGAGTTGTATGGTAGCTCTATTTTCAACTTTTTGAGGAACCTCCATACTGTTTTCCAGAGTGGCTGCACCAGCTTGCATTCCCACCAACAGTGTAGGAGGGTTCCCCTTTCTTCGCATCCCCACCAACATCTGTCATTTCCTGACTTGTTAATTTTAGCCATTCTGACTGGTGTGAGGTGGCATTTCATTGAGGTTTTGATTTGGATTTCCCGGATGCTGAGTGATGTTGAGCACTTTTTCATTCATCTATCGGCCACTGGGTGTCTTCTTTGCAGAAATGTCTGTTCATGTCTTCTGCCCATTTCTTGATTGGATTATTTGTTCTTTGGGTGTTGAGTTAGATAAGCTCTTTATAGCTTTTGGATACTAGCCCTTTATCTGATATGTCATTTGCAAATATCTTCTCCCATTCTGTCGGCTGTCTTTTGGTTTTGTTGACTATTTACTTTGCTGTGCAAAAGCTTTTTATCTTGATGAAGTCCCAATAGTTCATTTTTGCCCTTGCTTCCCTTGCCTTTGGCTATGTGTCTAGGAAGAAGTTGCTGCGGCCAAGGTCAAAGAGGTTGCTGCCTGTGTCCTTCTCAAGGATTTTGATGGATTCCTGTCTCACATTTAGGTCTTTCATCTATTTTGAGTCTATTTTTGTGTGTGGTGTAAGGAAATGGTCCAGTTTCATTCTTCTGCATGTGGCTGTCCAGTTTTCCCAACACCATTTGTTGAAGAGACTGTCTTTTTCCCATTGGACATTCTTTAATGCTTTGTTGAAGATTAGTTGACCACAGAGTTGAGGGTCCATTTCTGAGTACTCTATTCTGTTCCATTGAGCTATGTGTCTGTTTTTATGCCAGCACCATAATCTCTTGATGATTACATCTTTGACTTCACAGATATATTCAGAACATTCCATCTCAAAGCAACAGAATACACATTCTTCTCTAGTGCCCATGGAACATTCTCCAGAACAGATCACATCGTGGGTCACAAATCAGGTCTCAACTGGTACGAAAAGACTGGGATTATTCCCTGCATATTTTCAGACCACAATGCTTTGAAACTCGAACTCAGTCACAAGAGGAAAGTTGGAAAGAACTCAAATACATGGAGGCTAAAGAGCATCCTACTAAAAACTGAATGGATCAACTAGGAAATTAAAGAAGAATTAAAAAAATTCATGGAAACAAATGAAAATGAAAACACAACTGTTCAAAATCTTTGGGATATAGCAAGGTGGTCCTAAGAGGAAAATACATAGCAATACAAGCCTTTCTCAAGAAACAAGAAAGGTCTCAAATACACAACCTAACCCTACACCTAAAGGAGCTAGAGAAAAAACAGCAAATAAAGCCTAAACCCAGCAGGAGAAGAGAAATAATAAAGATCAGAGCAGAAATCAATGAAATAGAAACCAAAAGAACAGTAGAACAGATCAATGAAACTAGGAGCTGGTTCTTTGAAAAAATTAGTAAGATTGATAAACGCCTGGCCAGACTTATCAAAAAGAAAAGAGAAATGACCCAAATAAATAAAATCATGAATGAAAGAGGAGAGATCAC
>NC_138377.1:103527069-103580055 GCF_054177405.1 Leptonychotes weddellii
CAAGAGCCCAGGGCCAGATGGCTTCTCAGGGGAATTCTACCAAACACTCATTAACAAGGAACCTATTCTTCTGAAAGTGTTCCAAAAAATAGAAATGGAAGGAAAACTCCCAAACTCTTTTTATGAGGCCAGCATTACTTTGATCCCAAAACCAAAGGCCCCACCAAAAAGGAGAATTACAGACCAATATCCCTGATGAACATGGATGCAAAAATTCTCACCAAAATACTAGCCAATAGGATCCAACAGTACATTAAAAGGATTATTCACCACGACCAAGTGGGATTTATTCCTGGGCTGCAAGTTGGTTCAACATCTGCAAATCAATCAATGTGATACACTACATTAATAAAAGAAAGGACAAGAATCATATGATCCTCTCAATAGATGCAGAAAAAGCATTTGACAAGTACACCATCCTTTCCTGATTAAAACTCTTCACAGTATAGGGAAAGAGGGTACATACCTCAATATCATAAAAGCCATCTATGAAAAATCCACAGCGAATATCATTCTCAATGGGAAAAAACTGAGAGCTTTCCCCCTAAGGTCAGGAACACAGCAGGGATGTCTACTCTCACCACTGCTGTTCAACATAGTACTAGCAGTCCTAGCCTCAGCAATCAGACAACAAAAGAAATCAAAGGCATCCGAATGGGCAAAGAAGAAGTCAAACTCTCACTCTTTGCAGATGATATGATACTTTATGTGGAAAACCCCAAAGACTCCACCCCAAAACTGCTAGAACTCATACAGGAATTCAGGAAAGTGGCAGGATATAAAATCAATGCACAGAAATCAGTGGCATTTCTATACACCAACAAGGAGACAGAAGAAAGAGAATTTAAGGAGTCGATCCCCTTTACATTGCACCCAAAACCATAAGATACCTAGGAATAAATCTAACTAAAGAGGCAAAGAATCTGTACTCAGAAAAATAGAATACTCATGAAAGAAATTGAGGAAGACACAAAGAAATGGAAAATGGAAAAACATTCCATGCTCATGGATTGGAAGAACAAATATTGTGAAAATGTCTATGCTACCTAGAGCAATCTACACATTCAATGCAATCCCTATCAAAATACCATCAACTTTTTTCACAAATGGAACAAATAACCCTAAAATTTGTATCAAACAAGAAAAGATGCCGAATAGCCAGAGGAATGTTGAGAAAGAAAAGCAAAGCTGGTGGCATCACATTTCCGGACTTCAAGCTCTATCACAGACCACATTCTGATCTTCTGAATCAGAAACTACATGAGGTAAAGATGGCCTTTTAATCCCTGGTTGCAAAGCTACTGTGGTGGAACTGTCAGCAGAACCTACTCTGGCCAGGCAGAAGGAGGCCAGGTTTATCAGTTAGGAATACTTTCATTTGCAAGTAACAGAGTATCTGACTACCAGTGACTTAGGCAGTGAAGACTTTTAATTATCTTACCTAGGAATAAGCCTGGAGGCAGTGGTTCTGAGATATCACCAAGGACTCAAACCCTTTTCATCCTTCCCCAGTCCTCTGTGTGATGCATTACTCACACTTATTGCCTTGTGGTTGCAGAATCGCTGCTGCAGCTCCAGCTTGCATGCCAACTCCTAAACAGGAAGAAAGAACCAAAGGCTTTCTCTTCATAAGCTCTGATCTTTTATTCTGTAGGAATTATCTTTCCAAGCCCTCTAGCCAGCATCTCCTGGTATCTCCTTGGGCAGAGCTGGGTCACATGGTCAGATGGCCGTGAAGAAGCCTGGGACAATGGGCAGCTGGCCAAAGGAGTAAGGAGTGATAGGAGAGCCTAGTCCAGTCATAATTCATCCCCTGGGGCTGGGCATATTGTTTCCATAAACAAATCTCCATTCTCTCAGCAAGAAGTGGGAAGGAGCTGTTGCAGGCATAACTAATCGTCTGCCAGGCCAGGTTTGGACACTTCTTATATGGTTCTGTGGCTCAGCTGAATAAGTTTCCTAGGTCTCCAAATAAGACTGACCAAATATTGGTAAGTGGCTGGCAGGAAATATAGAGGATGCGCTCTCACAAAATCTCAGGGTTCTTTTATTTAGAAAGCATTGCATGTGTGAGGCTCAATTTTGCCATCATCAAGCTTGCTGGAGAATCTGTTCTTAGTGAGAAGCCACTGAGCACTGGCACCTTTCATGGACATCATGTTCCACACCCCCAGGAGGAGAAAGTTGTGTTTCTTGTGCTGAATGAGAAAGGTTTCTGTGTAACAACAAAAGGTCATCCTTGTTACCTTGACCCATTAATACCTTGCTCCACTAACAAGGAACTAAAATGAAGACAATCAGGGTGCCTGGGTGGCTCAGTCGGTTAAGCGACTGCCTTCGGCTCAGGTCATGATCCTGGAGTCCCGGGATCGAGTCCCGCATCGGGCTCCCTGCTCGGCGGGGAGTCTGCTTCTCCCTCTGACCCTCCCCCCTCTCATGCTCTCTCTCTCTCATTCTCTCTCTCAAATAAATAAATAAAATCTTTAAAAATAAATAAATAAAAAAAAAAATAAAATGAAGACAATCAATCATGTACCCAAGCATTCTCCCACTGTAATCTCCAGTCTATTGCAAAATTCTTAGCTACCAAATGAGTGGGCAGGGAGCCCACAGTGGCTCTCTTTTCTAGGTGTAGTACGGTGTCCTATGGATGCCTCTAACTTTCTATTGTGTTTGCTCCTCTTCACTTAGATAGTCATGCAGCCTATCAATTATTATCAGTCTCATCAAGTATGGGAAACATGGAGCAAGATCACACAAAACTAGATCCCATCATCCCAAATTATTTGGGTATTCTAAGAAGAAAATCAAGAAGACCATTTTCATAATCTTTTCATTCCCCTCAATATTTTTTTCCTAACAAACATTCCCTAAATTGAATATACCATGTCCCTGCTGGACAAAGGATCCCCTCACTGCCTCCTTACCCCCACTTGGCCTGAAAAGAATGCCACCTAGCAGGCACTCCTCAACCCTGGCCTGCTGTCATTCTCCCTCTGGAATTCTGCAGAGCTTCTGGGAAACTCTATTATCTATGATTTGGGGAAGTACCAACAATTAGCTGGGGCTGTAATGGCTGCTCCGTTACCCCTGACCCCCCACCTTCTGGAACCAAGCAAATCTTAAGTATATATGCCAAACTTTGCAAACCGCCAAAGCAATATTTTGCTTTATGTGATATTAACTAAAATATGTTAAGAACCCGGATATAATTAATTTTGCTGAATTCCACATGATACAAGGTAAGTGACCATTCTTAGGTAAATGGAGGGAAAAAGTCCTCTTTCTTCAATACTTTTATACTACAAATGGTATGATGTGAAAGCAACCCCCATTCTTTACCCTCCCCATACCAATGCCCCCTTTGTTACAGACTGCATGTTTTTGTCCCACCTCACGAGTCCTGTTTTGAAATCCTAACTCCAATGTAATGGTATTAAGATGGAGGTCTTTGGATAGATCATGGGAGTGGAGCCCTCATGAATTGGATTAGTGCACTCATAGGAAGAGATACTTGGCCATGTGAGGATTCAGCAAGAATATAGTTGTCTGCAAACTAGGAAGAGAGCTCTCACCAGATACCAGATCTGCCATCACCTTGATCTTGGACTACCTAGCCTCCAGAACTGAGAGAAAGAAATGCTTTTTGTTGAAGTCACCCAGGCTGTGGTATTCTGTTACAGCAGCTTGAATGGACCAAGATAGTCTCCTAACTTTTCATTGCCCTTTTACCCTGTCTCTGGGTTTGGCTCTGTGACTGGCTTTGTCCAAGTGGACTGGAGGGTGTGATGGTTAATTTTATGTGTCAACCTGACACATAAAAAAGGATATTTAAACATTATTTCTGGGTATGTCTGTGAAGGTGTGTGTGTTTTTCAAGACTTTATTTATTTTAGAGAGAGACAGAGAGTGCGAGCATGAGCAGGGGGAGGGGCAGGGAGAGAGGGAGAGGGAAAGAATCTCCAGCCAACTCCATGCCCAGCATGGAACCCAATGCAGGGCTCCATCCCACAACCCCAAGACCACGACCTGAGCAGAAACCAAGGGTTGGATGCTCAACCAACTGAGCCACCCAGGCACCCCTGTGGAGATGTTTTTGGATGAGGTTAACATTTGAATTGGTATACTGAGTACAGTAGGTGTCCGTCCCCAATATGGGTGGCCTCATCCAATCTGTTGAAGGCCTGAATAGAAGAATACAAGGTTGAGTAAGAAAGAATTCTTTCTCTCTGCCTCACTGTCTTTGAGCTGGGACATCAGTCTTTTGCTCTTAGACTTAGACTCAAACTTATACCACTGGCTCTCCTCGCTAGACTTTTCAGCTTCCATAATCATGTGAGTCAATTCCTTATAATAGATCACTTTATTGACATATATAACATATATATCTTATTGATTCTGTTTCTCTGTAGTACCCCAATATATCAGCAAACATGAAGCATTGGTCATGTGTTTGGGCTGGCCCCTTCTCTTGCACATCACCATGACAACATACACACCTGGGCTGGCCTGCTGCAGGATGTCCAGTTGCCTCAGTCAAGGCCAGCCAACAGGCAGCTGCCCTCCTGAGTGAGCTCAGGCAAGACTAGAAGAACCACCTGGCTGTTCCCAGCCTAAATTGCCAACCCAGACTCATGAACTAAATAAAGTTTTTTTTTTTTTAATTCATTATTCAGTTCTTTATTAGCATCTTCCATGTTCCAGGAACAATACTAAACATTGATATTATCATGATAAATGAGACCTGGTCACAGCACTCAAGAAACTTGTGGACTAGTGATAGAGACAGATGCATAGGTAGAAATTAAAATTCAAAAAGGTGAGAATAATGAAACATTACAAGAGTGTTTTGAAAGCTATAAACTTCCTTATAAATATTAAGCAACTAATGATTCCTCACACTGGAAGGCACAATCCCTCTCTTCCTTCAGCCGTCTGTCAAGGAAAGGTTTGTTTTTTTTTAAGCCCATCAAGTTTTGGGGGGTAGTTTACTATGTGGCAATAGATAATTGATACATTATAGACAAATGTCCACTGCAACACATAAAATATAAAGACGTATATTTTTAAAGCATGAAGTTTCCCTCCATCCTCCATCTTAACCTTTCACATCTCAGTTGAGGTCCCTGTGTTAACACCCAGGTGTAGAAATCCTTGCTCAGAATCATGTACACATGTACTCACATATATAGGCTAATTTTTGTGGGTTTGTGTTTAACAAAATAAAACCAACTCTGCAATTTGCTTTTATCACTTATCAATATATAATGGACATCCTTTCTGGTCAACAGATAAAGATTTATACCTTTTTCTGATTTCTTAATTCATATATATACACACATGCACATATACAACTTTACATAAATTGCTTGTCATAAAATTCAAGTTTTTAGTGGTGCCTGCTTCCCCTACATTATCTGCCTTACTGTTGTCCTCCCCCAACAGACATATGTGCACACACATATAACCATGTTAAACCTATATGTATCTTTCCTCACTGTTCTTTGTGCTTATAATTGTACAGTTGTTTGCTTTATTTAAAAGTATATATTATTCATACTTATCTATTTTTTGCTTTTCCCGCTCAGTATCTGGTAGAAACCTCCTCTCCCAAGTCAAGCAGAAAACTCAGATTCATTCTTTAATTAATGGCTGCATAGTATTTCATGGTGTAGATGTGCCATAAGTTAGTTTACAATTTGCCCACTGATGGGTAGTTTCTGATTTTTTTTTTTTTTTTTAGGCCACTGTGAAAATGCTACAGTAAACATCCTTGCATACATTTTTATTTTATTTATTTATTTGAGAGAGAGAATGAGATAGAGAGAGCATGAGAGGGGGGAGGGTCAGAGGGAGAAGCAGACTCCCTGCTCAGCAGGGAGCCCAATGTGGGACTCGATCCCAGGACTCCAGGATCATGACCTGAGCCGAAGGCAGTCGCTTAACCAACCGAGCCACCCAGGCGCCCCCTTGCATACATTTCAATCTGTATTTATTTTCAGTTGTATGGGATAGAGTCTCAGGAGTGACATTAGTGGGCTGAAGAGTATATATTTTAAATTTTAACAGTTAAAACAAGACTGCTTTCCCAAGGACTGTAATAATTCATACTCCAGTGCAACTCTTTGAGGGAAGAGTCTTAATCATTCACAAGCTGTTGAGGGTGGCTGTGAACACTTGCTTAATTATACCCCCTTCCTCATGGAGCACTGGAATAAGAACAGGACACAAGGGTGAAAGCAAAACTAGTAATACATATCTTTATGCCACAATATACTCAGTTGACTTAGGGACCATCCTGTCATGGTATTCCTATGGGCCATTTCAGCAACAGTCAATCCCCTGAGAATCCTACTTTCTTCCTTGTGCCATAAACCCCAACCATCCAAAGCAAACCAATCAAATAACCAGTTTCTGGGTTCTCTTGGGTGCTCACCCTGTGCCCACCGCCAGGACTTACAAGCTAGCAAAGAGAATGGGTAAAAATACAGAACTTAAGCTAGATATAGTTCCTGACCAACTAGATATCTTATCAAAGGAGAAGAATTTTAGGAAGAGTCACCCTATTTTTCACAACTTTAGTGTACCAATATATAAGACAGTGCCCAAAACATTACCAGACACTGTCAGAATGTCAGACAGTCCCCAAAACATTACCAGACACTGTCAGTGCACCAGAATTTCCTGAAGTTGTCCCCTCCACGGTTGTGCCCTCCTGTCCTCACTCCCAGGGAAGTCAGGTCTCCTTTCATAGATCACAGGTCTTTGCATGATGACAATGGCCAAAATGTTGGCCAATGTCCCATTTGAACACCAATGGCACAGTGCTCATTGGCACGAAGCTGGGGCTCTGGTTTAGGTCAGGATTTGGGGAGAAGTGCCACTCACTAATACCTCTCTTTGTATGACCCAGGTCTTGTTGGAAGCTTCCCAGCTGGAGCTATCACTCTATATGACACTGCTGTGCAATGGTGCTCTAGGGGCATCTCCGGGGATGCTGCAAAGACCTCACTTCCTTCTAAACAACACTGTTTATTTTAAAAAAGGGTAGAGACTGGAGCAAATGCAAACCAAGGTATCTACATGCCTTTATGTGGGTCAGGACCCCTCAGATTACAGGCATTTATAGAGATCCCAGCAAGTTCCAAGCTTGGTGCTGGGCATTGGGATGCAACATGGTCTAAGGCCATCCCTGCTCTCAAGTTTCCAGTCTCATCAGATTAAAGGTTCCAAAGCAGCAATACGTGAATGAAGACTAAAGGGGACATGTGCTGAGCAGTACAGAGTGAAGATGTGGCAAGAGGAAGGCAGGAGGAAGGCAGTGTGGGCTGCACAACTGAAAAGGCAGTGGCTCTTCACACGGCTGTTGTGACCTGGCCTTGCCCTGGACCACTTACCTGGTCAGTGGCAAGGGTAAGAAGACAACATCAGCTTTCCCGCCTCAAGGCCAATGGTGTCCGCCAGAGGTTCTAGCTGCATTGGGCCTGAGAAATACATGCAGAGCTTGTCTAAAATGCAGATTCCTGGGCCACTCTAGTGATCTGGATCCAGGAAGCCAGGAACTGGAGTTTCCTTGCAGCCCAGGTGACTGACCACCTGAGAAAACCTGGCCTACCGAACTTACCCACCTCCTATTAGCTTTACTCAAGAACCACAATCAGGGTCTCTTTAATTACACAAACACCTCTGGGCCTCAGCTCATTCCAGTCCCCTCTCCTGCCAACCCTGTGAACTGCCTGCCATTCCCAGCTTGTCTACACTTGGAAAATCCTCCATCATCTCTAGAAGCTCTGGGCCCTGAGTCCATTTCTCCAGCTTCAATAGTCCTTTCTTATCTGCCCTCAACTCAGAACAAACTACAGATATTCTCAACAAGGGTTACATCCAGGCTCAGAAAACACAATGAAACAACTCTAAGACCCAAACTGGGCTCTTAACGCAGTACAGGCTGCATGGGATAGAGGTATGGAAACTGGGAAAATCCCTTAGAGCCCAGTTTTGCCACTGCGATGAGGTGACGGACCCACCTCAGGCACTGTCACAGTATTTCATTTGATCCTGGTAGGTGACAAAGTAGTACGGCATGTGAGAAATTTTTACTGTTACTACCACAGATTGTCTCTAAGAAGTCACCGATATAAGGTACGCAATTTAATAACAGCTTGTCAATGAGAAAACTTACATACTGTCACATTAAATCTGTGCATCAACTGGAAGACGCTGATCGTTTCAATATTGGGAAACTAATAATCCAGTGTTAGCACTGAAGATGGTGAATATGGTATTATTGTTAATATTGAACATTTAAAACATAAGATAAAAATAAATTAATTAAATATCAGGATAGCTGAGGAAGAAAGCAGTCTAGAGCCACCCTGCAAACTCTTCCTTCTGCTACTAAACAACCAAAAAGCCAAGGGACGGGGGAGAGGGAGCTCAGGTATAAAAGTACAGAAGGGGGCAATCAGTCCATAACATCCATCAAGAGAGAAGCAACCTGAGGAGCCACAAAGAGCCATCTCACTGAGACTCCTAAATCTGGAAGGGTCAGGGAAGTCTCTTGGGAGAGCCAAGAGAGATGTGGCAGCCACACTGGGGGCAACTTTAATCTTCTCCATTATCAGCAAGTGCCCCCAGGCTGCCGAGGTGGGCTGATCATAGCTGCTCTGCAATCTGTTCCTCTGGCCCAGTTCCCAAGTGGTGTAGACCTGCTCAGGTGCACCTGCAGGGGCAGGTCCAATCACGGAAGAGACCAGGGCCAATGCTACCCTGGAGGGGCTTTCTCCAAAGTGGCTGTTCAAGGGGGAAGTAGGGAGCTATCAGGAACCAAAGGGTGACCTCTGCCAAACTTCCAAGAGGACAGGACAACCTTCTAGCTCAGTGGATAGAGACCCAGGGAAGAGCCTAGCCACAGCCTCACTCTGAGGGGTGAAGACAAGGGAGGCTGGCTCCTGATTTCCACAAACCAAATAAAAGTCACAGACCCTAAGATGGCCCACCTTATCAGTAAACAAAGACACATAAATTCAAACCATTTTTCTCCTAATGGACTGGGTAAGATTTATAAAAGCTAGCACTGATGATGGTGTGGAAATAATGGCCATTCACACACACTATTGACAGGACTGTAAATTGTTACAAATTTGCTGAAGGGTAATTTGATAATATTTATCAAAATTATTTTAACATGCACTTTTGTTGACCCAGCAATTGCACTTTTAGGAGATAGATTTTAAGGAAATAAGCTATTAAATATATACACACACACACATATATGTTTGTTGGATCATTGTTTTAATAGCCCCATGCTGAACACGTAGCAGATGCTCCAAAAATATTTGTTGATACAGGAATAAAATCATAAATTGAAAGCTATATAAATGTCCATCAATAGGAGACTGGTTAAATAAATAAGGAACCTGTATATTATGAGATTGTTATATAGCTATTGAAAAGGATGAATGTCGCCTAGAGCTGAGGGTTGGGAGGGACTGACTGCAAAGGGATATGAGGGAACTCTTTGGAATAATGGAAACATTCTACATCTTGATTTTGGTGATGGTCACAGTGTCCATTTAAAATGAGTGCTTTTTATTGTTTTTAAATTATACATTCAGCAATATATCTGATTTTTTTAAAAAAATGAACTATTGAAACTAATGAAAATTATTCTCATTAACAAAGAAAATTGTCTGCAATGTAACATTAAATAAAAAGGTCATAGAATAACATATATGATGATATGTTTTTATGATATGTATTTTATGAAAAATACATAGAAAATATGTGTGTGACACAGTGTGGAATTGGACTTTCCTACTGTTCTAGAGTTGTGTGGATGCCCTAAAGTTAAGGACAAACATGGTAAGTGCTCACTTTTTCTAAAGAAAGATGCTAGACCATCTATTTGGAACTAACAGATGGTCAAGCTGGTCCAGTAACTACTACACCCCACAGCCCGTAGGAGAGAAGGCTAGAAAAACTCATGCCAGACTCCCAGGCTGGCTGGGGCAGTGGGAGATGGCCAGGTAAGGACAGAGGGCAGTGATGAAAGCAGCTTGTCCTTAGCCACCAGCTAAGCAAGGATGTGGCACCAAAGTTCTTAGTGAAAATTAAACTCAATAGTTTAAGCAGAGCATGGATTTTTAAAGGATACTGAATCCTGGGTGGGCCAGAGAGCCAAGCATAGAAACTACATGGTCGGGATCACCAACCAGACCCTGGCGCTGCTCCAGCCAAAGTATCACTGATGCTATGGCACCACATAAACATTCTCTCCTTCTCCCTTCCAGGTCCTAGGTCCCACAGCTCCATCTCACTGGCAGAGATAGGTCAAACAGCTGCACCCTGGCGGCAAGGGAGGCTACTACCTTGGATGGTGGACTCAATTTGGGAATTTCCCTGAATCTAGAAATGCCATTTAAATGATGCGGGATGGTCACAGATATGGAAAGTACCCTCTGTTGTTATAGATTTCCTATGGGCATGTTGACCAGCCACCTAAGAAGGCTGCCTCTTAGGCCAAAGGGTCCCAGGGGCATAGTGCCAAAGCAGGAACTAAGAGTAGCCCTAAGAAGTTAGGCAACATGTCCAGTGGAATGGTGCATGCAACATCTTCCTCCCTGGCCCTGCTAGGGGAGGGCTGTGAGTAGGCAAGACACAGGAGGTGGGTTCCTAAGGAACTTGCAGAAGCATCCTTGGAGGAGGCAGAGTGCACAGAGGGAGTGGGGTGTGTCAGGGCAGCAGAAGAGCTGGTCCGTAGGTCAGGCTGTATTGATTAGATGAGAGACTGAAGTTTTGATTTAGACGGGGTATTTCAACTTCTGAAAAATGAGCCTATCCGAAATCCTGAGAGTGATTAGAAAATCTAAGGCACCTTCAAACATTCACATCAGGTGATGGAAAAGGGGAGACAATAGAATATGTTGGATAAAGGCATAAGTTGATTGCTTCCTATCAACTTCTGTTCATCTAAAAGGTCTGGGTAGCTATATTCCCAACCACAGTTATACATAGGGAGGCAGAGAAGTGGTATTCTTTTTTTTTTTTTTAAAGATTTTATTTATTTGACAGTGAGAGATACAGCGAGAGAGGGAACACAAGCAGGGGGAGTGGGAGAGGGAGAAGCAGGCTTCCCGCTGAGCAGGGAGCCCAATGCAGGGCTCGATCCCAGGACCCCGGGATCATGACCTGAGCCGAAGGCAGAAGCTTAACGACTGAGCCACCCAGGCGCCCCAAGAAGTGGTATTCTTGAGGAGAGTTCTCAAATCTCAGTGCTTTTTGTTCATGAGCATCTTTTGTTTTTAAAAAAGGATATTTCCATTAAAAAACCTACATATGAGGGGCGCCTGGCTGGCTCAGTCATTAAGCATCTGCCTTCGGCTCAGGTCATGATGTCAGGATCCTGGGATAGAGCCCCGCATCACATTGCATCGGGCTCCCTGCTCCACAGGAAGCCTGTTTCTCCCTCTCCCACTCCCCCTGCTTGTGTTCCCTCTCTCGCTGTGTCTCTGTCAAATAAATAAATAAAATCTTAAAAAAAAAATCTAGGTATTACAGAACTTGAAAACATTGTGCTAAGTGAAAGCCAGCCATAAAAGGCCACATATTGTATGATTCCATTTATATAAAATATCCAGAACAGATAAATCTCCAGAGGCAGAAAGCAGATCAGTGGTTGCCAGGGGCTGGAGGGATAGAAGAATGGGGAGTGATTGCTTTATGGGTACAGGGTTTCCTTTTGGCTTATGAAATGTTCTAGAACCAAACAGAAATAGTTGTACAGCAGTCTGAATGACATGAATGTACTGAAGGTCAATAATGGTAAATTTCATGTTTTGTGTATCTCACAATTTTAAAAACTGGGAAAATGAAAACAAAAACCAATGAATGACAACAAACACCTAGATATAATGATTGACAGGGATATATGTCCACCATAAATTAGAAAAAGTGGGTTTTAAAACTATGCCCAATATAAGAAACCCAATGTGTGAATGATACATAAAGCAATCTGAAAGGACAGATCCCATGATGGTAATAGTCATTATTTCTGGGTGGTGAGACCACTGTTAACCGTTTATGTTTCTATATTGTCTAATTTTCCTTTATAATGAAATATACTGTTTAAAATATGTACACAGGGTAAAAATTGGTCAGTGCATAAGAGAGGTACAGAGAAGGGACTGTGGAAATTCAGCGGCAGAAGACATGGCTGGGTTCTTGTTACTTCCTTAAAGTAGCCTCCTGACATGTGTCCTTACCTCCATGCTTCTTTTCTCGGATACATCTTAGAGCTGCCACCAGATGCCTTTTCTGGAGCATAGCTGTGATTTGCTCATTCCTTGACTCAAATACCCTCAGTGGTTCCCCACTGCCTACTGAACATAGTCTCAATTCCTTGGCCTGTGATTCAGAGCCTTCCACCATCTGGCCTCAACCTTTTAAACCATTCCTCATCCTCCATGCACTGCACTCTAGCCACCTTATCCAGACACCATGTTCCTAGTGCATGGACACACACACACACACACACACACACACACAATCTCTCTGCCTCTGCTTCTAGAATTTTTTCTGCTTGGAATATGGATTCCCCTATTCCACAAGCCCCAGTCATGCCTGGCTCTCCCACCCAACCTTCTCTAAACCAGCTTCCATTTGAGGACAGTAAGAGAGGACATATCTCTTTAGTCTCTCCCGCCCACTTCAACTGTACCTCTCTCAGGGCATGAATTACTTTTCTACTTCCTGTTATAGTGGTTTATGTTCATGTTCTATCTACTCTAGAAATCAGCTCCTTAAAGGTCAGGGCTCCTAATCAGCAAATTAAAAAAAAAAAAAATCTCTCAGGCACATTTCTATGTGCCAGATTTAGTCGGTGGCTTTTCTAAAGACAAAAATAATGCAAAGCTCTTGGGTGGCCCCATGAGTGTGCTTCCCACATTCAAAAAGTATTCCTCAATAATCCATCAAACTCGAGGACAGCTCTCAGCATGTCAATGCCGTGCTGAGGCAGCTTGTGGAGATGTCGTCAGCAGTGAACGTGCAAGGTCATTTTGGTGTCTAAGGAGAAACTTAGCTGAGCTGTTATGCAGCAAATCATCTTCCTTCAGAATTCAGTAGCACATTAGAAAAATTAATAGACTTTATTTTTATTTTTTTATTTTATTTTATTTTTTTTAAAGATTTTATTTATTTATTTGACAGAGAGAGAGACAGCAAGAGAGGGAACACAAGCAGGGGGAGTGGGAGAGGGAGAAGCAGGCTTGCCCGCAGAGCAGGGAGCCCGATGCGGGGCTCGATCCCAGGACCCCGAGATCATGACCTGAGCTGAAGGCAGACGCTTAACGACTGAGCCACCCAGGCGCCCCTATTTTTTTTTTTTTTAGAGCAGTGTTAGGCTTACAGGAAAATCAGTGGAAAGTACAGAGCATTCCCCCTGCCCAATGAGACCCCCCGTCTCAATGGTTTCCACCACTATTAACATGTTATGTTAGTGTGGTACCTTTGTTACAAATGATGAACCAATATTGATACTTCATAAGCTCTTCAGTTTACATTAGGGTTCACTGTGTTTTACATTCTGTGGGTTTTGACAGAATCATAATGTCATGTGTCCACCATAACAGTATCCTACAGAATAGTTTCACAGCCTCCCAACCCCCTCTGTTGTAGCCGTTCACTCCTCCCTCCATCCCCCTGAAAATCTGACAACCACTGATCTTTTCACTGTCTATAGTTTTGTCTTTTCTAGAACGTCATATAGGTGGAATCATAGGCATGTCGCCTTTTCAAATTGGCTTCTTTCACTCAGTAATATGCATTTAAAGTTGTTCTATGTCTTTTTGTGGCTAGGCAGCTCATATCTTTTATTGCTGTTTAAACTCCATTGTCTGGATGTACCACAGTTTGTTAATCCATTCACCTATTGGACGTCTTGGTTTCTTCCAGTTTTTGGCAATTATGAATAAAACTGCTATAAGCATTTGTGTGCAGGTTTTTGTGTGGACAACCCCTTTGGGTAAATACCTAGGAGTGCAACTGCTGGATCATATGGTAAGAGTACATACCTTCAGTTTTGTGTGAAACTGCCAAACTGTTTGCCAAAGTAGCTGGACCATACCATGTTGCATTCCCACAGGCAGAGTGAGAATTCCTGTTCCTCTACAACCTCACCAGGGTTTGGTGTGGTCAGTGTTCTGGGATTTTTCCATTCTAATAGGTATGTAGTGGTATCTCATTGTTGTTGTTGTTGTTGAAGATTTTATTTATTTATTTTGACAGAGAGAGACACAGCGAGAGAGGAAACATAAGCAGGGGGGAGTGGGAGACGGAGAAGCAGCCTTCCCGCTGAGCGGGGAACCCGACGTGGGACTCGATCCCAGGACCCTGGGATCATGACCTGAGCCAAAGGCAGACGCTTAGCAACTAAGCCACCCAGGCACCCCTCTTGTTGTTTTAATTTGCAATTCCTTAATGACGTATGATGTGTAGCATCTTTTCATATGCTCATTTGACATCTGTATAGCCTCTTTGGTGAGCTAACTGTGCAGATATTTTGCCCACTTTTTAGCTGGGTTGTTTTCTTATTATTGAGTTTTAAGAGTTCTTTGTATAATTTGAACACAAGTCCTTTACCAGATACGTGTTTTACAAATATTTTCCTTCCAGTTTGTGGCTTGTCTTTTCATTACCTGTTGTTTTTTACCTTTGGGAAAATAAGCACCACAGCAGACAGACAGCCTGGGTCATCTTTGACCTCCAGCATTTATTGGGCAACTCTGTTTGACATCCAGGTCTATGGGCTTATGCTTGGCTCTCTGTCTGTGCTCCATTCACTGGCTTCAAAAGAATAACTGATTTTTAAGTCAAATAGAAAACCTTGCCACTGCCACTTCTGAAGTGTGCCAGGAAGCACACTTGAATGTGCATTTATTCAACAAATGTTAGAGCCCTTGTAGGAATTCGGTGCTGGGCCTGACCCCTTGCTTGCAAAGCAGCCACATGCCCTGGGCACCACATAATGAGAGGAGCCCACAGCCTTCTCTCTCAGTCCATGGACTGAGTTCAGAACAAGGCAAAATGACCCTCTGGACTCTCTGCCAAATCCCACACTACACCTGTCCCGCTTCCATCCTCACCCTGCCCTTCAGGGTGACCAGCAGCCCAGCACCTCTGGTACCTGCTGAGGTCTTCTAGCACCGGCTTGGGGTCCACCCCGCTGCGCCTCTGATCCCAGGAGCACCTGGTGCAAAGACCCTCCCCGTTGGCCCAGCCCCAGGTAAATGTGCTTTCCATGGCTCATGCAGCCCCTCAGGTGGGACTCAAAGGGCGACACACAGAAGAATAAGATACAGACTTGCTTCCAGCCGTCTAGTTGGAAGAGGGTATTAACATAAAGTAAGTGCCAAAGAATTCTGCACATAGCAAATACAGTTGCTAAGTGTGGTTAATATTTAGGAGACTTGTATTGTGATTTTGATTGTAATCCCTCCCCCTTGTTTCCTCACCTATAACAAAGGCCGATAGGGATGGATTAGATCGACTCTTTTCAGAGTGTGGTCCTTGGACCAGTGGCAGCGTTGGGATCACGTGAGAGCTTGTTAGAAATGCAGATTCTCATCTAATGAATCAGAGATCTGTACCTTAAGATTCCCAGGAGATTTCTAGGACATCACAGTTTGAAAAGTGTTGGGATGCATGATCTTTAAACTCCCTTTCAGTTCTAAGCCTCTATAATCTGTGTCAATTCTTTTGACCCTGTCAGGAGGGAGGCTGCTAGGAGTTCCCTGGGAGGATGCTGACTGGCTGGGCCTGAAGAGAGCCTGAGGGTGCCTCAGCAAGCAGGCTCCAGTCCCAGGCATCCAGGCAGGTAGGCAGCCATTGGCTGCCTGTCAGCATGACCCTCCGGAAGATTCGTGCTGCCCTCCTGCCAGGGAAACAGCTCAAGTTGTCACGACGGAGCATGACCCAAGATGGAAGAAGCTAGGGGTGGTGCCCACGTGAGGTGAGCTCTGCCCATTTATGCAGCTTCCCTTAGAGACCTGGCTCCCCATCACTGAGCAGGCTTGGCTGCCCTGCTTGCCTTTTGGGCTGCTGAACAGAGAGAGTGAAGGGAGAGAGGGGAGTTTGCAAGGAACATTTACGGCAAGTTCCGAGGCTGTAGACACAGTAGTGGGGGAGGGACAGTGTGTGCTAAAATCTCTCCCTGTAAATACAAAGAACATTTCAGATACCGAATTCCTTTCGTTTCTTTGGCCTGATCACTTGCACAACAGAAGGACACGGAACACAAGCTATGTAGTGGGAACCAGCAGTGTAGGTTCTAGCCCTGACTTTTTTTTTTTAAATTTTTTTTAAGACTTTACTTATTAATTTGAGAGAGAGAGAGAGAGAGAGAGCCTGAGCAGGAGGGGCAGAGGGAGAGGGAGAGAGTGAGTCTCAAGCAGACTCCATGCTGAGTCTGGCGCCTGACACAGGGCTCCATCCCAGGACCCTGAGATCATGACCTGAGCTGAAACCAAGAGTTGGACGCTTAACTAACTGAGCCACCCAGGCGCACCCCCCCGACTCCCCAACTTCTTTCTTTTGAGGGATTTGAACAAGTCTCTTTCCCTTTCTGGACCTCAATGTTCACACCTGTAAAATGGGACCAGATTTGCTCATTCAAATATCTCAGCTCCTAGGATGAGCCTGACACTGGGATAGGTGTGGGGAACACAAGTGATATTTATGGAGTTGACAGTTTGCAAACACTTTTGAAGAAACTTTCAGCTCAAATATTCTATTTTAAAGAAAGGCTTTAGACTTAGACCTAGGTTCAAATTTGAGCTTTGCAACATACTAGCTGGGCACAAGCAACCTCTTAAATCTTGGTTTTCTCATCTAGAACATGGAGGTAGCAGTTGCTCTCTCATAAGGTTGCGATGAGGATTAGACACGCTTCAGGAGGAGGACTCAGTGGGGTACCTTACACATTCACCACGTGCCCTGCATGAGCTACATCCTCTAGTGTGTGAGCCACCAGCCACATGTGGCTAGTAAAAGGTGCACTGGACATTGAAGACCTATGTACAAGGGAGCATTGTCTGTAATGTATGTACCTTGGCAGGCCTAAACACTTATTCTAGCACATCCATTCATCTCTCATCCTTTCAAACATTTCCTGAGCTCCTACCTGGTACCCAGATCCCACACTAGGTATGGGGGTGATAGAGATAACAGACACCATCCCTGCCATCTTCTTGTGCAGGGCTTGGCAAACTAAGGTCTGCAGGCCAAATCCAGCCCACTGACTGTTCCATGCCTCTTCTTTTATGTATTGTCTAGCTGCTTTTGCGCTACAACGGCAGACTGAACGTGACAGAGACCGTATGGCCCACAAAGCCTAGAATATTTACTACCTGGTCCTTTGCAGAAAATGTTTGCTGACCCCGGCCTTTGAGCAACAAACATTTAAGCAAATAATGACAATGTGACATGACCAGAATTTGAAGAGAGGGAGGTTCCAGAGGCAATTCCCAAGCTATGCCTTGCAGGACCATGGGTTTGTTGGGAAGACAAACTGGTAGGGAAGTAGAGAGGACTCTCCAGTAAGAAAAAACTACATATGTGACCACACAGAGGCAAAACAGAGTCAATTCTAAAAGCTGGATCTGGCAATCGTTAATCCCATCACTCTCCCTCTTTCCCAGATGACTACTTGATGCCTTTCCTCTTCTCACACCTCCAATGCCTCTGTTCACACCCAGCTGATGACCTCCTTCTTATGGCCCTGGGGAAACTAAGACAATCAGCAGAGAAGCTCCAGACGCTGCCACCCTGCCCCCACTGCCCACCGAGTTTCCTTCTTATCTGCAGCCTTGCCATTGCTTCTGCCTTCCTCCCTCTCTTCCAATGAACTGTTCAAATCCTAGCCAAGGCCTACCCTACACCTAAGGACTAGATCCCATCTGCTTAATAATTCTCTCACTGTCCCTCTTCACTCCTGCATCACTAATTTCTCCCTCTCTGCTAGATGGATCCCAAGTGCTTCAAACATGCTACATCACTCCTCCCATCCTGAAAACATTCCTTACCATCACCAGCCTCGCCAGCAGCACCCTTTTTTTCTGTTCCTTCCTAGCACATTCATTTGAAAATGTGTGCACATGTGCTGCCTCCAATTTCTTTCTTCTCATTCTCTTTTAAATCTACTATTTCACTCAAGCTTTTGCTTCTACTTCAAAACTGCTCTCATTGAGCTCACCAACATTTACTGGCCTTAGTACATCTACTGGCCAAATCTCAGTCCTCAATTTCCCTGGCCCAACTGCAGCATCTGACCTGGTCAATCACTCCCTCCTCTTCAACACACACTCATTACTGGCATGTAGGAATCCATGGCCTCCTGGATTTGCATCCTCATCTCCCCCAGTCTCAAGACATATAAGCACTGTCTAACAGAACTTCCTGAGACAACGGAAGTGTACTATGTCTGTGCTGTCCCATACGGTAGCCTTTGGCCACATCTGGCTGGTGAGCACTTGAACTGTGGCTAGAGGACTCCTGGCTGGTGGCTTCTTTTTTTTTTTTTTTTAAGATTTTTATTTATTTATTTATTTGACAGAGAGAGACAGTGAGAGAGAGAACACAAGCAGGGGGAGTGGGAGGGGGAGCAGGCTTCTCGCTGAGCAGGTAGCCTGATGTGGGGCTTGATCCCAGCACCCTGGGATCATGACCTGAGCCAAAGGCAGACGCTTAATGACTGAGCCACCCAGGCACCCCTGGCTGGTGGCTTCTGTGTTGAATAGGACAGGTCTACTTGCCGATGCTCAAAATATATCTTTATCCTCAAGTATTTCCCTTACTTCCAGACTCATGGACCCAACTGCATACCAGACCTCTCTGCCTAGATGTCTCACCGGCCCCACCACAGCCTTTCCCATCTCTGTTACTGACAACTCCATTCTTCCAGTTGCTCAGGCCAAAAAGCCTTGGAGTCATCCTAGACTCCCCCTTCCATGCCCCACACCCAACGTGTCAGCAAATCTGTCAGTTCTACCTTCCAAGTACATGCCCAATCTTCTCACCACCTCTCCCATCCTGGTCCCAGTCTCGGGCATCTCTCAGCTGGGTTACTGCAATAGGCAACTAACCACTCTCCCTGCCCCCACCTTCACCTGCCCTCCACACAGCAGACACGTCACTTCCCCGCTTACTACCTCCCAGTGGTTTCCCATCCTGGCCAGTGTGTGATGGTTTTCGCGGTCCTACATTCTGCCTCCCGCTGCCTCTTGGACTTCCAGCCCTCCAGCCCCACCAACTCTGTCCTTCAAACACACCAAGCACACTCCCACCTCTGGACCTTTTCTATGCCAGGAGTGCCTTCTTCAGGGGTCCCATGGCTTGTCCCCTCCCGTCCAGGTCTTTGTTCAACTGTCATCTCATTGGCAAGGTCTTCCCTGACCATCCTCATTGAAATAGCATGCTCTGCCCACATTTCCTATCTCTTCTATCTGCTTTATCTTTCTTCACAGTATGTCCCATCATCTGCATAATAGATATAATGATTATTTATTTACTAAGTATCTCCTCCATTAGAATGGAAGCTCCTCGAGAGCAGGGCTTTTATCCCCAGCACCAAGAACAATAGGTGCTCAGGAAACATTTGCTGAATGAATGAATTATAAGTGGAGGAGTAGGGAAGGTGGAGAGGCTAGAGGGGCAGACGGCTCATGAAGAGACTAGTGACACACAATGCTGGGGGTCTGGACACAGTGGAGAGTCACTTCAAGTTACCCAATCGCTTTGTGCCTCTGTCCAGGTGGTTTCTTTATCCTCCCAATACTGCTGACCTCCTCCCACAAGCCTCCGTCTTTAGGCAGTAGGAAGAAGCATATCCCTACTTCCAGTTGAGGAAGCCAGATCTTTTTTTTTTTTAAATCTTCCTCCCTCCCTTCCTTCCTGTAGTCTCTATACCCCACGTGGGGCTTGAACTCACAACCCCAAGATCAAGAGTCACATGCTCCTCCAAATGAACCACCTGGGCACCCTGGAAGCTGGATTTTTACTGTGTGAGTAGCTGGGGTGGTTCCCAAGTCTGTCATCCAACCGAAGGCATTATCTGAAGTGTAGTGATCTGCTCTTGACCCCCACTCCTTCGTCCACCTGGAGTGGGCAGCTGGCTAGGGATGGGGAGGTTACCTGCCTTCAGGGTGCCCTCCCTCTGCTCTGGCTGTCTGTAGGTGAGTGGAGTCTGAGGGTAATAAACGGGTAAGGAGAGGGTTATTTCCTCTATGTGAGTCTGACGCTAGAGTCCCCAAAGGAGCAGGATCTGCCTTTTCAGGATACTAATGAGACATTTTGCAGTTGTGGTGTTGGGGCATTTTCATTCTGGAAGAGCCGCTGGACATCATCCTGGGACTGGTCTAACCATCTCACTTCTTAAGTAAAGAAAACGACACTCAGACAGGGGTGTTGGCCTGCCCAAAGTCACTTAAGGAGTTTGTGCCTGAGCCAGGCCTGGAATCTGGGTCGGTCTCCTACATCTCTTCACAACATGGTGCTGCTTGGATTAACAGTGTCCTCTGGGTCCATTTCTCTTGGCCCCTTTTTCAGACAAGGCTCAGTGGTTTCAACAAAATGCAGATTCCGGAGTCTAGGAGAGGCTGCACTGTCACAGCCTGGGTAAGGAGCTTCCTCTTTTGGGCCTTAACCTCGGTGGCTGTATTTAAGGGTCTGACCCTGACCCTTACACAGATGATGGAAATTAGAGAACGAATTGTAGTTGTCATGGCAACTCTGAAGGGCTTTTGCACAGGTACTTCAGCTGCTTGGTGTCCCTCAGTGAGATGGTTTGCTAAACCTCAGCAATGACCAGCCATGTTATCCTGGGGAAAAGTCACTAACTGATGCACCTATCCACCCACTCACTATTCCCTGACACCCAAAAAGAATTTGTGCCAGCTTGCAGCATGACATCCAACGTGTGGCCACCAAAGGAAAAAGAAAAGCTCAAAACCATGCTCAGATAAAAACATAAAAAGATTATAGGGAAAAAACCCAAGCTAAGCACTGAACATGTATTGCTTTGGTTAAAAAAAACAAACAAACAAAAACCAAAAAACAAACAACAAACAACAAAAAAAACCCTTAATAATCTAAGCTGATACAGTTATTACAATTTAGTTGTGGGCTTTCAAGTCCTTTCTACTCGCTGGCCTCAGTTTCCTCATCTGTAAAATGATGGGGTTGAACTTAAAGATCTAAAATCTATGTCAGTGTTGCTATTCTGTGCTTCTGTCTTTCTAGAGGGCTGGAACAGAGTGTCTACATCTCTCTCTCTTCCCACCCCATGTCCCTGGTGGCAAACGATGACTGACACATGGACATACTTAAGCTACGTTTTCCAAGTTCCCTGACATGAAGAGAACAGACATAGTCTGGCATCAGCAGAAGCCACTCATCCAGTTTATTCAACATTTACTGAGCACATACCATAGGCAGGGCATGGCGCCAAGGCTGTGGAGATAAGCCAGAGAAATCTGACAAAGATGCTGTCATCAAGACATTTTCAAAGGCAACTGTAGTAAAGTCAGCAGTAGTAGGTCCTAAAGAGGGCAGAGGCAAAGCCCTATGGGAGCTCAGAGGATGGAGAGGCCATTTTTTACTAAAGGAGTTTGGCATGCTTTTGGAGGAAACTCTTTCATATGGCCTTGAAGTAGGGGTAGGATTTTTAAATGATGAAAGCAACCCATGTATATAGTAAAAACAATTCAAATAGTTCAAAAGTATATAAAATGACAGAAAGTAAAGGTTTTCCCCTCAGCCTCCCACCCCTAGCCTTAACCTACAGAGGCAACTACCCCAGGTTACTTTAAAAAATATTCTTCAACATCTTGTCTGCTGCATCAACTTGGGTTAGTATATCCTGTCCCTTCAGTGTGTGTGATGAGGTCACTGGCGCCCGGACTGCCCCTCCTGAGGAGACAGAACAGTGCAAGGCAGAGGTAAGTCCTGAAGCGAGACAATAGGGGTACCAATCTCAATGCTTCCAGTTTCTAGCTGCATGACTTTGGGCAGCTTACTTCACCTCTCCGTACTTCAGTTTCCTTATCTGGAAAATGGATATTAAAATAACATCTAACTCGTAGCATTGGTATGAATTCAATAACCTACAAAAGGCTTAGGATAGTGACTGGGACATAACAGGGATTCAATAAACGTTAGCTATCATATTGTTCATATCTTTCTCAACAAGCAAACTTTGAATGGCTATACCAATACTTTTTTTACATGTCACAGTTTAAATAATTTAGATTCTGTTCTGAAGCTATATAAAGTTTTGGATGCTTTGCAAATTGCTCATAAATTGAATTTAAAACTTCAAGACCAATAAGCAGCATTTATGTTTATGCTTATATTCACTGCAGAATCAGGTAGTGTGAATAAATCATCAAAGGGATATAATACTATTTCATTGAATCCATATTGTTGGATGGAAATGTTCAAGTATGTGGGTTTCTTTTTTCTTTTTTTTAATACTCCATCAAATTGCTCAAAATCATGCCATATTTCAATGTGTTTCATATTTGGTCCAGACTTCTTCCACAGGTTTTTCTTTATCTTTCTGAAGTTTCTCATTGCCTTTTTTCTTATGGAAAGTAGAAATATATGTTTTCTTTGTGATAAGGTCACCCAGATCCCTAATTTTCCTGTTAAACAGTCAATTTGGGACACATCACTCTATGGACCTATTGCATGACTGTCGTCCTGCCTTGGCTACATTTTTTTCTCTCACATCCCATGTCTTCTTCTTTGTTGGATCCCTTTTATCTTTGCTGGAGTACATCCTCAAGTAATTTTCCTCAGTAAAACTGTGTGGAAAGGAAACTTTCTGAGTCTTTACTTGTCTGAATGTGACATTATTTTACATTATACTTTCTCTAAATTTTCTCCTCCTACTTCAACACAGTGTCTTCCATCTCTGGCCTCCAATAGAGCAGTTTCGTCGTTAGCCAGTAATCAACTAATTACCAAAAGCAGTGGACACTTTTTAACCCTACACCTTTCTGTAGAATTTGACATTGTTGATGACCCTCTGATTCTTAAAATTCTCTGTTCTCTTGTTTTTGGGGACACTATGTATTCTTTGTTTTTTTTCTCTTTCTCTTTTTATTTCGTTTGAGGTTTTTCCTCCTCTTCATAACCCTTCAAAACTGGTATTTTTTTGATGTCCCATCTCTGCCCACTGATGGTCTTTCTCTGCATGGGCTTTCTGAAATAGCTCATCTAACACTAGGGTTTCAGCCACCATCTGTGTGTTGAAACAGAGCTCTAACCAAATGTTGCATAAGAATTTCAAAATTAGTATTTCCAAATCTTAATTCATTATCTTACCTCCGTCCAAAGGTTGTTTCTGCTCTTGTGGTTTTAATTTTGGTTCATGGAGTCACCATCCACCCAAATCTCCTTATTTAAGAACTGTGGAGTCATCCTCAACCTTTCCCTCTTCCTCATCTCCCAACCAGGTGCCAAGTCTTCCCAAGTCTATAGCAGCAATGTCTCTGGGATTTCATCATCATCTCTGTTCTCACTGCTACCTTAATTCAAATCCTCACTATTTCTCACTTGGATTACTGAAACAGCCTCCTAACTGGACTCTCTGCCCACACCCTCTCCCCCATCTCTTTACCCTTCATTCAGCTAGTTATTTTCCAAAAAATTTTTTCTTTTGTTATCATGCCTTTCCCTATTTAAGACCCCATCTGTCTCTCTACTGTATATAGAACGCTTAAAATCCTTAGGGTCACACACACCACTTTGCAATTTATCTCTCTACATTTATTTACATTTTCAACCCCCTCTCACCCTTCAACCCCATTATTTTCTACACTTCAGCCACAGAAATTTCTGAGGATCCCATCCCTCTAGTGCACTGTTCCCTTCATAGCTTTCCTACTGTTTTGTTCCTAAGTTCTTCAAGCCCAGTTGTTTCCTCTGCATTCCCAGAGGACCCTGCTAATAACTTCTGAACTTAAAATATTGTTGCTATCTGTTTCCATCTTCCTTTCTAGCTATGCTGTCCAGTTCTGGGACACCAGGCCTATGCTTTACTCACTGGTATCGTCAGCACCCAGCACAGGTCTAACCACTAGAAGATGCTGCAATTCAATGTTGAGGGAAGAAAATAAGACAGACCCTTGGGGAATGATCATGTTTAGGAGTAGGAAGAGGAGCCATGGTGAGGGTCATGTGAGGGTAACAACCCTGCAGAGCAATAAAGGACTAGGGGAGAGAATTCCAAGGACGAGGAAATGGTCAGCAATGTCGAATGCTGCAGGGAGGATGAAGATGAGGCAGGGGAACAGGTCACCAGATCTGGAGATGTGGTGGCCTCTGGCTGCCTTCAGGAAAAACATTCCAGTAGCATGAGAAAGGAGTAGAGATTTGAAGGGCTTAGGAGCGAGGGAGTGGTGAGGGAGCAGTTCTTTCCTGACCTAACTATTACAGCATCTGACATCCACCCTTCATTAAATCATTTTCCCCTTTTTGGGCTTCTATGATGCAGCTTTTTTTTTTTTTTAATATTTTATTTATTTATTTGACAGAGAGAGACACAGGGAGAGAGGGAACACAAGCAAAGGGAGTGGGAGAGGGAGAAGCAGGCTTCCCGCTGAGCAGGGAGCCCGATGCGGGGCTCGATCCCAGGACCCTGGGATCACGACCTGAGCCGAAGGCAGACGCTTAACGAATGAGCCACCCAGGCGCCCCTATGATGCAACATTTTAACATCACCTCAGATTCCTTCAAGGGCTCCTTGTTCGCTATCACCCTCTAAATGTCAAGGATTCAAGGGTTCTGTTTTTAGCTCTTTTCTCTGCTTACTGGATAAACTCTCCTATTCATGACAATTTCAATGATGCCTACCTCTAGGCAAACCCATATCCTTATCTCCAACCTAAGTCTCCCCAGGCTTCAGGCCCATATTCATTTATTTATTTATTTGAGAGAGAAGGAGAAAGACAGAGAGAGTGTGTGCAAGTGGGGGGCAGGGGCAGAAGGAGAGAGACAGAACCCCAAGCAGACTTGGCCTGAGTGTGGAGCCTGATGCAGGGCTCCATCCCATGACCGTGAGATCGTGACCTAAGCCGAAACCAAGAGTCGGATACTCAACCGACTAAGCCACCCAGGTGTCCCCAGATCCATATTTAGTTCTGCCCATTGGACCTGTAGATGCCCCAGAGGTACAACAACCTCACATTTCTGAAACTCAGCTCATCTCCTGTAACCAAAACTCTCCCCCAACACCTGCTTCTCAGTTTCCACTGATTATAGCTCTACTACCAAAGAGTCTAATACCCACTACCACTGCTTAAATCCTGGCCCTAAAATTTCTCAGCTGCATTAATACAATCTCCCCAAGTCAAGTCTCAATCCCTTCTTCCAGCATTCTCCACCCTGCTTCCAAAGACGTCTTTTTTCCCTAACATGTAAAAAAAAAAATTGACACACAATTTACACACAATAAAACATACATTAAAAGTGTACAGCTTGGGCGCCTGGGTGGCTCAGTCGTTAAGCGTCTGCCTTCGGCTCAGGTCATGATCCCAGCATCCTGGGATCAAGTCCCACATCGGGCTCCCTGTTCGGCAGGAAGCCTGCTTCTCCCTCTCCTACTCCCCCTGCTTGTGTTCCTGCTCTCGCTGTGTCTCTCTCTGTCAAATAAATAAATAAAATCTTAAAAAAAAAAAAAGTTTACAGCTTGATGGATTTGAACAGAACTATCATCCCAATTGAGATACAGAATATTTCCATTGTCCCAGAAAGTTCCCTGATGACTCTTTGCAGTGGAACCCCTGACACCCAGAGGCAAATACTGTCCTAATTTCTCATACCAGAGATTGGTTCTGCCTGTTCTTAAACTCTATGTAAATGGAATCACATGGCATAGATTATTTTGTGTCTGGATTCTTTAGTTCAACATAATGTCTGTGAGATTCATCTAGGTTGTTGCATTTACCAGTAGTTTGCTCTTTTATATTGCTGAGTAGTGTCCAGTTGCATGGATATACCACAATTTATTTTTCCGTTCACCTGTTGATGAAAAATTGAGTTGTTTCCAGTTTGGGCTCTTATGAAAAAGTTGCCATGAGCATTTTTGTAGAAGTTATTTTTGAATACATATTTTTAATTTTAGGTAAATATCTAGGAGTAGAATTGCCACTTTGTAGGGTAGGTGTATGCTGAACTTTGTAAGAAGCTGCAAAACAGCTTTCCAACGTGGTTATACCATTTTATAATTCCACCAGTCATGTCTGAGAGTTCCAGTTGTCAAAAGAAGTTTTTTTTAAAAATGCAAATCTGTCATACTATTTTCCTACTTTAAACTCACCTCTGGCTTTTCCCACACAGGTTCAAATTCCACACGACGTAGGCAAGGCCCTCCATTTTGTCCTATTGTCCGGCCTCACCTCTTGCTATGTCTCCACATGCTCACTTCTCTCCAGTCTACCAAACTCAGTTCCCTCAACTCATGATGTTCTTTCACAGTTTTGCATAAGCCCTCCCCTCTGCCACAAGGCCATTTTCTTCCTCATTTGCATATCTAATGCCTACTCATTTTTTCAGAAGTGTTTGCTGATTACTTCACACCTGCACCCACACCCCTGTGAGCTAATTGCTGCTATTCCCTGCTCCCCTGACGTACAGGGTTTAACTCCATTATAATACTCCACTTGAAGTACTAGAATACATTATTTCCTTCTCTCTACCTGACTAGTTCCTGAAAGACACTCTCCCGTTCCTTCTACGACTGAATGATGGCCTACCTCCAGACAGACACTATGCTAGGAGCTGTGCATAGAATGAGGAGTAAAAACAGTCATGGTCCAGGCTCCCACAGAGCTTAGGGTAGAGTGGAAAAGACAGTCAAGTAATTACACTCATAAATGCAAAATTAGAAACTGAGTTAAGTGTTCTAAACAAAAGGAATGATGAGTCTATACGAATGTAAAAGATGAATCTGTCCTAAATGGGGCGGAGGAGGGGGCATGAAAGGAAGGTTTCCCTGAGGAAATAATGTTTGAACTAGGATCAAAAGGAAGCACAGGAATGAAGTAGGTGAAGTGTGTTCCCTCCTTGTGGTGGGAGAGAACTTGGGACTGTTCGAAAAAACCTGAAACTAAGCAGGTAAGGACAGAACAGAGACTGATGGCCCCACATGAGGGCAGAGAGCTGGGAAAGGCCAGAGCACAAGTTGCTGACGACTTGGTCCCTATCTTGCTTGAGACCAGGGGGCAGAAGAACTGGTAGTAGTATCCTTGGCCGACAGCCCTGATGGCTGCCCATTGTCTGTCATTGTACCCAGCACATGGTCGTGCATAATAGACATTTATCAATAAATTTTAGAAGTGTTCAAGAAGTTGACAGCTAAAGGAAACAGACTATGTGTATCCTGAGTGGGCTGCAGCATTGAAGGAAGAGTGTTTTTAAGAAAAGGCACAACGTAAAATGTGTTGAGGGACTACAGCTAACAGAGATCAAGAGATGAAGTACATAAACCGAGTTGGGGAGGGACGCAATCAAGAATACAAAGATTATTAGTTTTGAAAAAGAAGAATAATTCTTCGAGGTGAGAGAAAGGGCAGGAAAATGGGGAAAACTCTAGAGAAAAAACACTGTTGGGAGAGACATTATTATAGTCACGTGGCACTGGGGACATGTTCCTGAATCCATGTGATGCTGTCAGCCCCTTTTTCTCAGCTTTGCCATGGATCTTGCTCATGACCACAGTCAGCAGATTTATGGAGTGCTGACCGTACAACTGATTAGGTGCTAGAAGTGTTCACCTACATTCCCCATCCCACTAAATTTTCATAATAATTCTGCAAAGTATAGAGTTTTAGGCCCAATTCACAGATATTTACAGAACTTATGTTCAGAGAGGTTAAGAAGCTCGCCTGGGTCTATACTGTCAGTGAGTGGCTGACCTAGAATTGGAATCCAACTCCATCTAACTCCACCACAAGAAGCCACAGCACCTTGGGAGCCTGGTAACTATTCCCTTTTCACTGGTTTCAGACATTTTGCTCCAATATGGCTGGAACATCATCTTTAGTGAGCCTAGGCACGGTGCAAGGTGGTAGAGGCAGTTTAATTTGCATAATGTGACTCCCAAGGTCTCAAATGAATGAATGAGGAATAAAAAGGAAATTTGGGAACCTGGAATGTAATATTCCAACATAAAACACATTATCCTCTTACTGAAAAGGATCAGAAAGAAACCAATACTGGAGCGCATCACAGGCTAACCCAACTAAAGATGGGACAACGACTTGTCCATAGTCAATGGTATGGCTGAAGAATACTATGGAGGTGCGTCTTCCCGTGACCTTTTGAGCTCAGTACACAAATGCCATCATAACTTGAGTGGTAAGTAGAGTGATTATGGATGGGGCAGCCCTAAAAGAAAAACCTATCCCACGGAAAGCTACAAAGCTGTGAAGGTCCTGGGCCAGGAGACAGGTGGCCACACCAGCAGAGAACAGTAGGTGATGTGGGAACCAGCCCCATCTGTAGAGAACAGTACTGCTGGAGTGATTGCAATTAGAGCAAGGCAGGAGAGCCCAGTTTGGAATGGTGCTCTTAGGGATCTTAACAGGAGACATGATTGTGTATCACTGCTGCCACCAGATAGGGTGGCCTCTTGGTTATTACCAAGTTTCTTTACGATTATCTTACAGTCTGCACTTACAAATTGGGGCCTACTTAGTCTGTTGCTGCAGTTGACTCATATTTATTTAGCATAACCTAAGACTCAGTCAAGCCTTGGCATCTTTTCCAGCTTTAGGAGCTATAGTGGGTTGAAGAGTGTCTGCTCCCCACCCCCAAATTTATGTCTACTCAGGACACGGCTTTATTTAGAAGTAGTTTGTAATAAGATGAGATCATACTAGATTAGGGTAAGCCCTTAGTCCAATGACAGGTGTCCTGATAAGAGACAAAAGAGAAGTCACAGAGGAGAAGGCTATGTGAAGATAAAGGCAGAGACAGCCACAAGCCAAGGAACCGCTGGGGCCACCAGAAGAGGCAAGGAGAGATTCTCCCCTGGAATCTTCGGGGGGGAGTGTGGCTCTGCCAACACCTAGATCTTAGGCTTGTGGCCCCCGGAACTGTGAGAAAATAAATTTCTGTTCTTTTAAGCCACCAGCTTTGTGGTACTTTGTTACAGCAGCCCTAGGAAACTAACACAGGAGCTGAGGTTGTTCTTCCTAAACATGTTGAAGGGCTCTCCAGCCCCTAGCAGCCCCTTAGGGTACCTCCATATATATATAAGTGCCAAGAAAAAATGTCTCCTAGATTTTGAATTGAGGGAGAAGTGTGATGTCTCCTGAGGTAGCATGGAGGGCTCAATGATAACAGCAGATAGAATCTGGAAGACCCAAAGGCTGCACATCAAAAGGCCTTATTGTATGGCTTTAGCTTGGCAAATTTACTAAGTGTCAGGATGTGGCCTCTAGTTTTGTCAGTCTCAGGGTTGAGTTAGCCTAAGCATGATTAGCTAAATCATGCTAATCAAACTCACAAGAAATAAAAATTAGGCTGCAAATGTATTCATCTACACATGTGTGAGAAAAAGAGAAAGTTTGTCTTGCAGTATCCAAAATACTCAGGTTCACGACCCAGGGCCAAGTCAGCACACCTGGAAGCTCATCAGTGACTGTAAGCTGCTTGGAATCAAAGCAAGGAGGCAGAGTACCACCAGGCAAGCAAAGAGGAGGGAATGCCATCCAGGCGATGAAGAAGCCTAGTGACCCTCCCTCTACCACACGTATTTGTCTCCGGCACCACAAAATTCAGGCCTGAAAGTCTGCGGCATTCACTACAAGTTTCTAGGTCTCTGGCTTCTGTTTATGTTTTGGGGCCAACTGCCCCACTTCTACCCACATAGCTTTCTTCTAAATAAGGTGTTAAATAATTAAGTCTAAACTTGCTACATTATACTTATGTTCTGAACTGGCCTCCCTAAGTCCACAAACCAGGTCACCTTAACTAATGTAATGGGTTCTTCCAAATTCACATTTACAATTTGCTTATTCCCCTAATAACGAATACCACCTGTATGAATTTCCTCTGGCTGCTATAATAAATTGCCACAAACTTGGTGGCTTAAAAGAACAGAAATTCATTCTCACAGTTCTGGAAGCCAAAGGTCCAAAATCAGTATGTCAGTAGAGCTGTGCTTCTCTCTGGAGGAGAATCCATTCCTTGCTTCTTCCACCTTCTGGTCACTCCAGGTGTTCCTTGGCTTGAATCCACAATACTCTCATCTGTCTTTGTGGTCACACTGTCATGTCCTCCTCTGCTCTGTGTCTAATCTCTCTCTGCCTTTCTGAGGACACTTGTGATAGTATTTTTCCAACCACCGATAGATAATCCAGAATGATCTCCTCATTTCAAAATCCTTCACTTAACCACATCTGTAAAGGCCCTTTTTCCAAATAAGGCAACACTCACAGGTTCCAAGGACTTGAGGTGGATACCTTTTGGCATTATAGGGCCTACCACACTGCCATATGTGGATTTTGAAGACTGGGACCTGTCTTGATTTATCTTCAGTATCTCATACACGAATGGACTGAACAGGTAAAGTAAAGCAATCTTATCTCCAAATTCTAAGGCACCTCACTACCACTAAATACTACCAACATCCCTCTAAAAGGTAACCCAGAACCTTGATACCAAAGGCTTCTCAAGCACAGGTCAACATGATAGGGTTTCATGTGTACATGATTCAATGTGAATTATTTCTGACAGTGAATCCATCCCTTCAGGCCAATCTGTCCGTATAAATATAATCACAATCAGCATCATCTCTGACTATGGTATCAAACATCTTATGTGATTATCTTTTGCCCTACCTGTTCAAATCCTTTCTACCCTTTCAGGCCCAGCTAATGACCCACCTTCCTGGGAACCCCCCATGATACTTTCTTACCCTCACATCTCATGATTCTGTCTTCCTTTGTGAGTTCTTCCTGCCCCCCCCAGAGGAATCATTTCTGCCTGGGACTTGGTAAACTCTTCCTGAGTGGGATTTTCTTTTTCAAATAACATTCAATGATGGATGTGAGGGAGATCTGGCTGTGACATCTGTCACCCCATTGATCGCCAGGGTTGATGCGGCTGATCTGGCTGGATAGGCGGTTGTCCCCTTCCTCCCTCACCGCTCCATGTGCATCCCTCCCAAAGCTGCGTGCTCGGTCGAAGAGGACGACCTTCCCCAATAGAGGAGGACTGTTTTTCGGTCAAGGGTATACGAGTAGCTGCGCTCCCCTGCTAGAACCTCCAAACAAGCTCTCAAATAACACTCAATGAATACAATATAGTATATTGTTGGAATTTTGTTAAATAATTGTTGGTTGATGAATGTAAGGGGAATTCTTAATTGTTAGAGTGCAGATTAGAGTCCATAACAAACTAACACTGTTCTGTATGCTGAGCCAGAAAAAAAAAAACCACAACAAAAAACCACAAAAAAACCCACTGGTTTTCTTGGAGGGCCCAAGAGAAGAGAGGATAACTGTTTTGGGTCAACTGACTTAGAAAATTAGGTGACTGTCGGGACGCCTGGGTGGCTCAGTCGGTTAAGCGTCTGCCTTCGGCTCAGGTCATGATCCCAGGGTCCTGGGATCGAGTCCCGCATCGGGCTCCCAGCTCCACGGGGAGCCTGCTTCTCCCTCTGCCTCTGTCTCTCTCTCTCTCTCTGTCTCTCATGAATAAATAAATGAAATCTTAAAAAAAAAAAAAAGAAAATTAGGTGACTGTCTCCTGGAGGATGAGATATTTAACATTCAACTAGAAGGGAACGTTCTCTCACCTAACTGATAACTGGTAAGACACAGTCAGGAAATGAGAGAAGTGATTTTCTTTTTTTTTTTAAGATTTTATTTATTTATTTGACAGAGAGAGACACAGCGAGAGAGGGAACACAAGCAGGGGAAGTGGGAGAGGGAGAAGCAGGCCTCCCGCAGAGCAGGGAGCCCGATGTGGGGCTCGATCCCAGGACCCCGGGATCATGACCCGAGCTGAAGGCAGACGCTTAACGACTGAGCCACCCAGTCGCCCCGAGAGAAGTGATTTTCTAGCAAGAAGACTGGTGGGAACCACCATCTTTCAGTAATGCACCAAAATGACCAACACAAAGAGAGGAGAGGTACCCGCTATACGTTCTCTAGGCCTTTTAGAAAACATGGAGTTGTTCCTTTGGCCACATACACGCAAATCCACAAGAAAGGTGATATCATGGACATCAAGGAAATGGGCAGTGTTCAAAAAGGAACGCACCATAAACATTACCATGGCAAAACTGGAAGAGTCTACAATGTTACCCAGCATGCAGTTGGCATTGTTATAAACAAACAAGATAAGGGCAAGATTCTTGCCAAGAGAATTAATTTATGTATTGAGCATATTAAGTGCTCTAAGAACCGACACAGTTTCCTGAAGTGTGTGAAGGAAAATGATCAGAAAAAGAAGGAAGCCAAACAGAAAGGTGCTTGGGTGCAACTGAAGTTCCAGCTTGCTCCAATCAGAGAAATACACTTTGTGAGAACCAACTGAAAGGAGCCTAAGCACCTGGAACCCATTCTCTATGAATTCATGGCATGGTAAGTGTAAAAATAAATAAATAAATAAATAACCTCAAGACTGTAAAAAAAGAAAAAAAGAAGGAAGACCCTGACTGGAGTCACATTTCAACTACAAGCCATGATCTTCATATTGCTAAATATAAACTTCAACCACCTTAGACACAGACACAACTGATCACTCATTCCTCCTTCTTAAAACACTCTCTCCACTTTCAGGAGACCATACCATCTGGTTTTTCTCTCTCCTCACCGGATGTTTTTTCTCAGTTTTCTTTGCTAGGTCCTTGTCCTCCTCCTCTTGACCTCTAAATGTCCACATGCCCCAGGGCTCTTTATTCAGACCTTTTATCTTACCCATCTATCCTCCCTGCCAGGGCCTAGATGAACTCACTCAATCTCATGGCTTAAAATGTCATCCACAAAGGCTGTCTTCAAAATTTTCATCTCCAGCCCCATCCTTTCCCCTGAAATCCAGATTTGCATATCCAACTGCTTACCTGACATCTTCAGTTAGACATCTAATAGACTGTAAAAATGAACGCTGAAACACAACTCTTTATTTCCCCCCACCTAAAAATCTCCTCCTCCTCCATCTCTACCTCAAAAAATGGCAACTTCCTCCTTCCAGTTGCTCAGGCCCAAAACATTGATGTCCACCTTGGCTCCTCTCTTTCTCTCCTATCCCACACCCAATCCATTGGCAAATCCTACCGGCTCTAGCTTCAAAATGTATCTGGAATCCAACCACTTGCCCCCCTTCCACTGAGAGGGAAGTCACTGTCCTCTCTCACCTGGGTTACCGAAATAGCCTCCTCACTACTCTCCTGTTTCCTATCCTACCCCTGCTGTCTACATCCATACAGCAACCAAGTACACCTTCCAAAACAAATTAAATCATGTCGTTCCTCTGCCCTCAACTATCCAAAGGTGTCTCAACAAACTTTAAATAAAATCTAAATTCTCACCATGGAATACAAGGCCCTATGAACTCCCTTTCCAGTTTTATTTCCTATCCCCTTTTCACAGCACTCCCCTTACACAGGCCTCCTTGCTGTCCTCAGCAAGTTATTAAACTGCCTGTATAATACCTTAAAATATAAAATATAATATGGTATAAAGAGGAAATTGTGACATCAATAACATAAATTGTGTGGGTGGAGATGTAACAGAGTAGAATTTTTGTGTTTAATGGGTACAAAGTTTTAGTTTTGTGAGATGACAAGAGTTCCGGAGATGGGTGGTATTGATGATAGCATAACAATGTGAATGTATTTGAGGTCACTTAACTCTGCACATAAAGATGGTTAAAATGGTATATTTTGTTATGTGTATGTAACCATAATTAAAATTTTAAAAAATCATGCATATGTCTCAAAGGATAGGCACAAAAGGTAAATAACTACAGTAGCATTATAGATGATTTTTTCCTTTATTGCTAAAAATGTTTCCAATTTATGTATTACTTATGTGTGTTTTTTATGTATTACTTCTATAATAGAAATACATCAAAAGCTGTGTATAAAACTTACACCTAGGGGCACCTGGGTGGCTCAGTCATTAAGCGTCTGCCTTCAGCTCAGGTCATGATCTCAGGGTCCTGGGATCAAGCCCCATGTAGGGCTCCCTGCTCAGCGGGGAGCCTGCTTCTCCCTCTCCCCCTCCCCCCCACTTATGTTCCCTCTCTCACTGTCTCTCTCTCTCTCTCCGTTAAATAAATAAATAAAATCTTTAAAAAAAATAAAACTTACAGCTAAAACTTACATAACTTACACAAACACAGGAATAGATTCATATAGAGAACAAACTGGTGGTTGCCAGAAGGGTGCGGGGTGGGGGGTTAGGCAAAACAGATGAAGGGCGAAGAAAACCATTATACCTCGTATAGTATTTAACTACATAAATATCTGAAAATAAACCATATGTGTCACCAGCTATGAACCCCAAACTCCCCACTGAGTGTCATCAATTTTAATGGACTCATTTCCAAAGGAACTGGACAGGAGGTCTTTAAATATAGGAGTGTTCAGATTTTCAAACGCAGACTGTGGATGCTACCTGACACACGCAAATCATGCTACAGATGAACAAGCTGTTGCAAAAACTCCGAACATCTCTACACTGTGTCATTTGATAATGTGGTGTCTTTTGACACAGACCAAGCTACAAAGCTGCCTACAGTGTATAATTAAGGGTTTCAGATGTACTCCTGCCAAATGCCATTCATCTATGCTTGACTCTTCCAACAACTATAACCAAAGTATAATTTGTGAAGCAAGAACACTGTGTGAATTACTTTGTCCTGCTGTTTTAAGGCACTGCACAGTTCAGAGTAATTATTCTGGGATCCCTAAACCACAAAGTCTAACCCCATTATCTGACAGGAAAGGATGCCAGGACTCAGAAGAGTGAAGTGACTTGTCCAGGGTTACACTTCTAGTAGATGGAACAGCATATGGGCTAAACTCTAGAAATTCTTATGCCTTAATCTGATGCTTCTTTTCTTTTTTTTTAAAGATTTTATTTATTTATTTGAAAGAGAGAGAATGAGAGAGAGAAAGAGAGAGAGAGAGCACATGAGGGGGGGAGGGTCAGAGGGAGAAGCAGACTCCCTGCCGAGCAGGGAGCCCGATGCGGGACTCGATCCCGGGACTCCAGGATCATGACCTGAGCCGAAGGCAGTCGCTTAACCAACTGAGCCACCCAAGCGCCCCAATCTGATGCTTCTTTTCAAAATTTAGAATTTTACCCTTGGAAAAGGAGAATAACAAGTAACAGTCTCAGTGTGGTTACAACTAGAAATGACTTTATTTATAACTTTTGTCTGTAGACCGCAGAGCTTTCTGGTTACACTTTCAAGAACTACCTCATTTCAGCAATTCAGGCTAAGTTTCAGGTGTTTAAAAAAAAAAAAGAACAATTTTCAAAGGCAGATAGATTCCTGATAATTGGGCAAAATCTGAGTTGAGTGTGATACTTACATCTGTAAAATATTCTGTTTAGAAACTTAAATTGTCTTTTTTGTACCATCTAATCAATCCTCACAACAATCCTGAGATAAACAGGGCAGGTATAAGGACCCCGATACTTACAGAAGAGGTGAGCCACAGGTTCTAGAGATAATGAACAGGAGCCTATATGACCTGAGGTGGTACGGAAATGGGGAATGTACAACAGACTAGTCAGGAAAACTAGGTTCTAAGTTCTAGTTCTGCCACTAACTAGCAACTTGACTTTGGGCAAGTCATTTGCCTCTCTGGGTCCAGTTTCCTCGTCTGTACAATGAGGATGCAGAATGTGTTAGCTAAGGCTGTGAAAACAAATACATATACTGAGTGGCTTAAACAACAGAAATTTTTTTTCTCACAGTTCTGGAGGCTAGAAATCCGAGGTTAGGGTCAGATTCTGGCCAGAACCCTCTTCCTGGCTTGCAGATGGCCACCTTCTTACTGTGTCCTCAAAGGGTGAAGAGAATGAAAGATTTCTCTTTCATTCTCTTCTTCTTCCTTTTTAAAAATTTATTATTTTTTTTTAGTAATCTCTACACCCAACATGGAGCTTGAACTCACGACCCTGAGATCAAGAGTTGTATGCTCTTCTGACTGAGCCAGCCAGGCACCCCTCTCTTCCTCTTCTTAGAAGGCCATAGTACTGGGGCGCCTGGGTGGCTCAGTTGGTTAGGCGACTGCCTTCGGCTCGGGTCATGATCCCGGAGTCCTGGGATCGAGTCCCACATCGGGCTCCCGGCTCAGCGGGGAGCCTGCTTCTCCCTCTGACCCTATCCCCTCTCATGCTGTTTCTCTCTCTCTCTCTCAAATAAATAAATAAAATCTTTAAAAAAAAAAAAAAAAAAGGCCATAGTACTATTAGATTAGGATCCCCTCCTTATGACCTCATTTAACCTTAAGTACCTTCTGAAGACCCTATCTCTAGTCATGTTGGGGGTTAGGGATTCAACATATGCATTTTGCGGGGGGGCAACACAATTCAGTCCATCATGGTGTCTGGAGTTCCTTAGCACAAATCTGGAACACAGAAGATGTTCACAGTTGTCTGTGGAATGAGTAATTCTACCTTGCCTCCCAGATTCAAGCAACTGTACAAGGCCTATTTCTAGACTATTGGCCAGTGATCATCTTGAAGGTCTGTATGCTTTCCCTTTTCAAAGGCAATTATGAGCCAAAGCAGGTCTCTCACAAGGTTGGAGCCTTAATTCTTTTTTTTTTCTGAAAGTAGTATGTTTAACTGTTACTTTCAGCCTTTGAGGATCACATGCAATCTGTGCTACTGCATTTAGACAGAACATAATGGTGAATGTCAATTGGAGGTGGGCTTTAAATCAGAAGTCTACAGCTAGATTTCTAACAACCACGAAGATTTATGAGCAAGTGGGGCCCTTCACCAAAGCACAAAGTACCTCGTCATTCCTACTTCATCCCTGAAGCACCTGAGCATGCTGTCTCAGAGCAGCTTTGGGGTCAGAAGCAGCCTCTGGTAGGGAGAGCCAGCTTACCTCAGGTCAAATATAATTCCCTCCAATGGTAATTGGAGTCATTATTTTATGATTTAATATACTTATTGTCAAAAGTAGAAAAGTATTTTGGGCACTTAAATAAAATTCCAACAAAAATATCCCAAGGATGATTGGAGTACTGCATTGGCATTGTTGTTTTCAGACCCAAGGCCTTGAGGAGTATGACGGTCTGAATTTCTGTAACTACTTTATTGGTTTACTTCTCCTTACTCATGATACAATCCATAACTGCTTATAAAGAGGGTCCCCTAACTGTAATGGTTCAACCTATGATCTTTTGATTTCATGATGGTGCAAAAGCAGTATGCATTCAGTAGAAACCGTACTTCAAATTTTGAATTTGGATCTTTTTCCAGGCCAGTGATATGCGAGTGGCAGCTCCCAGTCAGCCACAAGACCGCCAGGATAAACAACCAACACGTTTACAGCCATTCAGTATCCATACAACAATTACTTTGTTCACCTATTCAATAAATTACATGAGATATTCAACACTTTATTATAAAATAGGCTTTGCATTAGATGATCTTACCCAACTGTAGGCTAATGTAAGTGTTTTAAGCATGTTTAAGGTGAGCTATGGTAAGCTATGATGTCCGGTGGTAGGCTAGATGTATTAAATGCATTTTCCACTTAACAACATTTTCAACTTACAATGGGGTTATGTACCAAAGATCTGTAGATGCTAAATTTTCTCTATGTTAGTAATTTCAAACCCAAGTTTATCTTTCATGTCTATTATAATTTTCATCTTCATTTGATCCAAACTATCCAAATTCTGATATTCTGTGAATTGGGAACATACTGAGTTTTCTGGATTGATCCTAAAGAGCAGTGGTTCTCAAATGGGGATGATTTTGTGTACCCTAGGGGACATTCAGCAGTATTTGGAGCATTTTTGATTATCACAGCTGGGGTGGAGGGTGGTAGTGCAACTGGCACTCATTTTGCTTGGACAGGATGGCATCAGGACAGAAAAAAGTCCCAAACACTGTATAAAATCCTAACAGCTTCACAGGTTGGGAGAATTTCAAACTCCTTTTAAAAAGAATTAAGTTACTCCCTGTGCTCCCATTATTTTAGTGATTTCTATATATCCCTCCTCATTCCAAAGGTTCTGAGGTGGTTAACTCTCCCTGTAGTGTTGACTCAAGTTTCCCAAATAAAGCTTACATAGGCTTTAGGACTGATCAATACAAGTTTCAGTTTAGGAGGAAAAATGATTCTGGAAGGACCAAGAAAAGCTATCATGTTTTGGCAGCTAGAAGACAGGAGTTAAATTCCTAGTATGTATATAGCGCTAAATGCTGAGAAGGATATTTTTAAAAAGTATAAATCACAGCTGGTGTCCTTAAGTAATTTATAATTTGCCTGAAAGAGATAGGCTGAGTGCCCAAGGGAGGATGGCTTCCATTACACACAGCCAATGCTCAGGGCCTCGAGGCAGGCGGGCACAGCCTTCAGCATTCTCCCTTCTCTGGCCAGCTAAAGAAGGGCAGGGCAGGAAGGGGTGAAGATGGTCCTCAAGTGGGGAGTGCATAAAGGCTTGGAAGTGGGCACACACTAGGAAAGGTTGGGGGCAGTAAGTAAGCTAGTTATAAGCGAAAGTTACAGTTTTATCCTGCAGATACAAGGGAGCCTCGGAAGGTATCCAAACAGGAAGTTATAATGATCAAAGATGACATTTACTAAGTGCTTACTCTTTACTAGGCACATTCATTTAATTTCTTCTTGACAGCCCTATGGCCTAGCTACTCTTCTTCCCATTTTACAGATGAAGAAACTGAGGCTTGGGGGGGTTAAATAACTCACTCAAGTCACACAGTTAGCAAGTACTAGAGCCAGGATTCAAACCCATTGAGCCCACACTCTTAACCACTTCTCCAGACTGCCTCTCGATAGGATAGGAACGATGAGAGCAAAGGAAAAGACCAGACATAGTTGGGAGTGTGCTGCCAACAGAGCATTTCAAGGAGTAGAAGAAGTCGATAGGGTCAGATGTTGCTGAGCCATCAGGAATGAAATGTGAGAAACAGCCATTGGATCTGTGATTAGGCAATCATGGGTGACCTTTAAGAGTTCCATTTCAGTAGAGGGGTAGGGACAGGGGTTCCTTGTAGGACATCATGGGAGGAGTGACAACAGAGAGAGCCCCAGGAAAGAAACTGATAATGAAAGGACAGGGAGAGATGGGAGAGAAATTCCCAACCTTTTCTTTTGAGACTATGCCCCCAAACAGTGGAACACTTTCTTTGAGGGACTACGATGTATTTCACCCTGTTCTTTTGTTTTGAAGGGCAAGACTAACAAATTGCAGTACGCATGGTTGAAGGAGAATTAGCAAGTGTCACAGAAATTGTTTATTAAAAACACTGCATCAAATTGAGGTACAATTCAAAGATTTAACTGTTTGAAGGGACATTGTTATGGAGAAAGGTTACTTGACCTCTTGACCTTATATACCGCATTGGCTGGGCCCTAGGGGATGGCAGTTTGGTAACTAAGGTAGGAGACGACCATAAGGGCATCACAGATGAAAGAACTCATTTCAGATCTGTTTTAAGCCAAGAGAGAGCAGCCAAAAGCAACGTGTGTTACGGTTTTAGATGGAAATCCAGAGAACAGCTGCCTGATTGCAGCCGGGACTTCCAAAAACCTGGGCTGTAAAGGGCAGAATACTTACTAAAATTCTTTGTTTTAATGAACTGTGGGAACCTGAGTTATCAACCCCTGTTCTAGCTACTGAGTACTTTTTATGACAAATTAAAAGCAGTTTTAGGGAGGCTACATTTTTTTCGAAGGGGAATTCTCTACTGGCGGGTAATTCAGACTGCCTAGGGCAGCAATTAAAGCCACTGAGGAGGAGAGAGGAGGAGGAGGAGGGCTCTCTGTAGCTGAGGAGCAGTTTCACTGACTTTATCCCATAACCATGAACTTCCTCCAGCATCCCAGTGTACTCAATTCTAAAGTGTTCTAAGTCTGAATTATTCCCCCCAATACCCATCATTTTGCTCCGGCCCAAGAACTACTGCAAACAAAAGATGTATGAAAGGTAACCATGAGTCTGGGACTGCTTGGGCCAAAAGAATCTCAGGCTGTGATGCTGTTGGTACGTGCTTCCTGCCAAAACTCAGACACGCGAGCTAAGTGCTTTGGCAATGAACTCTCACACTCTGGCTTAAACAGGAAAGACACCAACAGGTATTTAATCTTTAAAAAGTGCAACAGTTTGATGCTGGTAGTGCAGTGATTAGCCTACCTGTGTGAATGTCCATCGATTCTTTTTCCTTTCTAGCAACTTAGGCCACTAGGAAAGTTGGTGGAATCTGGTGTCTTCTTCTTTGGAAGTCTTCAAAAAACATTATGTACACCAAATAGAGGGGAACCTGAACTGGTCTCCTCTTCATCCCTGGCCATCTCCCCATGTACCTTTTGCTGCCTTGTCACACATCCCAGCCCTCAGGTGACTTTTTTTTCATCTTCCTTTGTCTACCTGGGAGGTTTCTCTCTCCCTGACACCCATTTAAGACAAGATCCCTCCTGATTCTTCTCTACTTCCTTTGCTATTCCTCCAAACACACACATAAGAGTCTCTGCGTTTTAGAGTTTCACTGCTCACTATGGGGAAGTTTAAGGGCTAACAAAAACAAGGAGGGTAGGAGGCTAGAGAGATTCAAGGATGTCACAGTGACTTGTCAGTTCTTTTGTACAACATCAGGGTTCGGGGAGTGAACAAAATAGACAAAATCCCTGTGCTCTGGAGCATTCATTCCCTGGGGGAGATGGACAATAAACAAAACAACCAATTCGTAAGGTAAATAAACTAGTAGTAAAATAAACTAGCAGAGGGACTATGAATGAAAACAAAGCAGGGAGGAGGGCTAAGAATGCTTTTGGGAGAGTGCTTAGTTTTAAAGAAGTAGTCAGACTTTGAGCAAAGCCAAAAGGAGGTGAGGGAGCAAACAAAGCAGCTATCTGTGGGAAGGGCATTCTAGGAGAGAGAACCACTAGTGAGTGTTAAGGCTCTGAGGCGGGGGAACAGCAAGGAGGTCAGTGTGGATGGGCAGAGGCAGAGCGCTCTTCGTTCTGCAATCAAAACGAAAAAGCCCTGAATCTGAGCCACACTGATCTGGGCTTGAATCTCAGCTTGGCTCCTTAAATCTCGTGGACCTTGGACTCTGTCTCTCTTCATCTATACACAGTTAACCACGAAGGATAATTGCAAAGGGTTAAAAGAGATACAGAATGTAAAAATACCTATCATAGGACATGGATCATGCCCAGTTCCTACCCACCACACATTAGTCCCTTGCCTCTTCCCCTGGTTACAGGGCTCCTCTCACCTAGCTCCCATTGTGGCTGAATAACACACATCTAGAAGTAGGCCATTCACGGGCCTCTAAGAATGCAAGATCCATTACCCCGTGGAAGAAAAAAAGGCCCTGCAAACCATAGGGATCTACGTATAGTATTGTTGACAAACAGTAACATTTCAGTATCCACATTAAAAAATTTAGAATTCATACCAAACTATTTACTGACTATTGCTGAGGGTAAGATTACTAAAGATTCTAGCCACTGACCTTCTACCTTCTATATTTATGTAATGCTTAAGCATTTTACAATGAGTACATACTATATTTACAAGTAGAAATCACAATACAGGCTAGAGTTGATGCTGGAGAAGTGACTCCCTGACCCTCTCCTAGATCAGTATCGAGTAGCCACTATTCCACCTCACTTACCCAAGCAAGGCCTGCCTTGTGGGACCTAACTTTAGGACCCCTTACACCTTCTATGTGGGGAAACTGGGTGCAAATAAGGCCAAAGGGAGCTACAGATGAAGGGTTCACAGATGAAGGTCCTATGGGAGTGTGCCTGGCCAGCAACTGTGAACTCTGGTCCAGTTTGGAAAGGGGATGGATTAACTCATGGATTGTGAACCATTTTCTTAATAAAATTAAAACTCTTGCAATGGCTGCCACTATGGAGAGAAAAAGAGACCAATGAAAATAAAGTATCTTAAAGTAAGCTGACTGTGAACTTCTTTTATGATTCAAGATTGTTGACACTGAAAAAAAAAATCTCATTTTAAAGAATACTAAGTTAAGAATATTATAACAAAAAACACATTTCACAACTAAGTAGCTTACAAGGTCAGTCAAAGAGATAAATAAGCCAGTTTCCAGTGTCTTACTCAACAGTGCATTAAAATGTGCATTACAATCAGTCACTGCAATGCATGCTACCTATAGCTTGGAAAAATTTTGTTTTCCTCACCTCCAAAAAAACCCCAAAAGACACTTGGTGAGGGGAAAAAAATAATGCTTAAGCACTCTTAGCTGACCATACGGCCTTTCCCAGTTTAGATATATGATTCAAGAAAAAAAAAAAATGTAGTCCAGAAACATTTTTACATTCCTCAGATTGACTATTGCACCCAAAAGGATGCTCAGCTCTGCATTAAATAAAATCCTGCTTGAGGGTGCCTGGGTGGCTCAGTTGGTTAAGCGACTGCCTTCGGCTCAGGTCATGATCCTGGAGTCCTGGGATCGAGTCCCGCATCGGGCTCCCTGCTCAGCAGGGAGTCTGCTTCTCCCTCTGACCCTCCCCCCTCTCATGCTCTCTCTATCTCATTCTCTCTCTCAAATAAATAAAATCTTTAAAAAAATAAAAAAAATAAAATCCTGCTTGAATGGAATAGACTTCTTACTTCTTGGATGCTTTTTAATTATGAGATTTCTGACTGAAGAAAATAGTGATGCTCTACATAGGAAAACCCATTTCCTCTCCAGAAATCAAGCAACACCTCTCTTTGCTTTCTGCTGCTTCCCCAGTAACATAAGGACTCATCTCGAGTTTATGTGATCAGACTGGAAATCCTCAGAGCGGAAAGACTCCATTTCAGCATTTCCATAAGCACTGGGGAATATGCTCTTCTAAAACCCAGTGTTTTCCATGAGGCAAAGTGGCTATGCAAATTGCTTTACTGTCAACACAACAAAGCATAATGAAAAAGTAAGATCATGGTGTTCTAAAACCAGTTGTCTTACCCAAGGAAGAAAATAGAGCTTACAGAATTTATGAGTATCTTATATTTCCTAATATTAGCCATCAATTTATTATTAAAAGCTCTAATTTCCATGGGATATAATTTTCAAATAATCCCTTATATTTACTTATACCTTTCTCACTACTATCTTAAATATGTGACCTGAATATAAAAGTTTGTAGCCTCACTGAGGGGATTTTCCATTGATGCAACTACAGCAACTTCTAAGTCTATGAGAACTACTGGAATGTGTAGCAAAACCCAATATTTGCATTATAATAATGCACTTGCAAAAAAAGATTAAGTATACATCCATAGCTGGATGCACAGATTCTAAGATTTTCAAGTGAATAATTCCTACCATAGAGAGACTGGATTACGGTCGACTGGTCTGAATTCCTTCACCCCATTAAGGCACTTACATACAAGTGTGATAGACAATGTTGTTCTTATGACTGGCACTGAGACCAAAAGCCGGCGTGCAGGGTGGCAAGAAGATTGGAGTGGGATGCGATAATGAAAAACACGAGTGATTCATTCTATCTGATGCACATACATTTTATAGATTTAAATCTGAAGGGAAACAACTCTTTTGAACTTAACTGCTTGAGAGAGTTAAATGGAAGCATGTCTAGGACACCATTTTTTATAGGCTCAGTGCCACCTCAAAAAATTCCACACAGACCCATTCTGAAACAACCGTTTCTCTTACTGGAAATCCACAAAGACTGATGTGGAATCTATGAAATGGAAAATCAGATCCAAGCATGTATGCTCATGCATAAGCTTGATCTTAACTAAAATACAGATGCAGTGGCAGCACCAGCATTAAAGGTTCCTCCCAATGCCACTCCACCCCCAGCAATCAGATGCACTTGAGTTTGCATCTTTATTCCGATTCTCCATTCTCAACTGTGTGACCTTGGGCAAGTTAGCTAACCCTTCTTAGTCTTACCTTCTTCATCTTCAACATGGAGATAATAGGTTTGTTGTGAAGATTAAATGAGATCATGCACAAACACCCTTTAGCTCCATACCTGGCACATATAAGCATTTAAGAACGTGTCCTCATGATTAGATGTGGCACACAGACTATGGTTTACAAGCAATTAGTTCTGCTGCCATATCCTAATGTCTTGGGATACCCATTTTCATTTTATGCTTCTAGCTTGTACTATTCTTTTTACCACAGTATGGGGGGGAGGGGCAGAGAAAAGTAATCAGTTATATATACCCCACTTTTTGGACTGCAGCTTGAAGCAAGGTGAAAAGCTAGGAAATCGGTAACCTAGACACTGAAAAGAAATTCAGTCTTTAGGATATGATGTTATAAATGTATGGAATATATACAAATCATGTAATTTATAACATATGGAGCATCAAATCATAGATTGAATTTTAAAAGAACAAATGACAAGCAATGTTAAAGAAGATAGGAAGAACCAGTATGGGCCTATCGCTAAGTATTAGTGACTGAAACAGGGATTGGTGGGCTAGATTATGGAAGATTTCATGGGGTTTGACTTCCAACAGGTGGCAAGCTTTAGTCATCTTCAGATGCAAAACCTTAATGAGTTTGAGTATGCAAGTCTCGAGGATTCTGTTCAAGGCCTCCTCTCGGCAATCACGGGAAACAATTTTCTGGGTTTAAGTCTCCTTGGCAAGTTAGCAAACAGGTAACTGTGTGCACCTGTCCCTTGAAGGGGATTCTGGCCTGACGGTGAAAGCCCACCATCCTTTCCTGACAGCCCATCCTGCCGCTGTAGCGCCTGCAGACAAATGGGGGAAGCCCACTAGGAAGTGGTCACGACCAAACAAGCCACAAATGCCCAGGGTGTGGGATTTCCACCTCAATACCACGCCTGAAAACCGAAAATAGGCGCCACTCAACCCATACTGCAATGGGATTCCCCCCAGCAGCAATCCACCTCCCCCCACACCCCAGCTTTCATGTTTTATTAATAAATGCAAGATGGCACACGGAGGCAAAGAATGGGAGGTAAAGCATCTGCAGCTGGACCCGAACCAGAGCAGTTTGCAAAAATAAATAAGAAGCATGTGACAAGAAGCAGATCCCCAGGCTGGAGCTGAAGCTGAAGCCCTGGATTGCCCCACTCACCCATCTTGCTCCCCCGGCGAGCGGGGATGAAGGTCAGTGGTAAGATCCCAGCCCTCTCGGACACGCACCCTGCAAACCTTGACCGGTCCCCACCCCCGCCCTGGCCACAGGACCCGGGCATCGAGGCAGGGAAGCCCTGGCCACGGCCGGCTTCGAGGACACATACCTGCTGCCTGGGCTCGGGATTCGCTCGGCTCTGCAGCGGCGCCGGCCGCAGCTCGCGCTCCCGGGGCTCCCCTGTCCGCCCCCCACCCCCCCCCCCGCCCCCTCGCGGCTCCGCCGCTCCCTCGGCTCCTCCGCCCACCGCGCTCGGGGGCGCGCGCGCGGCCTCGCTCCGGCGCCTCGCCGGGCCCACGCCTGCGCCCTCGCCTTCCGCCGTTCGCGCGCGCACGCGCGCCCCGGAGGCTACGGAGCGGTGGCGCGGCTGTCTAGGAAACCGCGGCCTCCGCGGGTCCGACCGGCGGCGAGAGCCGGGCAGGGGGCGGAGGCTGGGCCGCCAGCAGGGCTCGAACGCAGCGTGCCGGCGCCGTGGCGTGGGTGAGGGGGTCGCACGGCCGAGTTGGGGGGCCCGCATGTGCGCGTGTGGAGAGGAGGGGGTCGCGAAGGGAAGGTCTGAGGTGGAGGCGGGCTGGGCGCGCCGGGGAAGCAACAAGTGCGGAGGCTGACCGGGCCCCGCCCGGGGGACTTCGTACAATCGAGCAAAGAAGCCTCCTCAGGCTTTGGTGCAGCGCTTTGCAGTTTCCAGAGCTGTTGCCAGTTTTTCGTTAAATCCGCACATGGCACCCTGTGAGGGAGCGAACGGCAGGCGTTGCCCTCTACGTTTTGAGGCCATCCAGGAGGGAAAGACTCAGAGACCACTGACCCTCCATGGGCTGTTTTGGGAGAAAAAGGCCTATCAGGACCTTCATTTGATAGTCTCAGCCCAGGACCCTTGTAGGACAGTGTGTCTCAACCTTTTTCCCCCCCTTTCCATTATCGCCCTCTTAAATCTTTTTAGACATTTTGCTCACGAATCACTGCCCTCCCCCCATGAAATTCAAGTATCACTGATAAACTATTGCAGTTTAGCTGTTTAGGTGTAGCTGTGCTCTTTTACATATATAAGATTTCGCCCCTTGGAGATGATATCGACCTCGTTGAGAGTGTGTTGTAGGACTATGTTTCTGGGTTAGCAGGTGGGGTAAGTGGAGTAGGTGAGGATTCTGGATGCGCCCACAAATATTCTCTGTAGAAGAGTCCTCACATGTATGTATGTACAACTCTAATGTCTCCAAGTACTGCCCTGAGTAGTGGAACACGGTCACTAAGGCAGCTTCTGAACTCAAAGCTTTTATTTTTAGTCTCCATCAGTTCATGCTAAAAATATAGCCATGGGGTCCTGACATTTTTGTTAAAATACTTGAAAAGTTTGGAAACCCTCCTTTCTAGAACACATACTCCAGTGTAGCCTTTGGCTCTGCAGACAACCTTGATTTCCAGTTCTCCTACCTCTTCTGAAGGCATTTTGTTTTTCTTTAGGCCCATTTGGCCTCTCAGGAATGTTTCTGTCATTCTTGCCTCCTTCTGCCCTTCTGCTTTGCTAGCTAAAAGATGGAAATTGTGAAATTGAAAGACTTCAAAACCTAGGTCATGAAATTGCCCCTGAGCCTGGATCATGCTTTTCTCAGACCAAGGAATATCTAGGTAGGGAGTATCTAATTTGGCAAGCTGGGAATAGGTCAAGTTTCTTCAGGTCATCCCTCAGATTTCAGTGCTGCTTATACTAATCGTGGAATTTCAGAGGGAAAAAAGCCCTTGGTAGTGATATTTGTAGAGGCTACCTGGGTTGCCAGAGGATTTTTCTTTTACATTTCCAGAAGGAAGAAATGTGGACTGGAGGGGAGAAAGTAGGGATGGGTCAAGAAAATTTGGGAGTATGGATAACATGGAGGTGAGTGGACTATAGTTTGCTGACAAGTGGTGGCAGCATTTCGATTATACTTGAAAAAAAATAAGCCTTCGCATGGTTGGCTCACATTGTTATCCACTGCATTTTTTCCCCACTTAGAGAACTCTAAAGATTTGATAACACCATTGAAAAGCACCCAGTTACAATGCTAGTTAAAAGAGTAGGACAAGTGTTTTGAAACTTACAGACGAAATGGAAGATCACTTTGGTTTACCTGGAGTCTTTGTAGTCCAATACAATTTTTGGTTCCAGGTGCAATGCTACTTCAAGGGAAATTTTTGTTTACAATGGCTGCTGTAAAGACAGCCAGCGAGGGAAAAAAACTATGTAGAAATTATGTGCTAACATCTTTTACCTGTATCTTCTAAGTGTGCTACCCCAACCTCCTTTTTTGGTAGTCTGAGTTCATGGAAAATGTAGGTGCAACCATTTTATGTGGTGAAGTAAAAACAACAACAAAAAAAAAACCCACTCCGGACACGTATAATTTGTCAGCTCTATGCTGCTCCCTGGTGGTATCCTACTTCACAGCGCATACTCAAAATCTTCCCTCTCTTAGGTAAATTTTGGTATTGAAAACAGAGGTAGATAGACAGAGTGGCATTAGGCTTTCTCCAAACAGGTCCTGCTCTTGTGTTCAAATACCCCTAACACCCAGAGGACTAGCCCTTGAGGCTGATCAGTTTAGAGGAACTGTGAAGAGCTCTGGCAGGCCTCTTTAGCTTGTTCTTAGACTTGCCTGTAAGAATCACTTGGGGACTCTTGTTTAAAATCAGATTCTGGGGGGCGCCTGGGTGGCTCAGTCGTTAAGCGTCTGCCTTTGGCTCAGGTCATGATCCCAGGGTCCTGGGATCGAGCCCCACATCGGGCTCCCTGCTCCGCGGGAAGCCTGCTTCTCCCTCTCCCACCCCCCCTGCTTGTGTTCCTTCTCTTGCTGTCTCTCTGTCAAATAAATAAATAAAATCTTAAAAAATTAAAGAATAAAATAAAATCAGATTCTGCGGCCTTATCTCAAACATATTAAAATCTAATCTACAGAAGAGTGGCATGTGATTTTTATTTTCAACTGCCCCAGGGGATTCTTATCAATAGGAGAGGTTGGGGAATACTAGAGCTATAAACAGAACAGGTGCTGCTTCAGAAGACCAGGTGACTAACCAGAGGGAATTTTGTGGGTGAGGGAGTTCCACAGTACTAGTAAAATAGGAGCTATAAAGAAGGAGTAGAAGAAATTAACTGGGAAATTAACACTCTCTTGCCAGATACACCTGCTTCTAATGTGGCTGTAATTGGCATGATATCCCATACCAAAATGTCTTTGGAGGTAAGTCAGATTATTTTTTTATTTTTAGTGAGCTCTATACCCAATGTGGGATTTGAACTCCTGACCCCAAGATCAAGAGTCGTATGCTGTACCAACTGAGGCAGCCAGGCACCCCAGATTTTCTTTAAGTTAAAAAGACTGTCTTTTCAAGAGTAGCAGAATCACATAATCAGAAAATTTGTGCGTGTATGTAGCTACAGTATTATGAGAGGGCAGATTAGAGATTATGTTGATCTTGTGAATGTCTGAAAAAGATTGATATCAGAGTTAAAATTTGTTCTCTTGAGGTAGTTGCTTGTAAAAATAGAACATGAATGTGACACCACATGATTTGTGAAATTTAATACCAGGAGATCTTAAATTGTTAATGTTTATGTATCTGTTAATATTTTAAAACCTTTTCTAAATGTTGATTTTTAACACCACCTCATTTACTTAGAACACACAGGGAGAAGGCCAATCTGAGTTAGTGAGAATCCTGAAAAATGGAATACACGTGACTTTGTGTGATACTTATTTAAACACTTAAGTATATACACAATAGGTGCTACCAAAACAGCTTTTAAAAAATCCTGCTGAGGGGCACCTGGATGGCTCAGTCGGTTGAGAGTCCGACTCTTGATTTCAGCTCAGGTTGTGATCTCAGGGTTGTGGGTTCTCTCTCTCTCTAAAATGAATAAATAAAATCTAAAAAAAAAAAAATCCTACTGAAATGGCTTTAATGAATAAATATGATTGACTTTAAGTTAGTCAAGTTCATGTGCATATAGTCTGTGTGGGTAAAACACAAAGCGTACTACCATGCACTCAGTAGGTCCTCAATTAACATTCGTATTAAAAAGGTTTTCTTACAAGTAGATTAAATATACTTAATGCAGCAAACCCATCTTTACAGATAGTACTTCAATGGCAGATTTTACCTTGAGCAGTGGCATACCAAGAGTGGAACAATAAGAGCATCAACTTAGGTGTAGGCAATAATAATTCTCATTGTCCTTAGAAAATTTAAACTGTAATAAACCCACTCAAAGTCTCTCTGCTTTTTACTACTGGTAATTTTTATGTATCAAATTCTAAGCAGTCTTGGTGATTAAAAAAAAAAAAATCTTTCAGGGTGCCTGGGTGGCTCAGCTGTTAAGCGTCTGCCTTCGGCTCAGATCATGATCCCAGGTTCCTGGGATTGAGCCCCGCATCTGGCTCCCTGCTCAGCGGGAAGCCTGCTTCTTCTCACGCACCTCCTGCTTGTGTTCCCTCTCTCACTGTCTCTTTCTCTGTCAAATAAATAAATAAGATCTTTAAAAAAATCTATCTAAGTTTTGAACAATTTCTGTAGTTATTAAGTTTTAATAATGCATATATAAACTTTAAATTAGCACATTTTAATTATCAAATATATTCGACATGGAAGATAATTCAGAGAACTCCCAGTTATTCAGTTGGCCTTCAGTAAACATAGAGTCATCTATGTGGGTATTTTCCTAAATACATTCATAAAAATTCAGGGTAATTCAGAGTTTTGGGCACAGTTCATGTCCTCCTTAGGTCTATATCTCTCATTTAAATAACTCTTATTAATAAATAGTGGTAGCATGGTGATTGTAAAGATGAAGAAACAGAACCTGATTGCTTCAGTGTTTTTATTCTATGTGACCAGTTAGAGTTTTCATTTGTGTGGAAAATTTAAGAGTGAAACAAAGTGCAAACTTTGAGGTGTAATTTTTCTGGTTGGTAAGTACAAATTTTAGTTTATATGTGAAACTATTCTTTTAAATAACTGAATCAAATATTTTTAACTTTGAAATTTATTCTTTTTGTTAATGTTTACTTCAAAACTAAAGAACAAATAAGAGAATAGGAGGTGTATTGTTTTTATTTAGTACTTCAACAGACCAACATGTAATTTAAGTTTTTCCTTTCCTCAAAAATGTTAATTCCATTACTTTTTTTTGGTACTATAATATTTATCTTATACTGGCATATAGGTAGAGTCGAATAAAAGAATTTTCACAGTCTGGGGGCGCCTGGGTGGCTCAGTCAGTTAAGCGTCTAACTCTTGATTTTGGCTCAGGTCATGATCTCAGGGTTGTGAGATCAAGTCCTGAGTCAGGCTCCATACTCAGCATGGAATCTGCTTGACATTCTCTGCCTCTGCCCCTCCTCCTGCTCGAGCATGCTCACTTGTGCATGCTCTCTCTCTCTCAAACAAAAAAAATCTAAAAAAAATAATTTTCACGGTCTTTCTTTCCTGGCTATTATTATTTGTTTCATTTCATGATCCTTACTTGAAATAATTTTGTCACATAGGGGAAAGGGTATTAAAAAGGTTTTCTATGAACCATGAGAGACTATGGACTCTGAGAAACAAACTGAGGGTTCTAGAGGGGAGGGGGGGTGGGAGGATGGGTTAGCCTGGTGATGGGTATTAAAGAGGGCACGTACTGCATGGAGCACTGGGCATTATATGCAAACAATGAATCATGGAACACTACATCAAAAACTAATGATGTAATGTATGGTGATTAACATAACATAATAAAATTTAAAAAATGTAAAAAAAAATGCTACCCCTCTGTATGTCATATTCTGATTATTTCACTGGGCTAAAATGATCATAAAGTGAATGGTATTCAAATTAAGTAGGCTTTACTATAAGCTTAATATTTAGAATTTTACTTGTCCTTCACGAGAAAACTGTTCCTTGGGCATAATTCATGTGCCAAAATGGAATATCAGTGATTTTAAGTATATATATATAGTATATAAGTGTATAATATAAGTATAATTATATACTGTATTATATATGTAAGTATACTTAAATAAATACACTTATAAGTATATAAGTATATAACTATAATATATGTAAGTATATAATATAAGTACATCCCCGCTGAGGAGGGGGTGTGTGTGTGTGTGTATATATATATATATATATATATAAAATATAGTATAATATAAGTATATGATGTATATATGTATATATAATACATAAGTATATATACATATAATATAGTATATATAGTATATAATATATATGTGTGTGTGTATATATATATACACACATACATACACACACATACGTTTTTTAAACATGAAAATGATCCAGTATTCAAATTCTAGTAAAATTGGGCTATTTTAAAACTTAGCAAGCACATATCTATGTGTTTATTGATGGAATCCTAGTAATTGCTGGCATTTATTAAATGTTTATGATGTGTCAGATACCATTCTGTGTGCTTTATATGTGTTAATTTTGTTATAACAACGCTAACGGGAAGGTACAGTTATTTTATAGAGAGAAAACTGAGGCACAAAGGGATTAAGGAACTTGTTCAAGATCACACAGCTAATAAGTGGAGGAACCAAGATTCATCCTGATTCAGAGTCCCCAAGTTCAACCCCAGTGCCTCAATGACTCACATATATACACCAAATTGTGCCTCAATGAGTTTGAGAAATCATTTTGTAGTGAGAAAAGCATTTTGGATTTTAGGGTTCCATCACTAATTCATTCTGTAACTTTGAATGAGGCAATTAGGTGAATGTCCCTTATTTAGAGAGGCTTGAACTTATTCCATATAGAAGTTCTCTGAATTTCTTTCTAGTTGTAAATTTTGATGATTCTAGGATTATTTTTATGTAAAGAAGAAGATTTGATTTTTCACTTATCTAATAGGCTAAAAATGAAGTAGAAAACTAAAGGACTTGCTAGTATCAATTGCTAGTATCAATTGCTAGATTGAATTTAAGGTAGATAAATTTTTGATGTTTTGCAGTTGCAAAATTATACTATTAAACCTTTTATGTTCATTATTTCTTTGACTACAGAAAGACCATACACTTCTTTGGGATTGATTGTACATTCCAAAAATTGGCATGGTATAAAAACATATTATTCATATATGCTACTTTTATGTAATTCACGTGTTGTGAGCCACTGCCTCGACCTTCTCAGTGCCAATATAAAGTAAAGCTCTTTGGGGGAAATGAACTTTTAAAGTGGAAAATAGATTATACTGTATACCACTTTTCCTCCTTTCTCATGAAGGTTATCACCTTATTGAAATGACAATCCTTATTAACTCTCTATCCATAATATTTTTTCTTGGTAGAGACATAAAAAGTAACTTTTTAAAAAAAAGATTATTTGAGAGAGAGAGATGTGTGTGAGGGGGCAGAGGGAGAGGGGAAGCAGACTCCTCACTGAGCATGGGGCCTGAGGTGCTGGGCTCTATCTCAGGATCCTGAGATCATGAGCCAAGACCAAATGTCCAATACAGAACCAACTAAACCACCCAAGTGCCCCAAAAAGTAACTTTTTTAAAAAAGATTTTTTATTCATTTGAGAGAGAGCAAGCAAGAGCACGAGCAGGGGGAAG
>NC_138377.1:103580155-103588288 GCF_054177405.1 Leptonychotes weddellii
TTTTTTTTTTTTTTTTTCTTTTTTCAGGGAGGGGGAGAGAGACAAAGCATGTGACTGGAGGGAGGAGGCAGAGGGACAAGCAGACTCTGTGCTGAGCATGAGCCCCATGTGGGGCTCAATTCTACGACCCCGAGATCATGACCTGAGCTGAAATCGAGAGTCGGATGCTTAACCAACTGGGCCACCTAGGCACCCCAGTACTCTTTTAATAAAATTCCATTTCCCTCTTAATCCAGCTTTTAGTTTTTAACAATAAGTTAACAATATTTAACAATAAATAGTTTTCCTGGAGCTAAAAAAAAAAAAAAAAAGGGAAGGAGGAGAAATTAAACATTAACAAAGTAAGATTTCTGCTGCTTATTATGAAGTCCTCAGGAGTATCACCAAGTAAAGAAAAAGCTCATATGAAATTTGTAAACATTCTACTTTCCTTCTCTTCATGTGCTACTAAAATTGTTATGTAAAATATTTTCCATTTTTATTTTGCTTTATGGCTACCATAATTTCTATCAAAGCAGAGGAAATAGAGGTAACTGTAAGTCAGAGCCAGTTTCTACTCTGCAATCTAGGAGAAAAACCTTTTACCCAAGGACAAATCAGGTAAGTATTTGTTAATTAATTCTCTCTAATGTTTTGGGGCCATATATGTAGCCATAATTTGTCAACTATAACCATAGATCATGGATTTAATTTAACTAAGAGACGATAAGGTAGATGCCACAGTATATAAAGTTCTGTAACTTAATTTATAGAAGTTTGGTTGTAAACTCTAATATTTGAGAAGCCTGTAGAACCATAAAAACATTAAAAACAACAAAGTTCTGTAATCTGGTTAAATCTAACTCTGGTCTTCATGATTTAAAAACAATATGAATAGAGCTAAAGAAGGTTAAGAAGAAAGTTTTGGAGAATAGTCGGAGTCTGGAAAATAGTCCAAGTTGTTGAACTTAGAAAAGCAAAGGCTAAGAGGTGATAATGCTTTTCAAGTAGGTAAGATATTGTCATACTGAGAATGGTGCCTATCCTTTTCCCATCTCCAGAGGGGAAATGCAGCAGGATAAATTTACATTAGAAAAAGGTTTTCAAAACCACAATGAGATACCACCTCCCACCAGTCAGAATGGCTAAAATTAACAACACAGGAAACAACAACATGTTGGTGAGAATGCAGAGAAAGGGGAACCCTCCTATACTGTTGGTGGGAATGCAAGCTGGTACAGCCACTCGGAAGCCAGTATGGTGGTTCTTCAAGAAGTTAAAAATAAAGCTACCCTATGACCCAGCAATTGCACTACTAGGTATTTACCCCAAAGATACAAATGTAGTGATCTGAAGGGGCACTGCACCCCAATGTTTATAGCAGCAATGTCCACAATAGCCATACTGTGGAAAGAGCCAAAATGCCCATCGACAGGTGAATGGATAAAGATGTGGTATGTGTGTGTATGTATGTATATATATATACACACATGTTTGTATGTGTACACACACATACAAAGGAATATTACTCAGCCAGCAGAAAGGATGAATATTTACCATTTATATTGATGTGGATGATATTGGGAGTATATTATCCTGAGTGAAATAAGTCAGAGAAAGACAATTATATGGTTTCACTCATATGTAGAATATAAGAAGCAGTGCACAGGATAATAAGGTAAGAGAGGGAAAACTGAATGGGAAGTAACCAGAGAGGGAGACAAACCATGAGAGACTCATAACATTGGAAACAAACTGAGGGTTGCTGGAGGGGAGGTGGGTGGGGGATGGGGTAACTGGGTGATGGGCATTAAGGAGGGCATGTGATGTAATGAGCACTGGGTGTTATACGCAACTGATGAACATTACATCTGAAACTAATGATGTACTATATGTTGGCTAATTGAATTTAAAAAAGGAAAAATCAAAGATTTTGAAATTAAGGATGTTTAATATTAGAATGATTTACATCAGGAAGTTGTAGAATCCACTTTCTAAAAGGTCTAAGTAGCCTGATCATCTGCCAAGAATAGCTTATATACCCGCTTACACATCCAACTAATTTTATGGTGCCGTTATTTATTTTGAAAAACACATAGTGATTTTTGTCTAAGGCAGTAGCTAACATGGTATATTTCTAATGATAGAATATTTAAACTTACAGAACTGACTTTAGGAATATTACAGAAAATTATAAAGGTATTTTATGAGCCCAGAAATAGTCATGTATTTTATTCAGTTCCATTGTTGACTGTGTGACCATCATTAACATGTTTAATTTTTCTGTTTCGTGTAATACTCTCCAAATATGGGGTGCCTGGGTGGCTCAGTCTTTAAGCATCTGCCTTTGGGTCAGGTCATGATCCCAGGGTCCTGGGATCGAGCCCTGCATTGGGCTCCCTGCTCAGCAGGAAGCCTGCTTCTCCCTCTCCCACTCCCCCTGCTTGTGTTCCTACTCTCACTGTCTCTGTCAAGTAAATAAATAAAATCTTTAAAAAAAAAAAAAAAACAACTCTCCAAATACATATATGTTAACACCGACAGAAATTGAATTATGGACTCTTAATGAATCACCTCTACCAAGACTCAAGAGAAGGATGGGAAATTTAAAGATGACTGTTTTCAGGATTGTTGAGGGCTGCTTTCTGAAATGTATGATAAGGTGCAGATTTCAAACAATAAGTGGACCACGGTGTGATAATCTGAAAATGGCATTTAGGAACAAAGAAAAGGCTGTTTCTCACTTATTTCTATGGATTGAGAGAAAGTGAGGAAAGTAAGGACTAAATAGTTATATTGGAAAAGGCAACTTGTGACTTAAGGGAAAACCAGATTTTTATGAAGAGTGAACTGCAGAGGATAAAAGGAGTTTATCCTCAAAGAAATGGACTCTCTAGTAGGTGGGGGTGGGGGTGGAGGGTAAAGAATGGCTTGAGAATTTGAAGAATTGGGTGTGGAGTGAGTGTGGTTGGGTTTGAGGGGGGTTGAGTGTGAAGCTGTGATAGTTGGAAGCAAAAGGGAAAAAAGATGTGCTGATGGAGGTGACTGACTAAAACAGATGAAGAGAAAAGACACATTAGAGGAAAATCAGGGCCATTAAGATATTTCATTATGAGCAAGAAAATATTAAAGATAACCAGTTATGTAGTAGAGGAAAACTGGAGGGGATGGTAATTACTCCAGGACTGAGAAGGGCACACATATGCAAAAAGTCACCAGGCTGACTGACCCTTTATTTCAAGAAGAGTTTTCCTAGAACAGTGTTCAGAGACTTAAATGTGGATGTTGATTGTAGAGTGTCTGGTCCTCAAGGACATAGGCCTCTAGGAAGACCAAGGTGCCAGGGACAACACTAAGGGGTCAGTAGGGTTGGAAAGCTATGATTTTTATCTTCTTTACATCTCTGTGTAGAGCTGTAGCATTTTGTAGGAGACCTGCATAATTCAAGACTATTCCTGGCAGCAAAGAATGGAAAGTTTGCTATTGCTATGTGGCAGTAGCTTAAAAGAGTTTTTTAAATCACTCACCAGCCAGCTTCAAAACTGTGACTCTTGATGAGTTATTAATTTGGGGGAATTTGTGTTATTTCATATTTTGCATATAAAATGAATCTTTATTATCAATTCATTTCCTGTTTGCATAAAATGCAACCTTAACAGGAAACCTAAATAGTTTTCCTGTTAAGAGTAATGATAGCTAACGTTCATTGAGGGCTTCTTATTGCCAGGCGCTTTACGTGTATAGATTCACTTTATATGCAGACAACTCTTTGAAGTAGGCACTATTATTCTGTCCCAAGCTCTCTTGTATAGGTGAGGAAGCTGGATGCAAAGATTTTTATCCAATGTCACACACTTATTCTGTGGTGCAGTGTTCCAATGTGGAACTGGGATTTGCATTCCAACTTTCTGGCTCCTGCTTTTGCCCCCTATACTACATACCTTTTTATATATAAAAATTGTGAGTTGTAGGTTGCTTGGAAACTATTATTCTTTGAACTGTCGGTGACTTGAGTATATTGTAGGTGGTGCACAGTTTATGTCAAAAGTGGCTTTTGTGTACTGCTACATAAAATGAAAATTGACTTATTGCTATTATAAATGTCTTAAAGAAGTTCATGCCAATATACTTAGTGATGTGAAGGGCTGTTGACTTGGTTAGGCCAGTTGCTGTTATTCAAATAAGACCACATTGGGTGATACAACCTTAGTTAGTGAATTTCCCGGGATTTGACTCAGTTTTGTGGTCTTAGAAACCTGGTCTAGTCATTAAGTGTCCCAGAGAGGATTAAATTAGCCTAACAATCTCATCAGCCGAATATGTAAAGCCAGAATGCAAATTTATTAATTTACAATGAGATAAAACTGTTACATAAACCAGTCATACCAGGATGATCAATGTATTTTCTTTCAGGTTGTGAACCTAGATGAGAAATCAAATTCTAATCAAGAGGTTTCTTAAAATGGAATTTTTTTTTTTAAAGATTTATTTATTTATTTGAGAGAGCGAGAATGAGAGAGAGTACATGAGAGGGGGGAGGGTCAGAGGGAGAAGCAGGCTCCTTGCTGAGCAGGGAGCCCGATGCGGGACTCGATCCCGGGACTCCAGGATCATGACCTGAGCCGAAGGCAGTTGCTTAACCAACTGAGCCCCCCAGGCGCCCCTAATCAAGAGGTTTCTTGGTGAACAACAGGCACCATGAATATTTCTTGTTTCCCCTCCCCCCCCCCAATTTGTCTATTTCAGAAATTCCTCAAGGATATCATCAATAATAGCTGCTATTGGCATTGTACTGTCAGTCCTTAACTTATAAATAGCCTCCACCCCTGTCCCCCACCACCAGGGGCTCTGCTGCCATAGAAACAGTTGTTAATAAACATGGGTATTTAGAGAATCTGTGGGTACAGAATTGAAGGAAGGGAAAGTCTTGAAAAGCAGAGTTGCAAAAGGGTGCTAATTTCATGGATGGACTCCTAAGTAGGATGAGTAGGGATCTCTATACCTAAGATGTATTTTTGTAGAACTGCCTGAAGGGCTTTCTCCCCTCACTTCTGTTACATTGCCTGAAATTTCACCAAATAGAGATTGGTTTCTATTTGTTAAATGTTCTCTTATAACTATAAATATCTTTGTGTGGTGGGTATTTTTAGTGACCTTACTAATACCCATTCCCTGTTGCTCACCTTCATTTTCTTAGGGGCGTCAATGTGCCCAGCTTTAAGCAAAAAACCCTAATTAAAGCCAGTCATAACAATCCCATTTTCTTTTGCCAGTGATTCTGAAGACAAGTCTGTTGACTTTAGGGAAGGTTTTTGTTTTCCTGATAAAAAGACCATAGGTGGCTGGTACTCTCCTCTTTCCACTTTCTTTGTGCCTTAAATGCGGACACGAAGCTGGGAGACTAACAGTCATCTTGCAACCATGAGATGACAAGTATGAGGCTGAAAATGTGATTCCAAACAAACTGAGGACCATGGAGGAGATGGATCGAGAGAGTTTGGAACATTGTTGGACAGTACATCCAACCTTGGACTGCCTACCTCCAGGCTTATTATGGGGAAAAATAAGGGGCCGGGGGAGTTGTAACCTTTGTTATATGATAGCAAAGCTTTTGATTAACCTGTGCCTGCTGTTTCTTGGAAGGCTGACTGTGTGCAAACTGAAGCTGCAGTGTTAGGAAAAATTTAGAATATTTTCATGTGTTGGTTACTTTTTGTGGCTTTTCAGAAGAATCCTAGATAAGGGGGTGAACTCAAATTAGTGTTCCTCAGCATGAGAGCAGAAAGGGCAACAGAATACAGCTTAGGTATAGAGGTATTCTTTTAGCTCACACTCTAAATTGACAAAGAGTCCCATATTTTGGAATTTTGTAGGGATTAAGGGCAGTACCTCCTCACCTAAGACTATTTCTAGAATTGCTTCAAATCTTTTATGAGAGTTCAGGGGTCAGTAGCTAAGAGATGAAAATCTCCAGGCCTAAAAATTATTTCTAGAAATGTTTTACTCACAGGAACTGATCTGAAGAAAATAGACCAGAGGCTTGATGTGTTTTTGAGGGAATTTGAGGGAAGCTGGCAATAAATTGTGATTGTTTTTACCTTCTAAGCAGTTCTTGTACCTTCTTCCCTAAGGCAAACCAATATGAAGTAGACCACAAAAGCTGTGGAACCCCTGAGAAGGGCATCCACTTAAAAATCGACCTTAGATATGGTTATACAGGTCAGTGACAAAGCAGATACTCTAGAGACTTTAACAGCTGCCAGACTGACTAGTCAAGGAGTTTACCTTATTGCCTGACAAAGAATCTGTGGTTTCTGACCAATAAGATTTGATATGGATTGTGAACTGTTGACCGCTGTGTGCTTCCTATTATCCCCTTTCTTAATGGAATTTTTATTGAGGTCACTCTGTTCTTTCTTTTTCACTATTTTATAAATATATATAGGAAGGGAGTGGTTTAGAGACAGGTTATGTTTTAGCAATACACATGGTCAGATATAGCAATAAGAGTTGCCATATTTGTACTACATAGAACACATAGAAAGTCACCCAGAGATCCTATTTCATGGGGTATTTGGATGAAATAGTGGGGTTGTCTTCCTTGAGAAAATGGTCTTTTCTGTTTAACATATATGTGTAAGAGGTGTGTGTGTGCATATTGAGTTGAGGACTGGCAGACATTGTTGGTGGCCAGCCCATATCCATTCCTTACCTGTACCATAAAAATTAGAAAGTTGAATATTTGGTTTTTGAATCTTTCTTACTGCTGCAGTAGCCATGCACTACAGTTCCAGATTTCAGTCTATAAATCTGCTGGGGGACTTCATGGAAAGCTTTCCATTTTTCTAAATAAGGGGCCCAGACAGGGCTGGGGTTAAGCCCTTTTCTTGCTTTGCCTTGGATATGATGTTTGGAGCTGCAGTGATCATCTTGGAAGTATTAGACAACAAATACGAATGCAAAAAGTTAATATGTTAGGATGGTGGAGCAAGAGTATTGAAGATATTGATGGCATTATTGATTGCTAACCCAACCTTAGCAATCACTGAGTTCAAGAGTTTTTGTCTTGTGTGAAAAATGAATCCATGTTTCTATATGCTATTGTCAACTGGGTTCCCTATAACCCAAAATGTCCTTAACAGTTACAGTATATCTCTTTTCTGTACTACAATGTCAAGGATAGTTTTTGTTCATTTTTAGTCATGATGTCTTACTAGTAAGTAATGGCTATATGAAGAGAATCTTTTTTAAACTTTTGAAGTGTTACTATGTTCAGGCATCTGCTCAATATGTGGCCCAGATTGCATTTTTTTTTTTTTTTACTCTTTGGAAGAGAACATTGGCATATCTCAGCATTGCACTTTTAATATAATTAAGAAACACCTTTTTTAAAAATTGTTATGTTAATCACCATACATTACATCATTAGTTTTTGATGTAGTGTTCCATGATTCATTGTTTGTGCATAACACCCAGTGCTCCATGCAGAACGTGCCCTCTTTAATACCCATCAACAGGTTAACCCATCCTCCCACCCCCTTCCACTCTAGAACCCTCAGATTGTTTTTCAGAGTCCATTGTCTCTCATGGTTCATCTCCCCCTCCGATTTCCCCCCTTGATTCTTTCCCTCCTGCTATCTTCTTGTTTTGTTTTTTAACATATGTATTATTTGCTTCAAGATACAGATCTGTGATTCAACAGTCTTGCACACTTCACAGTGCTCACCATAGCATAGACCCTCCCCAATGTCTATCACCCAGCCATCCCATCCCTCCCACCCGCCACCACTCCAGCAACCCTCAGTTTGTTTCCTGAGATTAAGAATTCCTCATATCACTGAGGTCATATGATACATGTCTTTCTCTGATTGACTTATTTCGCTCAGCAAAATACCCTCCAGTTCCAGCCACCTCGTTGCAAATGGCAAGATTTCATTCTTTTTGATGGCTGCATAATATTCCATTGTATATATACACCACATCTTCTTTATCCAGTCATCTGTCGATGGACATCTTGGCTCTTTCCACAGTTTGGCTATTGTGGACATTGCTGCTATAAACATCGGGGTGCACGTACCCCTTCGGATCCCTACTTTTGTATCTTTGGGGTAAATACCCAGTAGTGCAATTGCTAGATCGTATGGTAGCTCTATT
>NC_138377.1:103588788-103637369 GCF_054177405.1 Leptonychotes weddellii
TGGTATTTTGATGGGGATTGCATTGAATATGTAGATTGCTCTAAGTAGCATTGACATTTTCACAATATTTGTTCTTCCAATCCATGAGCATGGAACGTTTTTCCATTTCTTTGTGTCTTCCTCAATTTCTTTCAGGAGTATTCTATAGTTTTCTGAGTACAGATTCTTTGCCTCTTTGGTTAGATTTATTCCTGGGTATCTTATGGTTTTGGGTGCAATTGTAAATGGGATCGACTCCTTAATTTCTCTTTCTTCTGTCTTGTTGTTGGTGTATAGGAATGCCACTGACTTCTGTGCATTGATTTTATATCCTGCCACTTTACTGAATTCCTGTATGAGTTCTAGCAGTTTTGGGGTGGAGTCTTTGGGGTTTTCCACATAAAGTATATCATCTGCAAACAGTGAGATCGTTTGATTTCTTCTTTGCCAGTTTGGATGCCTTTGATTTCTTTTGTTGTCTGATTGCTGTGGCTAGGACTTCTAGTAATATGTTGAATAGCAGTGGTGAGAGTGGACATCCCTGCCGCGTTCCTGACCTTAGTGGGAAAGCTCTCAGTTTTTCCCCATTGAGAATGATATTTGCTGTGGGTTTTCATAGATAGCTTTTATGATATTGAGGTATGTACCTTCTATCCCTGTACTCTGAAGAGTTTTGATCAAGAAAGGATGCTGTACTTTGTCAAATGCTTTTTCTGCATCTATTGAGAGGATCATATGGTTCTTGTTCTTTCTTTTATTAATGAATTGTATCACATTGTTGGATTTGCGGATGTTGAACCAACCTTGCAGCCCAGGAATAAATCCCACTTGGTCATGGTGAATAATCCTTTTAATGTACTGTTGGATCCTATTGGCTAGTATTTTGGTGAGAATTTTTGCATCCATGCTCATCAGGGATATTGGTCTGTAATTCTCCTTTTTGAGGGGGTCCTTGTCTGGTTTGGGGATCAAGGCAGTGGTGGCCTCATAAAACGAGTTTGGAAGTTTTTCTTCCATTTCTATTTTTTAGAACAGTTTCAGGAGAATAGGTATTAATTCTTCTTGAAATGTTTGGTAGAATTCCCCTGAGAAGCCATCTGGCCCTGGGCTTCGGAGATTTTTGATGACTGCTTCAATTTCCATAGTGGTTATAGGTCTGTTCAGGTTTTCTATTTCTTCCTGGTTCAGTTTTGGTAGTTGATACATCTCTAGGAATGTATCCATTTCTTCCAGGTTATCTAATTTGCTGGCATAGAGTTGCTCATAATATGTTCTTATAATTGTTTGTATTTCTTTGGTGTTGGTTGTGATCTCTCCTCTTTCATTCATGATTTTATTTATTTGGATCCTTTCTCTTTTCTTTTGCTAAGTCTGGGTAGGGGTTTATCACTCTTATTAATTCTTTCAAAGAAGCAGCTCCAAGTTTCGTAGATCTGTTCTACTGTTCCTTTGGTTTCTATTTCATTGATTTCTGCTCTGATCTTTATAATTTCTCTTCTCTTGCTGGGTTCAGGCTTTATTTGCTGTTTTTTCTCTAGCTCCTTTAGGTGTAGGGTTAGGTTGTGTATTTGAGACTTTCTTGCTTCTCGAGAAAGGCTTGTATTGCTATATACTTTCCTCTTAGGACTGCCTTTGCTGCATCCCAAAGATTTTGAACAGTTGTGTTTTCATTTTCATTGGTTTCCATGAATTTTTTAAATTCTTCTTTAATTTCCTGGTTGACCCACTCATTCTTTAGTTGAATTCTCTTTAGCCTCCATGTATTTGAGTTCTTTCCGACTTTCCTCTTGTGATTGAGTTCTAGTTTCAAAGCATTGTGGTCTGAAAATAGGCAGGGAATGATTCCAATCTTTTGGTACAAGTTGAGAACTGATTTGTGACCTTGGATGTGATCTATTCTGGAGAATGTTCCACGGGCACTAGAGAAGAATGTGTATTCCGTTGCTTTGGGATGGAATGTTCTGAATATGTCTGTGAAGTCCATTTGGTCCAATGTGTCATTTAAAGTCTTTATTTCCTTGTTGATCTTTTGCTTAGATGATCTGTCCATTTCAGTGAGGGGGGTGTTAAAGTCCCCCACTATTACTGTATTGTTGTCGATCTGTTTCTTTGCTTTTTTTATTAGTTGCCTTATATAATTGGCTGCTTCCATGTTAGGGGCATAGATATATACAATTGTTAGATCTTCTTGTTGGATAGACCCTTTAAGTAGGATATAGTGTCCTTCTTCATCTCTTATTACAGTCTTTGGTTTAAAACCTAATTTGTCTGATATAAGGATTGCCACCCCAGCTTTCTTTTGGTGTCCATTAGCATGGTAAATGGTTTTCCACCCCCTCGCTTTCAATCTAGAGGTGTCTTTGAGTCTAAAATGAGTCTCTTGCAGACAGCATATTGACGGGTCTTGTTTTTTAATCCAATCTGATAGCCTCTGTCTTTTAATTGGAGCATTTGCCCATTTACATTCAGGGTAACTATGGAAAGATCTGAGTTTAGTGCCATTGTATTGCCTATAAGGTGATTTTTACTGTATATTGTCTGTGTTCCTTTCTGGTCTATACTACTTTTAGCCTCTCGCTTTGCTTAGAGGACCCCATTCAATATTTCCTGTAGGGCTGGTTTCGTGTTTGCAAATTTCTTTAGTTTTTGTTTGTCCTGGAAGCTTTTTATCTCTCGTTCTATTTTCAGTGACAGCCTAGCTGGATATAGTATTCTTGGCTGCATATTTTTCTCGTTTAGTGCTCTGAATATATCATGCCAGTCCTTTCTGGCCTGCCAGGTCTCCGTGGATAGGTCTGTGGCCATTCTAATGTTTCTACCATTGTAGGTTACAGATCTCTTGTCCCAAGTTGCTTTCAGGATTTTCTCTTTGTCTCTGAGACTCGTAAGTTTTACTATTAGATGTTGGGGTGTTGACCTATTTTTATTGATTTTGAGAGGGGTTCTCTGTGCCTCCTGGATTTTGATGCCTGTTTCTTTCCCCAAATTAGGGAAGTTGTCTGCTGTAATTTGCTCCAATATACCTTCTGCCCCTCTCTCTCCTTCTTCTTCTTCTGGGATCCCAATTATTCTAATATTGTTTCATCTTATGGTATCACTTATCTCTCAAATTCTGCCCTTGTGATCCAGTAGGTGTATATCTCTCTTTCTCAGCTTCTTTATTTTCCATTATTTGGTCTTCTATATCACTAATTCTCTCTTCTGCTTCATTTATCCTAGCAGTTAGAGCCTCCATTTTTTATTGCACCTCATTAGTAGCCTCTTTTTTCGACTTCGTTAGATTTTAGTTCTTTTATTTCTCCAGAAAGGGTTTCTCTATTCTCTTCCATGCTTTCTTCAAGCTCAGCTAGTATCTTTATAATCAGCGTTCTGAACTCTCATTCTGACATCTTACTAATGTCCGCATTGATTAGGTCCCTGGCAGTCTGTACTGCCTCTTGTTCTTTTTTTTTGAGGTGAGTTTTTCTATCTTGTCCGTTTGTTCAGAGGAGGATAGATGAATGAGAGAACAAAATGCTAAAAGGGTAACAACGGCCCCAGAAAAACACACGCTGAACAAATCAGAAGAGACCTGAAACCAGGGAAAAGAAAGGGAAAGAAAGAAAAAAGAAAACAAAAAGAAAAAGATAAAAAAAAAAAAGAATATGATCAAATATGTTCAGGCTTGTGATGGATAGATCAGTGCCACACACTAGATTTTCAGTATATTTTGGTCTCTTAAAGTAAACTGCCTCCCAAAATTTTAAAGAAAGAAAAGCTTATATATGTACAAAAATAAGGGTAAATACGATGAAAAGATTGAATATGACTTAAAGATGAAAATTATAAAAGATTTTATAAAAGGAATTGATAAGGTAAGAAGTTGGTTGAAAAAGAAATAAGAGAAATTAAAAAGAAAAAAGATTGTGATCAGGCAGGAGACTAGAACAAAGCCATACACTAGAGATTTGGTGTATATTTTGCTCTGTTAGAAGAAATTGTATCCCAAAATTTTATAGAGAGAACAACTTATATATATATATACTTAAAATAAGGTAAACTACTATGAAGGAATAGAATATGAGTCTTAAAATGAAAAATAAAAAGTATTTTTTAAAAAGGGATTGTTAAGATGTTCGTTGAAAAAGTGAAAAAAATTTTTAAAAAAAAAAATTTAAAAAATTAGCTTTGAAACACTAAAGAATCGGGGAAAAAACGCCATGAATTCTATGTGCTGTGTTCCCCTAGCGCTGGAGTTCTGCCGTTCTCATTGATTGGTAAACTTGGTCTTGGTTGGCTGTTCTTGCTGATCTTCTGAGGTATTGGCCTGTTGCTGTGGTTCCCATGTGTTTCCTGGAGGCGGAATTGCCCCGCCCTTGCCGGGTCCGGGCTAAGTAATCTGCTCGGGTTTGCTCTCGGGAGGTTTTGTTCCCTGGAAGCTTTCCATACAGCTTCGGAGGACAAGAATGAAAACAGTGGCCTCTCAATCTCCACCCTGGAGTAGATGAGAACTCGGGACCCCACTCGTCAGTGAACCTCCAGAGAAAAGCAGTCAGTCATTCCCGTCTCCCTGGTCTCTGGCCACACTCCCTGCTCACCCAGCCTGTGACCGAGCATTTCTATCTCTGGCACATGACCCCGTGAGGAGTCTCCAAACCCAGAAGATTCCTGTGGTGGGCTCCCACGCTGCTCCTTCTGGGGGAGGAAGGGGAGTCTCCCGGATCTGCCACTTGTTGGGTCCCTGCTGGAAGAGCAGTGGCCCGATTGTGCCGTGGATCACAGTTTATGGCAACCCTGAGCTTAGAGCCCACTCCTCAGCTCCGTCTCTGCTGCCAGCTTCCCTGCTCCGATACCTGGGAGTTCTGCCACAGTCAGGCATCCCCGGTCTTTCTGTGACCCCGAGGGTCCTGAGACCAGATTGTCCCAGGGAGGGTTCCACCCTCCACTTAGCCACTGGAACAACGACCCTTAGCAGAGCCCACTTCTAAAAGTTCCGATTTTGTGTTCCGCGGCTCTATCACTTGCTGGGACCCGGCTAATGGCGGCCCCCTCCCCTGTGGTCTATCCTCCCGATTATTCCCTCGGATTCACTTGTCTGCATATCCTACCTTCCAGAAAATGGTCTCTTTTCTGTTAAAGAGTTTCTGCTATTCTTTTCTTTGATATCCTGTTGAGTGCGTAGGTGTTCAGAATGGTTTGATCCCTATTTAGCTGAATTCCTGGGACCAGATGGGATTTAGGTCTCCTACTCCGCCATCTTGCTCGTCCTCCTTTAATCCATTTTGAGTTTGTTTTTGTGTATAGTGTAAGAAAGTGATCCAGTTCCATTCTTTTGCAGGAAGTGTCTAGTTTTCCCAACACCATTTGTTGAAGAGAGTGTCATTTTCCCTTCGCATATTCTTGCTTCATTCTTGCTCCATTTAGCACCTATCAAAGATTAAATGACCATATAATTGTGGGCTTATTTCTGTGCTCTCTGTTCTGTTCCACTGTTCTGTGTCTCCTTTTGTGCCAGTACCATCCTGTTTTGATTCTTATAGCTTTGTAGTATATCTTGAAATCTGGGATTGTGATACCTCCAGTTTTGTTCTTTTTTTTTTCCAAGATTGTTTTGACTGTTCTTTTGTGGTTCCATACAAATTTTAAGATTATTTGTCCTAGTTCTGTGAAAAATGCTGTTGGTATTTTGATAGGGATTACATTAAAACTGTAGATTGCTTTAGGTAGTATGACATTTTTACAATACTTGTTCTCTCAGTCCATAAGCATGGAATATCTTTCCGTTTATTTGCATCATCTTCAGACTCCTTCATTAATATTTTACAGTTTTCAGAGTAGAGTTCTTTCACCTCTTTTGTTAAGTTTATTCCTTGGTACTTTATTATTTTGGGTGCAGTTGTACATAGGACTATTTTCTCAATTTCTCTTTGTGTTACTTCATTATTAGTGTATGGAAATGCAAGGGATTTCTGCATACTGATTTTATATTCTGTGACCTTACTGAATTTATCAGATTCAGTAGTTTTTTGGTGGAGTCTTTTGGGTTTTCTGTATGTAGTTTCATGTTATCTGCAAATAGTGAAAGTTTTACTTCTTCCTTACCGATTTGGATGCCTTTGATTTCTTTCTCCTGTCTGATTACTGTGATTAGAACTTCCAGTACTATGTTGAATAAAAGGGTGGAAGTGGCATCCTTGCCTTTTTCCTGATAGTAGGGGAATGCTCTCAGTTTTCTACTGTTGAGTATGATGTTAGCTGTCAGTTTTTCATAGATGACCTTTATTGTGTTAAGGTATGTTCCCTCAAAACCTCCTTTGTTGTAAGTTTTTATCATGAATGGATGTTGTACTTTTTTTTTTAAAGATTTTAATTATTCGTTTGATAAAGAGCTAGCGAGAGAGGGAACACAAGCAAGGGGAGTGTGAGAGGGAGACGCGGGCTTCCCTCTGAGCAGGGACCCAGATGCGGTCCTGGTATCATGACCCCAGAGGGAGATGCTTAACAACTGAGCCACCTAGGTGTCCCTGGATATTGTACTTTGACAAATGCTTTTTCTGCATTTGTTGAAATGATCATATGGCTTTTATCCTTTCTTGTTGATGTGGTGTATCATATTGATAGATTTGCAAATATTGAACCACACTTGCATCCTAGGAAAAATCCCACTTGATCCTGGTGAGTGATTTATGTAATGTATCATTGGATAGATGGGTCTTGCTTTTTTATAAAAAATATGATACCCTGTATCTTTTGATTGCAGAATTTAGTCTAACATTTACATTCAGAGTAATTATTGAAAGATATGAATTTAGTGCCATTGTATTACCTGGAAATTCGCTGTTTCTATCGATTGTCTGTTCCTTTCTGTTACTACTTTTGGGCTCTCTCTTTGCTCAATGGATCCCCTTTAATATTTCCTGCAGGGCTGGTTTAGTGATCACAAATTCTTTTAGTTTCTGTTTGTCCTGGAAGCCCTTTATCTCTCCTTCCATTCTGAATGAAGCCTTGATGGATAAAGTATCCTGGCTGCATAATTTTCCCATTTAGTACTTGAATATATTATGCCAATCCTTTCTGGCCTTCCAGGTCTTTGTGGACTTATCTTGTGCCAGCCTTATGTATTTACCCGTGTAGGTTACGGACCTCTTGTTCCTAGCAGCTTTCAGGAATTTCTCTTTATCTCTGAAATCTGCAAGCTTCACCATTATATGTCAAGGTGTTGACCTATTTTTACTGATTTTGGGGGGGGGGGGTGTTCTCTCTACCTCCTGAACTTGAATGCCTGTTTCCTTCCCCAGAGTAAGGAAGTTCTCAACTATAATTTATTCACATAAATGTTCTGCTTTCTCTCTCTCTTCTTCTTCTTCTGGGACCCCTGTTTTTCGGATATTATTTCTCTTAATAGTATTGCTGGTTTCTCAGAGTCAGCCTTCATGATCCAGTAGTTTTTCTCTTTTTCTCAGCTTCCTTACTTTCCCTCATTTTGTCTTCTATATGACTGACTCTTTTTCCTCATTTATCCTAGCTTATAGAGCCTCCATTTTTGACTGCATCGCAGTAATAGCCTTTTAAATTTTTGACCTGATTAGATTTCAGTTCTTTTACTTCTCTGGAAAAGGATTCTTTAGTGTCTTCTATGCTTTTTTCAAGCCCAGTTAGTATCTTTATAATCGTTGTTTTGAATTCTACTTCTCACATTTTACTTATATCCATATTGATTAAATCCCTAGTAGTGAGTACTCCCTCTTGTTCTTTTGGGGTCAGTTCCCTCATCTCATCATTATGTACAGAAAAGAATAGAAGAAAGAGGGAGAAAAGACAAAAATAACAATACCACTAGAAAAAACAACCAAAGCTTTAAAGAAATTGGTCACTTTTCTATTTGTAGAATTGCAGCAATACTTTTCTCAGTTCTCTGATTGATTTTGCAGATATTCAGAATGATTTGATAACTATCTAGCTGAATGCCAGGGGCCAGAAAAACTTAGGGTCCCCTACTCCTCTGCCGTCTTAACTCCTCCCCCCAGGGTCTCTATAAGCCAGCTACCAGAAAGTGATATAACCCTGGAGCACAAAATTGGAACTTCTAGAAGTCTGCTCCTGTGAGGGTCATCCGTGCCTGAAAGGTGCTCAGGTGGTGAAGCAGGGGAGAAGTGGGACAGTTTGGTCTCAGGATCCCTGGGGTCACAGAAAGAATATGGTGTCTGAGTTGGCAGTGTTCCCAAGCATTGTAGCAGGGAAACTGCCTACAATGAGCAACGCCTGAAAGTGGGCTCTTAGTTCCGTTTGCCATTAACAGCGAACCACCATAAAATTGGGCAACCACTTTCTGAGCAGTGGCCCTGCAGGCATCAATCTGTGGTGACCCTCCTCCTTCCCCCTGGAGGATCGGAGCAGGCGTGCTCCACAGTAGTCTACAGACTTTGACACACACGAAAGTGGTTGACTACTTTTCCCTAAGTGTTCACTGAAGAGTGGGGCCAGCAATTTTTCAGGTCCAGGGCTGGAGATTGGTGTGCTGACATGTTAAAATTTCTTTCCATCCTCTAAAGTGGCGCAAAACCTTCAGAGATCAAAAGCCACATAGAACAACCTGAAGCAGCTTTCACTGAGCCCAGCCCTCTGGCAAGGGGTGGTGCAGTTGCACCCAGGCAGACACCTGAGAATCGTTACAACAGACCCTTCCCCAAAAGATCAGCAGGAGCATCAGGCTAATACCAAGTTTATGGATTACACAAAACTGAAAAATTCCAGCACTAGGGGAAAATGGTATATACAATTTGAGGTTTTTTTCCACAAGTCTTTCAGTTTATAATTTTCTTTTCTTTTTCTACTTTTCAATTAGTTTATTTTATCAACTCTTTCTTTTTAAATTTTCATTTTTACATTTAAATTTTATAGATATATTCTTGGGTGCCTCGGTGGCTCAGTCGTTAAGCGTCTGCCGTCGGCTCAGGTCATGGTCCCAGGGTCCTGGGATTGAGCCCTACATCGGGCTCCCTGCTCAGTGGGAAGCCTGCTTCTCCCTCTCCCACTCCCCCTGCTTGTGTTTCCTCTCTCGCTGTGTCTCTCTTTCAAATAAATAAAATCTTAAAAAAAAAAATAGTGTCGGGACGCCTGGGTGGCTCAGTCGGTTAAGCGTTTGCCTTCAGCTCAGGTCATGATCCCAGGGTCCTGGGATCGAGTCCCACATCGGGCTCCCCGCTCTGCGGGGAGCCTGCTTCTCCCTCTGCCTCTGCCTCTCTCTCTCTCTATCTCTCATGAATAAATAAATAAAATCTTTAAAAAAAAAAGTGTCCTTTTCAAAAGAAAATTAAAAAAATAAATTTTATAGATATATTCTTCCTTTTTGGCTTCCTTTCATTGTATTTATTTGTGTGTGTGTGTGTGTGTATACACACATTTATGTATATGTATGTATGTATATGTGTGTATATGTTTTTGTTTCTTTACAATTTTGGGATCTAGTGTCTGTTAGATTTTATTCTCTTCCCCCCCCCTTCTCTCTGTTTTTTTGGTTTCTGATCTCCAGATTTGTCTAGTGTATATTTCGCTGGGGTCGTGTTTGATATTTTTGATTTTGTTCTCTCATTCATCTATTCTCCAGACAAAATGACTAGAAGGAGAAATTCACAACAAAAGAAATAACCAGAGGTAATATTCTCTGCCATAGATTTAATCAATATGGTAATATAAGAAAATGTCACAGCTAAAATTCAGAATAACAATTATAAAGATACTAGCTGGGCTTGAAAAAAAGCATAAGACACTGGAGAATCCCTTAGTGCAAAAGTAAAAGAATGAAATCTAACCAGGCTGAAATTAAAAATGCTTTTACTGAGATGAAGTCTAAAATGGATGTTCTAAAGGCGAGGTAAATGAGGCAGAGGAGAGAGTGACATAGAAGACAAAATGATGGAAAATAAGGAAGCTGAGAAAAAGAGAGAAAAACAGCTAATGGGTTATGAGGGGAGGCTTCAAGAAATCAGCGATACCATAAAGTGAAACAATATTAGAATTATTGGGATCCCAGAGGAAGAAGAAAGAGAGGGACAGAAGGTACATCTGAGCAAATCATAGCTGAGAACTTCCCTAACCTGGGGAGTGAAACAGGCATTCAAGTCCAAGAGGCACAGAGTACCCCCTCAAAATCGATAAAAATAGATCAACCCCCTGACATATAATAGTGAAACTTGCAAAGTTCAGAGATAAAGAGAAAATCATGAAAGCATCTCAAGAAGAGGGGTCCTTAACCTACAAGGGTAGAAACATTAGACTGACCGCAGACCTGTCCACAGAGACCTGGCAAGCCAGAAAGGGCTGGCATGACATATTCAGGGTACTGAATGGGAAAAATATGCAGCCAAGAAAACTTTATCCACCAAGGCTGTCATTCAGAATGGAAGGAGATATAAAGAGCTCTCAGTACAAACGGAAACTAAAAGAATTTGTGATCACTAAACCAGCCCTGCGGGAAATATTACAGGGGATCCTTTAAGTGAAGAGAGAGCCCAAAAGTAACATAGACCAGGAAAAAATAGAGACTATGTATGGAAACAGTGGCTTTACAATGGCACTAAGTTCATATCTTTCAATAGTTATTCTGAATGTAGATGGACTAGGTGTTCCATTCAAAAGACACAGAGTATCAGATTGTATAAAAAAGCAAGATCCATCCATATCCTGTCTAAAAGAGACTCATTTTTAGACCCAAAGACACCTCAAGATTAACATGAGAGGGTGGAGAACCATTTATCATGGTAATGGACATCAAGAGAAAGCTGGGGTAATAATCCTTATATTAGACAAATTAGATTTTAAGCCAAAGAGTGTAATACGGGATGAAGAGGGACACTATATCATACTATCCAAGAAGAAGATCAAACAATTATAAATATTTATGCTCCTAACTTGGGGCAGCTAATTCTATCAACCAATTAGCAACCAAATTAAAGAAATACATTGATAATAATGCCATAGTAGTAGGGGACTTTAACATTCCACGCACAAAATGGGTAGATCATCGAAGCAAATGAACAAAGAACAAGGGGTTTGAATGACACACTGGACCAGATGCACATCACAGATATATTCAGAACATTCCATCCTAAAGCAACAGAATACACATTCTTCTTGAGTGCACATGGAACATTCTCCAGAATAGATCACATTCTGGGAAGTAAATCAGGTCTCAACCAGTACCAAAAATTGGGATTTTTCCCTGCATGTTTTCAGACCACAGTGCTTTAAAATGAAGTCAATCACAAGAGAAAATTTGGAAGGAACACAAATATGTGGAGGTTGAAGAGCATCCTATTAAAGAATGAATGGATCCACCATGAAATTAGAGAAGAATTTTAAACAGTCATGGAAAGAAATGAATATGAAAACACAGCTTTCAAAGCTTTTGGGATACAGCAAAGGCCGTCCTAAGAGGGAAGTACCAAGCAATATAAGCCTTTCACAAGAAACAAGAAAGGTCTCGAATACACAACCTAACCTTATACCTAAAGGATCTGGAGAAAGAACAGCAAATAAAGCGTAAACCCAGCAAGAGACAATAAAGAATAAAGATTAGAGCAGAAATCAATGAAATAGAAACCAAATGAATATTAGAACAGATCAACGAAACTAAATGATGGTTCTTTGAAAGAATTAAAAAGATCAGTAAACCCTTGGCCAGACTTATCCAAAAGAAAAGAGAAAGGACCCAAATAAATAAAATCATGAATGAAATAGGAGAGATAACAACCAATATTGAAGAAATACAAAATTATAAGAACCTATGAGCACTTATATGCCAACAAATTGGGCAATCTGGAGGAAATGGATTCATTCCTAGAGACATATAAACTACCAAAACTGAACCAGGAAGAAATACAAAACCTGAACAGACCCATAACCACTAAGGAAATTGAAGCAGTAATCAAAAATCTCCTGGAGGGAGGGGAAGATGGCAGAGGAGTAGGGGACCCTATTCCAACTGGTCCCCAGAATTTAGCTGGATATCTACCAGAGCACTCTGAGCACCCATGAAATCAGCCTGAGATGTAAGAATATCTGGATCTCTACAAACAATATCTCAGGCGGTTGGTTTCAAGGTACGAAGCGGGGAGCCATGATTCTGCGGGCAGATATCAGAGGATAAACGGCAGCAGGAGGGAGCCTGGCTGTGGGGATCCTACACCGGCAGTGAGCGATAGCCTCCTGTGCTGCGGTGGGGCACAGACTTGCAGACCGGTAGCGGCGGGGAAAGGACTTTAGGGCAGCCCCCCAGGACAGAAACCCAGAGTGGCGGGGTCGCCCGTGCGAACTAGGAGCAGCTGGCGGTTTTAGCAGCACAAAGGGCAGAGATGTGCCCAGACGTGGAGGCAGGAGTGGGAGCTCTGCAGAGGGGCGCACAACCCCGGATGCTGCAGTTTATAGCACCACAGACAGAAAGGGAGATAGTGTGGCCTGGAGAGCTCACTGAAGAACAGACTGCGATCACTCTGCTATGAGGCAGAGGGTTGGAAACAGTCTCTTCCGCTCTGACTCTCAGAAGAGATGCGGAAAGCTGCCAGGGAAATTGGCCAGAGAACAAAAACCCCCAAAAATCGGTTCCCACTGAGCTGCATGACTCTGCATTGCCTCACCGGCGGTGCAGGATCCCCATGGCCAGTCTCCTTCCCGCTGCCGTTTATCCTTTGATATCTGCCCACAGAATCACGGCTCCCTGCTTGGTTCCTCAAAACCAACCACCTGCGATCTTCTGTTTGTAGAGATCCAGATCTTACATCTCAGGCTGATTTTGTGGGTGCTCAGAGTGGTCTGATTGATATCCAGCTCAATTCCAGGGACCGGTTGGAATAAGGTGCCCTACTCCTCCACCATCTTATCCCTCATCACTTTTTATTTCTTTTTTAACTTATTTTTTGACCTACTAGTTGTTCAGGAGCATGTTGTTTAATCTTCACATATATGTGTCTTTACCAGTTTTCCTCTTGTAACAAATTTCTACTTACATATTATTGTGGTCAGAAAAGATACTTGATTAAGATTTTTATTTTGGTGGCCTAACATGATATATCCTGAAGAGTTTAATTGAGAAAAATGTGTATTCTACTGCTATTGGATGGAATGATATTTCTGTCTGTTTGGTCCATCTGATCTAGTGTGTGTTTAAGTTCAGTGTTTATTGGTTTTCTGTCTGGATGATCCTTCCATTAATGAACGTTGTGTATTGACGTTCCCTGCAATCATTGTATTGCTATTTCTTAAGATTTTTTTTTTTTTAATTCATGAGAGTCAGAGAGAGAGAGAGGAAGAGGGAGAAGCCGGCTCCCCACCTAGCAGGGACCCCGATGCGGGACTCGATCCCAGGACCCTGGGATCATGACCTGAGCCGAAGGCAGACACTTAACCATCTGGGCTACCCAGGCGCCCTTCCTTAAGATCTTTTAATATTTTCTTTATATGCTGATATTGGGAGGATAAATATTTACAATGGTTATATTCTCCTAATGAGTTGACCCTTTATCATCACAAAATGACCTTGTTTATGTCTTGTTTCACTTTTTTTTGGCTTAAAATCTTTTTTTGTCCGATAAATACAGCTCCCCTCTTTTCTTTTGATTTCCATTTGCATGGATCTCTTTTTTTCCCATCATTTCACTTTCAGTTTATGTGTGTTCATAAAGCTGAAGTGACTCTTTTGTAGGCAGCATAAAGTTGGTTTTAGTTTTTTAATTCATTCAGCCAGTCTGTCTTTTGATTGGAGGTTAATTCATTTAAATTTAAAGCAATTATTGATAGGTATAGATTTTCTACTGACATGTTGTTTATTCTTGTTTCTTTGTAATTCCTTTTTTTTTTCCTTTCTTCCTGTTTTGCTTTCTTTCTTTGTGATTTGATGATTTCCTGTAGTGTTATGATTAGATTCCTTTCTCTTTCTTATTTGTATCTCAAGTATAGGTTTTTGTTTGGTGGTTAACAGAAAGCTTACAGAAAACATCTTGTAGTAATGATAGTATATTTTAGCTGATAACAACTTAACTTTGAATGCAAACACAAGGGCGTTTTTAGAGCCTTCCTCCTGCTTTGTTTTTGATTTTAAAATTTACATCTTTTAAAATGGAATAGCCATTAAGAAATTATAGTAGTTATAGACATTTTATTACTTTTGTCTTTAACCTTTATATTAGAATTATAAGTGATTTACCCACCATTATTACAGTGTTAGGGTATTCTGAGTTAACTAACGATTTTCTTTTATCACTGAATTTTATACTTTCTTTTCTTCTTATGTTACTTATTAGTGTCCTTACATTTCAACTTAGAGAATTCTTTTTGACATTTCTTGTAAGGCTGTTCTAGTGTTGATGAACTCCTTCAGATTTTGTTTGTAGGAAACTCTTTATCTCTTTTTCAGTGCTGAAGGACAACTTTGACTGGTAATGTATTCTTGGTTGGCAGTTTTTCTTCTTTCAGTACTTTGCATATATCATCCCACTCCCTTCTGGCCCTGACAACTTCTCCTGAAAAATCTGCTCATAGTCTTATGTGGGTTCCCTTGTTCATAAGAAAGTTGCTTGTTTTAAGAATCTTTCATTATCTTTAACTTTTTTAAAAAGATTTTATTTATCTGATAGAAAGAGAGAGAAAGCATGGTGGGCGGAGGGGCAGAGGGAGAGGAGGAGCAAACTCCCCACTGAGCAGGGAGCCTGACTTGGGGCTCAACTCCAGGACCCTGAGTTCATGACCTGACCTGAACGCAGATGCTTAACCAACTGAGCCACCCAGGTGCCCCTATCTTTAACTTTTGACAATTAGTTATAAAGTATCTCAGTGTGGGTCTCTTTGGATCCATCTTTTATATGTTTTGCACTTCTTGTATCTGGTTGTCTGTGTCTTTCTTTAGGTTATGGAAGTTTTCAACTATCTTTTTTTTTTTTTTTTTAATTAGCTTTCTGTCCCCTTTTCTCTGTCTTCTCCTTTTGAGACCCATATAATGCATATATTTGTTCTTTTGATGGTGTCCCAGAAGTCTTTTAAGCTATCTTCATTCTTTCCCTCTCTCTCTCTCTTTTTTTTTTTTGTTCCTCTAATTGGATGATGTCCACTGCCCTGTCTTTGAATTCACTGATCCTTTTTTCTGCTTGATTTAGTCTGCTGTTGAACTATTGAATTGAATTTTTCAGTTCATTTATTGTATTCTTCATCCATATTGTATTATCTTTGGTCAAATTCTCCCTTGGTTCATACATTTCTCTCCTGACCTTAGTGAGCACCTCTGTTCCTGTTATTTTGAACTCTTTATGGTTCAAATCACTTATTTCCATTTGATTAAGTTGGTTTCTGGAGATTTAACTTGTTCTTTTGTTAAAACCACATATTCTCCTGTTTCTTCACTTTTTCTGATGCTCTATGTTGGTTTCTGTGCATTAGATAATATAGCCACCTCTCCCAGTGTTGTTAGACTGGCCTCATGTAGGAGATGAACCTCATCAGTTAGCTCATCCCATGCTCTTGTTTGCCTCCCAAAACTCTGTGTTTGTTGAAGTTGCTGTGTGTTTTTAGTGCCTGCAGTGGTTGCGGGTGTGTCAGAATTTGTAAGTGTCCCAAAGGCATGGGAAATACCCATATCCCTGTTCCGGTTCTTAAAGGACTACTAATTGCCAGACCCTTTAGGTTCCTGATGCAGGTTAATTGGAAGCATGGCCTTCCAGCAGCATTTAGGAAGTCAGGACATCAGATGTGTAATCTAGCCCCTATTAGGTAGAAACTAGGAGCTACCAGTTCATACTTACTCATTCTGTGCTAATCCAGTGGTAATAGTCACTGGGAGTGCTTCTAACTTATTCCCAGATTAAACCACCTCTTTGTTTTGTGTGGTCGCAGGGTTGTGAATGCTGAACTGTAGAGTTAGGTCATTTGAGAGCCATTCCCTCAACTGGCAGCCATAAAAGATGGGGACACCTAGACTTGTGCACAAGGTCCTTTTAGGGAGAAACTGGACTTGGTTTTACTGTTGGAATGAGCTGAGAGGAGACAGTTGGGGGGAGATACCATCAGCTCTAAAACTTCTGGGAGGATCCCAGTCTGCCTCTACGTGCAGGCTGATCAGAAGGTTGACCCTCAGGAAGCAGGTGGGAAAGTATGCAGTCAGATGCTTTTAAGGGGAAACCCATAAGATGGGTATTTTTGTCTGCTTCCTCTGTACTGATTCCTGGGGTGGGGACGGTCAGGGGACAATAGTTACATGAAGTGCTTATATGTCCATTTGAAAACTGCTCTTTAAAAAAAATATATTGTTATGTGGGACTTGTGAATGCTGTGCCCTGTTTGCTATGAGAGCTAGGTGATTTGAGGGCCCGCCCCTTAGATGGCAGCTGCAAAATATGAGACAAACTCCTTCCAGGGTAAAGCTGGATACTTGGTGCTATTGTTGGAGTGAGCCAGAGGGAGAATGTGCAAAGTGCTCACTGGCTCATTCAGGCTCCTGGGAACATCTCACTTAGCACATAGATTCAGGCTAATTAGAAGTTTGACCCTTAGGAGCAGCTGGGAAAGTATGTAGTCAAACTTCCAGGGAGAAACTGGGAGATGGGTGTTTTTGCCTGCTCCCTTTTCACTGAGCCTGGAGGGAATAGTCATGGAAAGTGCTTGTGTGTCTGTTAAAACTGCTTCTTTGTTTACTGTAGTCTTGTAGGACTTGTGAATGCAAGCATATGTTGACTCTCAGAGATTGGTAATTTGGGTATGTGTCCCTCACATGATAGCCTTAGAGGTTGAGGTGTTACACGTGTGGTACAAATCCTTTGCTTCTTAGGGAGAAGCTGAGAATTGGCAGTTCCCTTCTTTTGGAAAGTGCCATGCCACGGGTGGGGTTTATGGTGAGAGTGTATCTCAGCTTTTCCTACCTGTTTCCATGTGGGTATTTTCTCAGTTGCCCAGTGTGCAGGAGTCACTCAACTAGTTTCTGCATTTCTCACAAAGAGAATTGATCTCTGTGGAGCTGTGTGGAGCTGTGTATTTGGTTCATCTGAGATAGGCTGGAAGGAGACTCCTATGTCACCATCTTGGTGATGTCACTCCCCAGAGTTTTTAATTTCAATGAAATACAGCTTATCAATTCTTTTTTTCATGGATTATGCCTTTAGTGTTGTATCTAAATGGTCATCATCAAACCCAAAGTCATCTAGATTTTCTTCTATGTTATCTTATACAAGTTTTGCACTTTACGTTTAGGTCTGTGATCCATTTTGCGTTAATTTTTGTGAGGGATGTAAGGTCTGTGCTAGATTATTTTTCTGCAGGTGGATGTCAATTGTTCAGCACCATTTGTTGAAGACTATCTTTTCTCTGTTGTATTCACTTTGCTCCTTTGTCAAAGATCAGTTGACAGTATGTGGGTTTATTTTGGGCTCTGTATTCTGTTCCATTGATCTAGTTGTCTATTCTTTCACCAATACCATACTGTCACGATTACTGTAATTTTTTATTTATTTATTTGACAGAGAGAGTGCACAAGCAGGGGGAGCATCAGGCAGAGGGAGAAGCAGGCTCCCCGCTGAGCAGAGAGCCCAGGACCCTGGGATCATGACCTGAGCTGAAGGCAGGCGCTTGACTGACTGAGCCACCCAGGCGCCCCTACTGTGACTTTATAGTAGCTCTTGAAGTTAAGTAGTGTCAGTCCTCCAACTTTATTCTTTCACTTCAATGCTGTGTTGGTTATTCCTGGGTCTTTTGCCTCTATTATAAACATTAGAATCAGTTTGTCAATATCCACAGAATAACTTGCTGAGATTTTGATTGGTATTGCATTAAATCTGTGGATCAAGTTGGGAAGAACTAACATCTTGACAATACTGATTCTTCCTATATGTGAACATGGACTGTTTCTCCATTAGTTCTTCAGTTTCTTTCATCAAAATTTTGTTTTCCTCGTATAGTTCTTGTAGATATTATGTTAGATACATTCCCAAGTATTTTATATGTTGGTATGTTAATATAAATGGCATTTTTTATTTTAATTTTTAAAAAATATTTTTATGTATTAGAGAGAGAGAACACAAGCAGAGGGAGTAGCAGGCAGAGTGAGAAGCAGGCTCCCCGCTGAGCAGGGAGCCCCATGTGGGGCTCAGTCCCAAGACCCCGGGATCATGACCTGAGCTGAAGGCAGACGCTTAACCAACTGAGCCATCCAGGCATCCCAATTTTAATTTTTTTAAAGTAATCTCTACATCCAACACTGGGTTTGAATTTATGACCCCAACATCAAGAGTTCCATGCTCTACTGACTAATCCAGCTAGGCACCCTGGCATTTTTTTTTTTTTTTTAGGTTTATTCATTTATTTTAGAGAGAGAGCACAAGTGGGAGGTGCAGAGGGAGAAAGAACCTCAAACAGACCCTGCACCAAGTATGGAGCCCAACACGGGGCTTGATCCCACTACCCCAAGATCACAACCCTAGCTGAAACCAAGAGTCAGACACCCAACTGACTATGCCACACTGGCATTTTTTTAAATTCCAATTGTTCACTGCTGGCATATATTAAAGCAATTGACTTTTGTGTATTAACCTTATATCCCACAACCTTGCTAATAATCACTTATTAGGTCCCAGAGTATTTTGGTTGATTCTTTAGGGTATTTCATATAGATAAACATGCCATATGTAAACAAAGATGGTTTTGTTTCTTCCTTCTGAATCTCTATGCCTTTTATTTCCTTTTGTTGTCTTACTGCATTAGCTAGGACTTAACAATATGATGTTGAAAAGGGGTGACGAGAGGAGACATCCTTGCCTTGTTTCTGATCTTGGTGGGAAAGCTTCTACTTTCTCACCATTAAATATGATTTTAGCGGGGCTCCTGGGTGGCTCACTCAGTTAAGCATCTGCCTTTGGCTCAGGTCATGATCCCAGGTCCTGGGATCGAGCCCTGCATGAGGCTCCCTGCTCAGCGCAAGTCTGCTCCTCCCTCTCCTCCCCGCTTGTACTCTGTCACTGTCTCTCCTTCTCTCTCTTGCAAATAAATAAATAAAATCTTTAAAAAGAATAAATATGATTTTAGCTGTAGATTTTTGGGTAGATGTTCCTTATCAAGTTTAGGAAATTCCCTCTTTTCCTATTTGTTGAGAGTTTTTGTCATGAATGGATATTAGATTTTGTCAAATGTTTTTTCTGCATTTATTGGTATGATCATGTGATTTTTCTTCTTAAACCTATTAATGTGATAGATTACATTGATTTTTGAATGTTGAACTAGACTTGCATAAGTAGAATAAACTGTACTTGGTTGTGGTATATAATCCTTTTTAGACATTGTTGGACTCAATTTGCTAATGTTTTGTAGATGATTTTTCCATCCATGTTCATGAGAGATAATGGTCTGTAGTTTTAATACTGTGTCTGGTTTGGTCATTAGGGTAATGCTGACCTCATTGAGTGAGTTAGTAAATATTCCTTATGCTTCTTTCTTCTGGATAAGATTTTATAGAATTGGTATAATTTTTTTCTTCATTGTTTGCTAGAAATCACTAGTGAACCCATGTGGGCTTGGTACTTTCTGTTTTGGGAGGTTATTGTTGATTCAGTTTCTTTAATGAAGGTAAGTCTTTTTGGACTATTCTTTTGTGTTTTGGTAGATTGTGTCTTTCAAGGAATTGGTCCGTTTTATCTAGGTTATAAATTTGTGGGCATAGAGTTGTTAATACTCCTTTATCATTTTTTAATGTCCATGTATTGTCCCCTCTTTCATTTCTGATTTTAGTATTTTTCTGTCTTTTTTCTTTCTTTTTCTTAACTTGGCTAGGGTCTTATTGAATTTATTGATTTTTTATGAAGAATCAGTGATTGGTTTCATTGATTTTTCTCTGTTGTTTTCCTGTTCTCAGTTTCACTGATTTTGTTCTAATTTTTCTTATTTCAAATTTCTTCTACTTTGGATTTAATTTGATGTTTTGTTTCTTTTTTTTTAACTTTTGTAAGGTAGAAGCTTAGATGATAGGGCGCCTGGGTGGCTCAGTCGTTAAGCATCTGCCTTCAGCTCCGGTCATGGTCCTAGGGTACTGGGATCGAGCCCCGCATCGGGCTCCCCGCTCTGCAGGAAGCTTGCTTCTCTCTCTCCCACTCCCCCTGCTTCTGTTCCCTCTCTCACTGTATCTCTCTCTGTCAAATAAATAAATAAAATCTTAAAAAAAAAAAAAAGCTTAGATGATAAATTTCAGATCTTTCTTCTTTTTTAACATATGCATTCAATGCTATAAATATTACCTCTAAGCACTGCTTTTACTGCATTCCACAAATTTTGAAAAGTTGTAATTTTCTTTTCATTTAGTTAAAAATATTTTAAAATTTATCTTGAGGTTTATTTTTTTGACCCATATGTTACTTAGAAGTGTGTTGTTTAATCTCTATGTATATGGAGATTTTCCAGCTGTTAGTATTTTCTAGTTTAATTTTATTGTGATCTGAGCACATATTGTATGATTTCTATCTTGTTAAATGTGTTAAGGTATACTTCATGGTCCAGAATTTGATCTCTCTTGGTGAATGTTCCATGTGACCTTGAGAAGAATGCGTGTTCTGCTATTGGATGAAGTATTCTATAGATGTCAATTATATTTGATTGATATATAGTTATTTGATGATTCTGTTGAGTTCAACTACGCCCTTACTGATTTTGTGCCTTCTGGATTTGTCTAATACTGATAGAGGGATATTGAAGTTTTTAATTGCTTTTAACACTTTCTCCTTGTCTCACAATCCTCACCAGTTTAGTAACATCCCATAAGGGGTTAATTCTTAAAAATTTAGGCCATTTATTTGAGGAAAGTGTTGAATATAAGTCCAATTTTATTTAATTTTCCTCTCAGAACTGATGAAAAATAGCATAGGAGAATAAGCAGCATATATAAAATCCAGAAACAAGTTATTTTAATTTTTTCTAGTTAAATTCTTAATATCTGTAGATTTAGGCTTTCAAACTATGCCCAAGATATAAGGCAAATAACCATCCACTGGATCAATTTGGGTAAGTTCTATGTCTTTTGGGGTTTTGGTGTTTTGTTTTTTTTTAAAGATTTTATTTATTAGAGAGAGAGAGAGAGAGAGAGAGAGCGCAATAGGGGGAGTGTTCCCTCCTGAGCAGGGAGCCCAATGTGGGACTCCATCCCAGGACCCCAAGATCATGACCTGAGCCAAAGGCAGTTGCCCAACCAACTGAGCTACTCAGGTGCCCAGTTGTATATCTTTTGAAGTCTTTGGTTCATTTTCTGTTTTTAAATTTTGTAGACTTTAGCCCAGGGAACTCTGGGAGGCATTTCATATTGGCACTGAATGAAGGAGCAGGTCTAGTGAATGGTGGTTTCTCTGTGCTGTGACGATTTGTCAAACTCTGCTTTCTCTACTCCAGCTGTCTTGAATCTCTGGGATTTGATCACCTAGCTGTGCTTATTTTTGCTATAGTATAACCTGCATAAAACTAATAAATATTTGGGCGCCTGGGTGGCTCAGTTGGTTGGGCAACTGCCTTCGGCTCAGGTCATGATCCTGGAGTCCCAGGATCGAGTCCCGCATCAGGCTCCCTGCTCTGCGGGGAGTCTGCTCCTCCCTCTGACCCTCCCCCCTCTCATGTGCTCTCTCTCTCATTCTCTCTCTCTCAAATAAATAAAATCTTTAAAAAAAACCTAATAAATATTTATATTTATCATGATTAACTAATATTTAGCTGTATTAATAGTTAATATTTATTGATTACTCATGTGAGTCAGGAACTATTCTAAGGGCTTTACACAATTAGGTTTTTCTTTTGAGGATTAAAAGAAATAAGAGGTTGGTTCTACTTATATATCTCTTTTACAGGTGACAAAACTATTAAGCAACTTGCTCAAGATTATGATTTGTAAGTGACAAATCCAAGTTTTCAACACAGGGCTGCCTTGCTCCAAAGTTCATTCTCTTAACTGCACTACATGCCTCAATCCCGAGGACTATCTGACTAAGTTTTAGAAACCAATTGCTTAGGATTGAAAGTATAGAACAACATGAAAGTTGTGCTCTCTTATAACAGCAAAACACGTATTTCTAAGTTTTCTAATTCTCAGCCCCAAATCTTATTCTTATAGCTTTAGTACTTTTTACTTCCTAACAGTGACAAATTGTGGTTTATACCAAATTGAGAATATAAAATATAGAAAAGTGCTTAGATGCTTTTTCTTTGAAATTACTGCTTTAGAGGGAGGAAAATATATCCATGGGTGTTTTAATTTAGTCCCAGTAATATTATCACTAACTTCCTCCCTCTCTCCATTTGTTCCTTCTTTCCTTTTTTCCTGTTGGAATAGATTGTGGTACTTTGTAGAAATTAAGCTTTTGGTATTTTAGTTTCTAATCTTGTAAACTGTGCCATTTTTCTATATTTGGAAAAGGAGGTTTAATGTTTTCATTCGAAATAAATTTGAGTTCCTAATATTAAAGTGTTATTTTATTAATGGTGCTATAAAATTTCATTTATCATTGTGTTTTAATAAAACCTCTTCTTATTTCTTATTTCAAAGCTTTAATGAAAATCTAGTTATATATGTTCTCTTTCACAGAAAATTGTGTTGTGTAAAAATGATTTTATTTTAGTGTCTATTTTTAAAAATGGGGATGAAAGTCCTCTCCATTCTCTACAAAGTAGACAGAATATTTTTATATAGATTGTATTTATATTTCTAAAAAGTACTGATTTTATTTTCTTTCATCAAAGTTAAAGTAAAAGCCTTAGGTGATTGGATGACAAGGTTCTACCATTCTATGAAAATGTCAGGGGTCTTTTTCCATATGAAGTTAATAGTGGCTCCATCATTCTATAAAGATGCAAAACTACAATGAAATATATCACCTCACACCTATCAGATGGCTAAAATCAACAACACAAGAAACAACAAGTGTTGGTGAGGATGTGGAGAAAAAGGAACCCTTGTGCACTATTAATAGGAATGCAAGGTGGTGCAGCCATTGTGGAATAATTATGGAGTTTCCTCAGAAAATTAAAAATAGAACTACCCTATGATCTAGCAATTGCAATACTGGGTATTTACCCTAAAAATACAAAAATACTAATTCAGAGGGATACATGCACCCCCTATGTTTTTTGCAGCATAATTTACAATAGCCAAATTATGGAATCAGCCCAAGTGTCCATCAGTAGATGAATGGATAAAGAAGATGTGATACAGGGCGCCTGGTGGCTCAGTTGTTTAAGTGTCTTCCTTCGACTCAGGTGGTGATCCCAGGGTCCTGGGATCGAGTCCCACAACGGGTTCCCCTCTACCCTTCCCCACTCCTTGTGCTCTCGCTCTCTCTTTCAAATAAATAAAATCTAAATAAAAGATATATATATAATGGAATATTATTCAGCCATAAAAAGGAATGAAATCTTGCCATTTGCAGCAACACAGATGGAGCAAGAGAGTATTATGCTTAGATAAATAAGTCAGTAAGAGAAAGACAAATCCCATATGATTTCACTCATCTGGAATTTAAGAAACAAAACAAACCAGCAAAGGGGAAAAAAGAGAGTGAGACAAACCAAGAAACAGACTCTTCACTATAGAGCTCAACCTGATGGTTACCAAAGGGGGATTAAGAGTACACTTATGATAAGCACTGAGTTATGTATAGAATTGTTGAATCACTATGTTCTACACCTGAAACTAATATAACACTATGTCAGTATACTGGAATTAAAAGAAAAAGCTTAATAAAAAGAAGAAAAGAAAAATTAAAAAACAAAGCCTTTTTTTTTTTTTTGGTAAAATCAAGCATTTAAAAATGCACAGTGACTTTTCTTGCTCAAATTTATCTTTCTTGAGGACTTTTCTGGTTATTTACCTGAAATATTTAAAGACCAAATGTATAGTTGCAGCTTGAATTATCTGTCTTCCACAAAATTGTCTAGGGGCTACAAGGTGACAAAAGGGAAAAAAAACTGGCTTCACTGCAGTTCAGTCATAAGACTGAAGTGATCTATTATCTGTATGCTTCATTTCCATTTTATTTTTTAATCTTTCATGTGTGCTTGAAACAATACATATATTCTCTGGGTACAAAGATTTATGATATTTACTGGATCAAGCTTGTTAATTGTATTATTTTTCTGATTCTACCTCGCCTTTTAACTTGAGAGTAAGGTACATTTAACATTCCTATAGTGAGATTAAGGATTTATCTTCTTGTGTTTCTATCCATTTTTATCTTATACACCCATTTCAAACAGTATTGTTAAATATGTAATTATTTTCTCTTATGGGATTTTATCTTTTATTAGTATGAACCATTTGTCTGTATGTCATTTTGTGGTTTTTCCCTTGAAATCTATTGTCTGATACTGTTATTGCTGCGTGGTGCTAGGTTAGCATTTAGCTGCATTCTTTTTCATTCTCTTATTTTTTTAACTTTGTCAGCTAATTTTAGGTATGTCTCCTGAAAACAGTACAAAGCTGGATGGTAAGTGTTATATCTTATTATTTTATATTACTCAATTTAAAAACCTTTGTCTTGGGCGCCTAGGTGGCTCAGTCATTAAGCGTCTGCCTTCGGCTCAGGTCATGATCCCAGGGTCCTGGGATCGAGCCCCCGCATCGGGCTCCCTGCTCAGCGGGGAGCCTGCTTCTCCCTCTCCCATTCCCCCCTGCTTGTGTTCCCTCTCTCGATGTGTCTCTCTCTGTCAAATAAATTAAAATCTTAAAAAAAAATAAAAAATAAAAAATAAATAGAAACCTTTGTCTTGGGGCACCTGGGTGGCTCAGTTGGTTAAGTGTCTGCCTTTGGCTCAGGTCATGATCTCAGGGTCCTGGGATCGAACCCCGTGTTGGGCTCCCTGCTCAGTGGGGAGTCTGCTTCTCTCTCTCCCTCTGCCTCTTCCCATCCAGCTCGTGCTCTTTCTCTCTCTAATAAATAAAATCTAAAAAAAAAAACCTAAAATCTTTGTCTTTTAATCTGAGATTAATGTCCATATAATTATTATGGTTATTGATTCTATGGAATTATTACTACCAACCTGTTTAAGCTTTTTAAATTCATTATGTTTTCTTTTGCTTTTATTTTTTCCTTTGACTGTGCTTTCTAGGCTGATCAACTGTTCTTCATTCTGTCCTTTTTTATTCAGTGGTTTAGAAATCTATGCATTTTTATCTCATTTTCCATTTGTTCCTCTTACATTCAATTTGACCACAAATTTAAATATATTTTTCAGATCTAATCATTGCTAAAAAAAATCTATATCCTCTCTTTGACCAATACTGAATGGCTTCATACTCCTTCTTATTTCTCATTTTGAGAGCTACCTTTTTTTTTTTTTAAAGATTTCATTTATTTATTTGACAAAGAGAGACATAACGAGAGCAGGAACACAAGCCGGGGGAGTGGGAGAGGGAGAAGCAGGCTTCCCGCAGAGCAGGGAGCCCGATGTGGGACTCGATCCCAGGACCCTGGGATCATGACCTGAGCCGAAGGCAGACGCTTAATGACTGAGCCACCCAGGCGCCCTTGAGAGCTACCTGATTTGAGTTTCACATTATTTCATTTTTTAAAAAATTATGCATCAGCTATTATTTTGACATAAAAGGAAAATATAATCTTTATTTCTTCCTCATCTGGTCTCTTTCTCTTCTTACCATTAGGCATCTTGTCAGAATTTCAGGATCTAGTCTTCTGTCTCTTAGTTTTTTTCTCATGATTTTCTTTTCTTTGACTTTTTGCATTAGATTCAGAGTGAGTTACTTGGCTTAATCTTCTAATTCACTACATCTTTTTCATAGTGGTTTCCTGCAATACAATTCTGATGCTAACCACCTGTAGTTAGTGTTAGATTCCATGGATTAAAGTGCATCTTGCTTGACAAAACTGCCTTACTTCAGATGCCAGTTGCAAGTTAGGGGTCCCCAGACCACCTGTTCTTTGACTTCAAATTTGGAGGTTCCCACAACCCCTCAGGTTCAATAAATTCACTAGAATAACTCACAGAACTTAGGAAAGTGTTCTATATATGATTACAGTTTATTATAATGTATATAAATCAGGACCAGCCAAATGTGAGACCTATAGGGCAAGGTGTGGGAAGGTCCTGAATGCAGAACTTCTGTGGTATCTCCCTGTGGATTCAGAATATGTTACGCTCCCAGTATATGCATGTGGTCACCAGTGAGAAACCTTTGCTGAGCTTCTGTGTCCCTGGTTTTTATTAACTTTTATTGTCATTATGTAGGTATGACTGAACTCAATCTCTAGTGCCCTTCTTCCCCCATCCTCCCCAGTGATTGGACTGGCTCAAAGCTTTGATTAGAGGGTTGGCCCTGTAATCACATTGTCAGTTTCTTTGGTGACCAGCCACATCTTGATCATCTTATTGGTATAAATTCATAACCTCAGGTATGATCCAAGGGGTTGATGAATAACAAAGACACTCCTATTACTTGGGAAATTCCAAAGATTTACTCTCCCTCCCAGGAAGCAGAGACAAAGACCAGATATATTCTTTATTATATAACACATTGTATTGGTTCTCTTTAAGTATTTGGTGGTTCTTAGTTGTATGCTGACTCATATTTGAGATTTATTCTGCTTTCCTCCCTCTGAATGCTGTTTCTTCATATTATCATCTCTTCTTCAATCCCCTTTAGCCCCTTGGGCTCTTCCAGCATTCCACCCTGGGGCAAACTTGTCTGTTGCCTGCTGCTTAGCTAACATAAATGGAAGATTCAGTAGGAAGAGTTAATCCATTTAGATGTTTTTATTTTAGTCTTCCTATTATTTCCCTTACTAGTGAATCCAGGCCACCCTTCTCCTCTTACCCATTTCCTCTAAACACAGAATATTCTCAGAACGTTTTCCACCTTTTGCATCACTCCCTTCCTAAGCATATTTAAGCTTCATTCATTTCTGCTATAACTGCCATCCCATCTCTTTTCTTTTAGAGCTCTTAATTTTTTGTTCTGCTAATTACACTATTTTCTCTCACTCATTTTTTTTTTTCATTAGAAATACTATTTGTTTTGGAGGTAGACAGAAAGCAGACACATTACTTTTATTTATTTATTTATTTATTTTAAAGATTTTATTTGTCAGAGAGGGAGAGAGTACAAGCAGGGGAGCGGCAGGCAGAGGGAGAAGCAGGCTCCCCACTGAGCAAGGAGCCTAATTTGGGGCTCAATCCCAGGACCCCGGGATTATGAAGTGAGCCGCAGGCAGACACTTAACTGACTGAGCCACCCAGGCATCCCTAATTTTAGAATTTTGATCCAATCTCTCTTCAATTATATTTTAAAACTGATTATTGCCAATCTGTAGGAAATACCTTGTTCTTCATATATTCATTTTGTAGTTAGCTACTTTATTTTCTTACTAGTTCCGTGACTTTCTTGTTTGATTTCCTTTGGGTTTCCCAATAGTATTTTGATCTTCTTTATCTATTTTCTTCTAATATTTATAGATTGGTGTTTTTTAATTATCTCATTGGATATTTCTGAGGCAATATTTGAAAATAGTAATAATGGGTCAGACTTTTTCTAAGTTCAAAGGACTAGCTTTTGAATTTATTCACTAAGTCTGTTCTTTGTCTCTTACAGTTTATGATTTTATTTTTGTTATCTTTATGCTTTTCTGAGGTTTGTTTTATTGACATACATGTTTTGCAAATGAGAGTTATATGTCAGTTACTGTTCCAAGCACTCTACATATATAATCTCTAATCTGTGATCCTCACTCTTGCAGTATAGATTGTATAATTCTCATTTTACATTTGAGGAAACTGTGGCTCAATGTGTTTAAGTAGCTTGCCCATGGCCATATTACTAGTAAGGGGTGGAGCCAACATCCACACCCAGTTCTCTGACTCGAATTTATTTTCATTTTTACTGTTCTAAAGAAAACATTTAGGACTATGAAACATCTTCCTAGGACACCTATTGTAATACATAGTAATCTTGCATGGTTTCAGTTATCTAAGTGTATTGATGAAAAATTTTGAAGACAAATTCCCAAAGATTAGAATTCCAAAATTTTAACTTTTTCTTTTTTTTTTTTTTTAAAGATTTGATTTATTTATTTGACAGAGGGAGACACAGCAAGAGAGGAAACACAAGCAGGGGGACTGGCAGAGGGAGAAGCAGGCTTCCCGCTGAGCAGGGAGCCCGATGTGGGGCTCGATCCCAGGACACTAGGATCATGACCTGAGCTGAAGGCAGACGCTTAATGACTGAGCCACCCAGGCGGCCAAAAATTTTACTTTTTTAAAAAAAGATTTACTTATTTATTTCAGAGAGAGAGAGAGAGAGAGAAAGTAGGGGGTGGGGCAGAGGGAGAGAATCCCAAGCAGACTCCCCACCAAGTGCAGAGCCCAATGGTAGGGCTCTATCCCAGGACCCCAAAATCATGATCTGAGCTGAAATCAAGAGTCCAGCTGCCCAACCAACTGAGCCACTCAGGTGCCCCCCAAATTTTAACTTTTTAATTTAATTTTTTTAATACATTAAAATTAGAAATTATATGACTTCTGGTCTTAAGGAATATATGGTGGACACAATTGACTGCTTCCTCAATAGCCACTTCCCCCCTCTTCTTTTATCAAAACCCATATTTTGTTCAGTTATCAAGGTGGTCTTCTATTTCAGGTAATGTTTGGTCCCTTCTGAACTGTAAGGGCGCTGACTTTTTTTTTTTTAAGATTTTATTTATTTCCTTTGGGTTTCCCAATAGTATTTTGATCTTCTTTATCTATTTTCTTCTAATATTTATAGATTGGTGTTTTTTAATTATCTCATTGGATATTTCTGAGGCAATATTTGAAAATAGTAATACTGCTTTGATTCTAGACTTTTCCATGTAATGAGCAAGTTACTTAATTTCCCTAAGCCAGGGATTGGCAAACTTTTCCTATAGAGGTCCAGATAGTAAATATTTTCGGCTTTATAGGCCATACAATTTCCATTGTACCTACTTAACTCTGCTATTGTGACATGAAAGCAGCCATATGTAAATGAATGAGTGAGTGTAGCTGTGTTCCAGTGAAACTATTTATATTTGAATTCCATATTTCAAATGGATATAATTTTTACATTTTCATAAAATATTCTTTTTCTTGTTGTTTAACCATTTTTAGCTTGAAGGCCATCAAAAACACCACCAATTCTAAGCAGTAAACTCTTCATCTGTAAAATAGGCATGATTAATACCCACCTATGCCAGGAGCACCTTGGAAAATATGATTGAGGTATAAGAGACTTTGTGACCATTTGCTACATGGCATCTAGGAAGAAATGGACTGTTTAACTGGATTTTTAGAGTATAGTCCTGCAAAGCTTTGGTAATTTAATTCCAAAAGCTAATTTATATGACAATAGGAGAAGAACTAGAAGCATAAATGTTCTGCTTCTTAAATCTTGGTCTCTGGAGACATTAAGTATAACTTGCTAATTATGTTATTTCTTTTAGAAAATAGAAGTTGTTTTTCTCTCAGTATCTGAAATGAAAAAAAATTATTCCATATCATAACTGTTAACTTATAAAAGAGGAGATCATGTCACTTTGTCACTTTAGGAAATAGTCTTCAGGTCATACCAAAGACACTGACTATGGATCAACTGCTCCCCCGCTCCCCACTTTTTTTCCTCCTAATAATGGCTGACAGAAAAGAGGCAGTCTCAGCTGCTCAAGCATTTGCAATAAAAACCTCATTAGCAGGTATCTTAGAAACTATAGGAAGCAATATCTGATTATAGCATAATATTAACCTGACTAGAAATAAAAGGGTCTTGTTGCAAAAGGCTCTTTGGTTGATTTCTGTCCCTTAGATTTCTGAATTTTTTACTCTCAACTTTATAAAAACAAAACAAAACAATAAATTAATTAGGACCTGACAAAAGGAGGTGAGTTCTCTCTGATTTTTGGCAAGGATTCTTAAGATCACTAAATTAGCATTCAGATTACATATACAGATTAAAGCAGATAGGTGTAAAGGTGTAAAACTTTGTGGGAATTCAAAAATTAGCCATTGTTAATTCAGTTTTTTGTTATTTTTTATCCTTGCTTATTTTATGTCTCTTGGAGCTGTCAAAACTTGAGAGGTGTGGATGAATCATTACTACTGTAGTATTTCTGTCCATTTCTCTTTATATCTAACATTTTAATGCAATGTTATTTGGTACACAGTGGTTTAAGATGTTGCATTGTAAAATATACCTTTTATTAATATAAAGTGAACTTTATTATTCTATTTATTTTTACCTAAATTCCATTTTGTCTGATCTTTCTTTCTTTCTTTCTTTTTTTTTTGTCTGGTATTTCTATACAACCTAGTTTCTGTTGTCCATCCTCATAATTTTAATCTTTGGTTTTTGGTGTTTTTCTCTGAATAACATATAGTTGTTTCTTAGTAGTCTTAAGGGTTTTATCTTTTATGGTGGGTGATTTATAATAATAAATATAAATAATTTAATGATTATCTTTATTTTCCTTCAGCCATCTTATTTTATGTATTATTTTTGTTCTGCCTTGATTCTTTATAACATTTACTGTATGATTTATTTCCTTTAATTCCACCAGTTACTTTAAAATTAAATATTTGTTTTTAATTCTACTTGATTACTTTTACCTGCCAGCCAACCAGCTTCTCTTTAATCTGTAGTTCTCCTTCAGAATCAAGGGTGGAATAGTGAGAACTGGTTTTTTGGTTCAAGATTGTGGATTTAGTACATGGGGACTCATGGTCTTATCTCTTCTTAAATCCCATTAAAATAGACTAGGAAGTGGGGCGCCTGGGTGGCTCAGTCGTTAGGCGTCTGCCTTCGGCTCAGGTCATGATCCCAGGGTCCCGGGATCGAGCCCCGCATTGGGCTCCCTGCTCACTAGGGAGCCCTGCTTCTCTCTCTCCCACTCCCCCTGCTGGTGTTCCCTCTCTCACTGTGTCTCTCTCTGTCAAATAAATAAATAAAAAATCTTGAAAAAAATAGACTAGGAAGATATGAAAAGGTGAAAAGGAAAGGAGTTAAGGGTTACCAGTAGACTTGTGATTTTGACAGTTTTCTGGAAGATGGACAGTTTTCTGGAAGATGGAAAACAGATGTTGGTGGATTAAAACCATAGCCCCCAATGTGCTATAAGTAGGCTACAGTGAACTGGGGGCACCAACCTCTCCTGCCTGCTAGAACCCCAGAGGGACTTCAGGCATAGTCTTGACAGGAAGGACAGAACAAGAGTAAGAAATAGGATTGACTAAGGTAGGGAGGGTGGGAAAGAGTTAACTGGAGATCAATATATAAAACAGCTGTGATAATAACTCCTCCCCTCACCCCCCATGCAGAATAGGCTGGAGGGATTGCAGTCAGGTGTATACTCCCAAGAAAAAAAGTCTCTTTTCTAAAGAAATTAAGTGAAGTCAGTGGGGAGCTGGGACTTCCAATATGGGCTGTTGGCTCTGGAACAGGGGTCAGCAGACTTTATGTGACGTGTCAGATGGTGAATATTTTAAGATTTGCAGGTCTTATAAGGTTACGATTTCTGTGGTATATATTTCTTGCAGTTTTTGTGTTTGTTTTCTACAACTCTTTAAAAAGTAAGTCATTCTTAGCTCAAGGGCCATATAGAAACCTGTGATGTGTAATTTGCTTCCACACTGCTCTAGAAGGTCCTCCTTAATCTCTCATCTGATGGCTCTACAGTCGGCTAGCTAGCTCCTTAACCAGCTCTTCCTGAAAATAAACCTGCCAGTCAGATGTTCTACCCAGGCATATAGAGCACCTAATCATAGTTCTTACTCAAGGTGTGAGGTCTGTTGAGAAACAGATCTACTTAAAGAGCAGCAGAGGAATTCACAGCCCTTATCTAGAATAATCAACCAAATACTGCAGTTTTAAATGTGAGTAGACAACTAAGCCTTACCAGATATTTGAGGAAATGCAACAGAATAGAGAAGACCAAGATAAACAGAAAAACTGATCCTGAAAGGAAGTGATATAATGCGGGGCACCGAATAGAACCTAGAGATATTTTTTAACCAGTATATTGTGAGAGATTTGAATTGTTGTTGAATCCCTAAAATGGGAACAGTTGTAAAAAATTAGTAAGAGAATAAAAAGCTCTTTAGGAATTAAAGATATCACTAAAGTTTTAAAAAAAGTCAAAAGTAGGAATAAAAGGTACAGTTGAAAAACATCTCCCAGAGCATTGATAAAAGGAAATATGACAAAATATAGACCCAAAGGGGACCAGCCTAGGGTGTTCAACATCCAAATTATAGGAGTTTTATAGCAGACGGGGAAATTATCAAAATAAATAATAGATAATTTTCCTAAGGCTTAAGGAACATGGGCCTTCATATAGAAAGGGCACAAAATGATTGTCCAGCACTATTTGGAAAAAAATTTTTTGTGAGAATGAGACTGGGTATCATTCTCAAAACTTTAGAACCCCAAACATAAATTGAAGATTTTAAATATTTCCAGGGGGGCAGTGAGAGAACAACCAGACAGGTTACTTCCAAGTTTTTTTTTTTTTTTTTTTTTTTTTAAGATTTTATTTATTTATTTGAGAGAGAGAAAGAGCACAAGAGGGGGGAGCGGGAGAGGGAGAAGCAGACTCCCTGCTGAGCAGGGAGCCCGATGCGGGACTCGATCCCGGGACTCCAGGATCATGACCTGAGCCGAAGGCAGTCGCTTAACCAACTGAGCCACCCAGGCGCCCTACTTCCAAGTTTTAATGATCAGACTGGCATCGGACTTCTATCTTTATTACTGGATACTAGAAGAAAATAAAGCAATATAAAATTTGTTTTCCATGTAAATTAATATGACCAGTCAAATACTGTCATTCAAGTGCAAAGACAGAAGAAAGATGTCTTTAGTCATGCAGGAATTCAAAGTTTCTACCATATCCTGTTTTAGGAAGTCAGTTGATGATGTAATGCAGGAAAATGAGAAAGTAAACCTAAAGGAACACAGGTGATCCAGGAAGTAGAATCGTCCAAAAGGTCATGCAAGGGAAATTTTAGAATGACAGCTGAATTAGGTAGCAGTTCTAGAGAACCTTCAGTACAGATTTGAGCAGGAGGTAGAGGAGAGCTTTGGAAAGGATCTCTCAGAGAATAAAAGGGGACTACATGCAGTAAATAGTATGATTAAGAGCTGAGTATTTGGGAATCTATAATAAAGCACATTATTTTTCAGTCCCCTCGCCCCTGCCAAACTATATGTACAAATAAGATGCAAATGTAAATATAACATTTTAATCTACAGCTTAAGAAAAGAAAATCTATTTTATGTTGCTGCTGGGAATATTATAAGTGGCCCAGATATTGTGACACTCAAACAAAATAAGCTGTTATTTTTCATACTGCATGAATTTGCTATGAATACTATTTACATAGTTATATTAATAAAACTGGTTTATTGGTTTTCAACTTTTTTTTTTTAAGATTTTATTTATTTATTTGACAGGGAGAGACACAGCGAGAGAGGGAACACAAGCAGGGGGAGTGGGAGAGGGAGAAGCAGGCTTCCCGTAGAGCAAGGAGCCTGATGTGGGGCTCGATCCCAGGACCCCGGGATCATGACCTGAGCCGAAGGCAGACACCCAACGACTGAGCCACCCAGGCGCCCCCGGTTTTCAACTTTTAAAGTAAATTTAGAGACAAAGTTAAGAAAGACTTCATTAGGGTTACATATCAGAATATAAATGTTGAAAACCTGTGTGATGTAAGAGTCAAGATATAGCTATCACAACAGAATGAGGAAGTGGGGAAAGGAAAGGTAGAAGCAAAGTTAGCAGCACAGTTATTATTTTACGTGATAAGGTGTCAGTGAATTGACTCAAGTTCACTGATTAAGATATATTATTTTAAATTACACATGTATCCAAGAGAAGAAATAAATATAGTGTAACTTATCAAACATTCAAATTAAAGAGGAAGAAGGTAGTAGAAGGGAACAAAGCCTCATCTTTGCTAGCTGGGAGTTAGTTGTTGTCTAGGGTGCCGAATATAGAAATAGGATAAGGATTTTGAATTATGGAAATAAACACGAGAGAACTGATGCCAGAAACTGTGGAGCAAATCTTGCATTGGTCACATTGGTTCTTCTCTTATTTCTCTGATAATTTTTTTTTTAAGATTTTATTTATTTAGGGGCGCCTGGGTGGCTCAGTTGGTTAAGCGACTGCCTTCAGCTCAGGTCATGATCCTGGGGTCCTGGGATTGAGCCCCGCATCAGGCTCCCTGCTCAGCCGGAAGCCTGCTTCTCCCTCTCCCACTCCCCCTACTTGTGTTCCCCCTCACGCTGTCTCTCTCTCTGTCAATTAAATAAATAAATAAAATCTTTAAAAAAAAAAGATTTTATTTATTTATTTGACAGAGTGATAGAGCAGGAACACAAGCAAGGGGAGTGGGAGAGGGAGAAGCAGGCTTCCCGCCGAGCAGGGAGCCCAATGCAGGGCTCAGTCCCAGGACCCGGGGATCATGACCCAAGCCAAAGGCAAACGCTTAACGACTGAGCCACCCAGGCACCCCTCCCTGATAATTTCTTAATGAGCTCCTTCTCCAGCCATTAAATATTGATGTTTTCCATGGTCTCTGCCTCACACAACACATGCACACTCTGACCTAGTTCATTCACATAAATAGCTTGAGTAACCTACCTGTGGAATTTGAATCACAAATCTCTTATCTAGAACCTCATTTTAACCTGAATGCAAGATCTGCAGTTTCAAACGTTTTCCTTTTACAGGTCCCCATAGCACTTGAAATTTAACATGACCAAATGGAAATCATTATTTTACTCATGAAATTTGTTTCTATATTCCCTTGTTTTTTTATTTTTTTTAAGACATTTATTTTAGAGAAAGAGAATGAGAGAGTGCGTGCGAGTGGCGTGGAGGGAGAGGGAGAGGGAGAATCTTAAGCAGACCCCTCATTGAGCGTGGAGCCTTATTTGGGGCTCAGTTTCATGACTCATGAAATCATGACCTGAGCTGAAACCAAGAGTTGGTGGCTTAACCGACTGAGCCACCCAGGTGACCCCACTTTGTGTTTTTAAACAGCTTTGTTGAGGTATAAATTATATACCATAAAATTCACCTATTTTAAGTGTATAATTCAATGACTCATCAAAGTTAGAGTTTATGCAGCCACCTCCACAATCCAACTTTAGCACATTTCCATCACTCTAAAAAGATCCCTTGTGCTCATTTGTAGTCATTTCCTGTGTCCAGCCCCAGTCCTAAGCAATCATTAATCTACTTCTGTCTTTATTTATTTGTGTTTTCCAAAGATTTCATATAAATGGAATCATACCATATGTGATTTTTCATAATTGGCTTCTTTTGCTTAGTGTGTTTTTGAAGTCAATCCATGTTGTAATATGTTCTAATCCTTCATTCATTTTTATTGCTGAATAGCATTCTAGTGTATGGCTATAACCATGTTTTGTTTATCCATTTATTAGTTAGTAAACATTTGAGTGATTTCTAGTTTTAGTATTATGAATAATGTTGTTCTAAACATTTTCCTATATGTCTTTGTGTGGACCTGTGTTTCCATTTCCCTTGAATACATTTGTGGTAAATTTTATGTTTAACGTTTTAAGGAGTGGCTGTGTCACCATCAAAGTATGAGGGATCCAGTTTCTCCATATTCTTGCTAGCACTTGCTATTGTATGTCATTTTTATTATAGCCATTCTAAAGGTGTGCTATGATACCTCATTGTGGTTTCCAGTACATTTCCCTCATAGATATGTACAAGTAAGTTTGATTTCTTTCTTTCATACACTGCTCACCCATTCTCTGGGTGTGCTTGTTAAGCATATCTTTAATTCTCTCTCTCTCATCTTCATGCCTATTGCTTTATTTCTTCATTGTTCTTGATTATTAGAATAGGCTCCAAACTGCTTTGCCTGATATCAGTTCCTCTGTAGGTTGCAATATATTTTCCACATTGCCATCCAAATGATTTTCAAGAACGCAGATGTGATCTTGTCTCTCCTCTGCTACAAATCCTTTAAGCCTTTAAGATAAAGCCTAGCACGTGGACCCTGTTTATTTTACAATACCTATTCCTGCCACTCTTTTCCCCCACCATCCTGCCTTCCTATAAATCCACACATACTCCACACACATATCCGGCACACATCCTGGCCTGCAATCTACCTGCAATTAACTTGAGTACATTAGGAATACATTTTTTCTGTGCCTTTGAACATGCTGTTACCTCTGTCTGGAATGTTCATCCATTTCTGTTCACAAACTTTTGCTCATTCTTCAAGATTCAGCACAAATAATACATCCTCTTGGAGTCTTTCCCTGATTCTTTTTAACAGTTAAGCTTTGTTTTTTGTGTATTAATATAGTGGCTTTATAGGTCTCTGTGAGACTATATTAGGATGAATTGAATGAAATTGTAATTTTTGTAAATTCAAATATGGTTTAAATGAGTCAGCCTAAAACATTTTTGTAATTACTTGTTTATGTGTCCATCATTTCTTTTTTTTTTTTTAAAGATTTTATTTATTTATTTGAGACAGAGAGAAAGACAGAGAGCATGAGAGGGAGGAGGGTCAGAGGGAGAAGCAGACTCCCTGCCGAGCAGGGAGCCCGATATGGGACTCGATCCCGGGACTCCAGGATCATGACCTGAGCCGAAGGCAGTCGCTTAACCAACTGAGCCACCCAGGCGCCCTTGTCCATCATTTCTTAAAGATAGTAAGCTACTTGTTACATTTTTGTTGTTCTTAGAGACCAAAACTTTCATTTAGAGTAAAAAGTTAGCTTTAAAAATGTTAGGTTTCTGGGAAGCCTGGGTGGCTCAGTTGGTTAAGCATCTGCCTTCGGCTCAGGTCATGATCCCAGGGTCCTGGGATGGAGTCCCGCATCAGGCTCCCTGCTCAACAGGGAGCCTGCTTCTCCCTCTGCCTGCCACTCCCTCTTCTTGTACTCTCTCTTGCTCTCTCTCTGGCAAACAAATAAATAAAATCTTTTTAAAAAATGTTAGATTTCCGGGCGCCTGGGTGGCTCAGATGGTTAAGCGTCTGCCTTCGGCTCAGGTCATGATCTCAGGGTCCTGGGATCGAGTCCCGCATCGGGTTCCCTGCTCAGTGCAGAGCCTGCTTCTCCCTCTTCTTCTGCCACTCCCTCTGCTTGTGCTCTTCTGTCTATCTCTCTGTCAAGTAAATAAATAAAATCTTAAAAAAAAAAAAGTTAGATTTCCTACTTTAGAATCACATAGACTCAAAGGTAAAGTTTATTTGCATTGTGCAAAAAATAATTAATACCAAACCAACTGCCACGATATATCTCTGAATAATGCATCTTGAATGTCATGGGTGAAGTCACAGACCATTATCTCTTATATAAGATTTAGTATTCATTTTTCTTTTCTTTTTTTTTTTAAGATTTTATTTATTTATGTATTAGAGAGCAGTGGGAGGAGCAGAGGGAGAGGGAGAAGCAGATTGTTTGCTGAGTGCAGAGGCTAATGTGGGGCTCTATCTTAAGACCCTGAGATTATGACCTGAGCTGAAATCAAGAGTCTTAATTGATTTAGTCACCCAGGCACCCCAAGATTTAGTGGTCATTTTCATGTTAGTGTACAGTATCATCGTTCTATAGTTCAAATAAAATAAAGTTTACCGATTTTTCATAAAAATACCATTTTTTTTTTTTTTTTTAGAGAGAGTGTGTGCTTGTGCATGGCAGAGAGAGGGGCAGAGGGGGAGGAAGAGAGAATCTTAAGCAGGCTTCACACCCACCATGGAGCCCCACTTGGGGCTTGATCTCACAACTCTGAGATCATGACCTGAGCTGAAATCAAGAGTCAGAAGCTTAAACGACTGAGCCACCCAGGTTCCCCAAAAATACCATTTTAAAATTCAAACACTGTAAGCTAACATGATTAAGATAGTCAATAGATAGATATGTATATGTGTGTGAGTATGTATATGTATACATATATAAAGATTATGTAGCTATGTAAAATTGCCCTTGAATGTGGGAAATAATAAGCAATAATGAATTGTTTTTAGAGCATGGGATTATATGAGTTTATTTAAATATTTTCTTAAAAGAACAAATATAATAGTTTCAGTGTTAAATCAAATAGTAATGTATGAATTGTGATTTTAGAAAAGATAACCATCTAAATGCTTTGCATACTTTAGATAATTATATGATGAAGAGCCCTGTACTTCATTTAAACAAAATTATAGTTTTAGTAGACATTTTAAAATTATTTATTATTTTTAAAACTCATAGCTTTCTTTAATGCATATATTATTTTGCTGGTAGTTTTGTTGCCATCAATATTAATCATGTTCAGTAATTATATTCATTTCAAATTGAACATGGTGATATATGCTCTGTTGGAACTATTACCTCTCCTTAGTTTTATAAGTTCTTGAAATCATCATTTATATAAATGTCATGTGCTTCAGAAGCAAATTCCTTTTTAAAAATACCCTATGGAACACTTGTCCATAAGTTCCCAGTTAAAATTCCTTTTCTCCACAACTTTACACAGCACTCTTGAATTATTCCATATGCAAAGATAAGGAGTCTAAATGATATGGGAAACAAAGGCAGAAGAAAAATTATTAAATTTTCTTACTACCTACAGCCCAATGACAAGTCCTTGAAACAGGCAGAGTGACATTCCTCTAGGGACTCAACTGCCTCAATGTTGACACTTTGCTAAGGGCAAAAGGCAATCTTAACCCGACTCTCCAGGATCCTGTAAGTCTACTTTAACATATAAAAATTCCTTTAGAAATTTCCTTTACCTCTAAACTCAAGATACGTTTTGGCAATCACCCCCCAAGCATATGACCCACCGATATACATCTGAAGGGTCTCATGACTAAGGTTTTATTAGCCCATAATAAATGACTTTTCCCAACAATAGCTAGCCCCCTCAAGGTCCTGGAAACCTTGCTTACAAAATTCCTTAGAGACTTATGCACTCCCTAACCCCCTCCCAACTTGAAAGTGTATAATTGGCCGCTCCTCATGACCCTAGTGCAGCTCTTTCTGCCCATGGGTCCTGTCCCCGTGCTTTAATAAAATCACCTTTTTGCACCAAAGACACCTCAAGAATTCTTTCTTCGCTGTCGGCTTCAAACCCTAACATCTTTCCTACATCATAAAGAATGTGGTTTATTTTATAACTTTAAAAATTGGACAGTGATTTGAACGGGTAGCTTAATACAAGTCCTTTTATGAATAAAATTCTGCTTCATTTGCAACTCTGAACATGAGAACTGAAAGGGGTGGTTCCCTTGGCTGGTGCCTGACCTCTGTGCACACCTTGGTCTTTGTCTCAACCTCGCCCACACTGCACACTGCAGCCATATAAATCTGATTTTCAGTATTTTATAAAATGCAAGGCACAGCTGTTGTAGGCTGCAGTATTGAAAACTTTTGAAACACTGCATATCCAACAAAATTTATTGTTTGTATGAATGTAAGTTTTTATTGAGGTAAGCTCTGTTTGTTTGGAAAAAGGTCTCATGCAGTGAGACAGTGATTGTTTCAAATTAAGTAGATTTAATTTCTCTCTCTGTCTCTGTCTCTCATTGCTTGTCTGTATGAGAAAGAGTGATTGGCTTTGCGAATACCTGGGTATTACTCCTGTGTTAATAGGAAGTTGTTGAGATTTCTGTTACAAAGTCTTTCTGTCAGGAGTAAGTCACTTTATAAAATGAAATTGAGAGCTTGTAAATCACAGAGTATCCTTCATCTCTTCATATATATTTGTTAAGTCCTTTGTTTCTGTTAGAGCAGATAATTTCACATATAAGCATGTCTTAATAGCTATTTGCTTTGCCAGATGCCAGACATTTTTTTAAATTTAGGCATATGTAAATTGGTAAAAATAAAGTTCAATCTACAGGAAATTTAACAGTTCTTTAATAAAAGTTTCAAAGTTTCTATAGAAATGCAAACCTTTTAAATGCTGTTAAAGATTTTTCTGTAGTGTATTTTATCTATTTTTGATAAGCTGAAAAATTTGAAGTTATTCTGTTTAAAGTCAGATTAGAAATAGGCTTTATGAAAAAGTAAAAAGTCAATTCAGGTCATTCAGTTTAATTTACTGAGTCATATCTTTTGTGTATAATCTTATATAGTATACTACTACATTAATAATGTTTATTAAAAATAAAGCTTGACTTTTCTGCAGAGATTTAAGATTACATTATTTAGGCAATCACTTACATTCAGTGTGTTTATACTGTTTAATGTTGATTTTTTAGTTTTTTATGTTTATTTTTTTATTGATATGTATTAGGTATCCAAAAAATAGATGCCCTAACCAAAGAATTTTGTCACTAACATATAATGTCTTAGTTTTCATCATTTAAAAGTATATTGCTATTAGAATATTTGACTTTTATAATGCCTTCAATAAATAAATTCTCCTAAATTATTAATTTTAGGTGCTGTTTTTCAACCCTAAACTTTTGACCAAGAATGAAACTATTTAAAAATTAAGATGTCAACAGGTAATTTCTTGTAAATTTATACTTTTGTCAGTGGGTATCACATAGAAATAGAACCACCCCCCACAAAAAGTGTATTAATGCAAATCTATATTTTTCCCTATCTAAAATTGTTCCAGAAATCTGAAATATTTTGGTTTTGAAAGATTATATTTTATAGCATGAAACTATTTTTAGACTTAACCATAAAACTATTTTATTTTATTGCTTTTTACACATTGATAAATTCTAGCTTATTCTGTATGATATCAATTTTACAAGAGTAGGTGAAATCAAGATAACAAATAGATTCAGAGATAGTGATTCAAGTTAGATGAGCATTCTTCATAGATAAAATGCCAGATGTTGAGAATCTGGCTTGTTATAATCCAGTTAAAAATAAGGACATTAATTTCAGCTACAGGAAGCATTCTATGATAAAATTACACTCCACACCCTCAGTGGAAAACCCTATGTGATGATTTCCATGATTCTGATGTAATGTTAATTGGGATTTTATTTGTTACCCAAATTATTCCTGAAAAATGGTAAACATTATCTTATTAAAAGTTGTTTGATTATAAAGAAGCATGCCATTGTGTAAAAAAAAAATCCAGAAGAATTAGTTCTGTTTGGTTTACTTTCTTTTTTCCCACTTAAGTTTTTTGTAATTGTTCTCCTCTTTACATTTTTATGCCTGTATAGTTATGTTGTGGTGAAGCAGATTATTCTCAATTCTTAAGTAAAAGGAACATTTAAAATTTTTAAATTCTGGTGGTGGAAACATCTGGCTCAGTAACAATTATATATTAACAAGTTGAAACTTAGTGGGAAATAAATGCTAGATTATTTTTTTTGAATGCAAAACTTGAGTAATGCCCTTTTCTCCTTTACATGATTCTAGGTCATTTTCTAGACAGTTAGGAACCAACAATGTGCAATTTTAAAGCAATAAAATTCCCCTTCAAGGCCGAAAGATAAAGTGTTCAGCAATTTGCTTTTCTAATATAAACAGTAGTATAATTGATGTAGAAATATAGTTGAGGTTTGGTGGGGTAGGGTCTGGAGCTGACTGCCAAAAAAGAATTCTTGAGACATCTGCATGAGGACAGGACCTAGGGGCAGAAAGAGCTGCTGCAGGGGGATTGTGAAGGGTAGCTGATTATATACTTGGGGATTAGGGGAGGTAAGGAAAAGGGAGGATTTCAGAAGAACTTTCATATGCTAAAGATGACCTACCAGATACCAGAAGCCTTGCCATTGTCAAGGTAGGGTTGTTTTTCCCTCTAGTAAGGCATTAACATTAAGGCAGTTTGGAGCTTCCTGGAGGAATGTCACATATATCCCACCCAGGAGTGGGGGGAGGGAGGAGGTTGCAGGGTGTCAAGCTTGTGCTTTGTCCTCAGCTAGCCGTATGTTCCCTCATAATGATTCAGTGAATTCTGTAGTTATGATGTGGTTTTGGAATATAGGTGAAGTTCATGGTGTGAAGTCCGGAGCCGACAACTAATAAAGATTCTTGAGACGCCTTTGGTGCAATATGGTAGTTTATTAAAGCATGGGGATAAGACCCACGGGAGAAAAAGCTGCTGCCCTGGGTGTGTAAGGGGTGGCTGATTATATAGTATGGGTTTGGGAGAGGTAAGGAAAAAGGGAGGTTTTGAAAGAACTTTAATATGCCAAAGACGATCTACAAGATAATGGAGGGATTGCCATTGTCAAGTTAAGGTTGTTTCTCCCTCTAGCAAACCATTAACATTAAGATAGTTGGGAGCTTCCTGGAGAAACATTACACTCTGCCCACTTCAAGTATCTGGATGGGCTGCAGGTTATAAGGACGTTTAATTGTATCTGTATTTCCTTCTGGAAGCTAGGTTATTGATAGAAATGCTTTGTTCTTGTAGATTGCTAAGACATTTGTAAACTGAGGGAGACTCAGGTCTTGCAGGATTGTGATCTCTTTAATTACCTGTTTTTCCTTTCCTTAGCTTTAGGGCAGCCAAGAGTGCATAGGAATGTTACATATATCCCATGGCAGGGGAGGGTTGTGAGGTGTCAGCTTCTGCTTTGTCCTCAGCTTGCCTTCTATTCCCTCATCAGTTATTTCTAAGTTTTTCTATATAATGGTTTGGTCACCAGAAGTGAAAGAAAATCAAAAAAAAAAATAGGTTTGGGGGAAGGAGGCGCAGGATGGTAGGAAGAAGGTACCATGGGAGACAAGGAAGGCAAAGAGATAAGGAAGGATAAAGGAGAGTTCAAAGATAAAGAAGGATGTAAGGATGGAGAAAGAAGAGGGGGGAGAAAAAGCAAGCAAGAGAGAAATGGAAGTTTATTTTTTCAATATTCTAAAAGTTTTGGCTGCATATCAAACAATGACTAGGTTTTTAATTTTACTTTAGAACTTTAGATGTCTTTTCAGTTACCAGCTATTACCTAAAATCCTCTTGCATATCGAGACTTTGTAAGATTACTTTTTGGGTTTGTTGTTGTTGTTTTAAAGATTTTATTTTGATTTAATCTGTATACCCAACGTGGGGCTTGAATCCACAACCCCAGATCAAAAGTCACATGCTCTACCAACTTAGCCAGGCTGTAGTCACATGCCAGCCAGGCGCGCCTGGGTTTTTCTTTTTTTTTTTTTTTTCAGTTTAAATTTGTCATACATAGAAATATTTAGAAAGATAATTTTGGAAATCAATTTATTTCAATTATATAAATAATTTTCCCACAGCAGTTTCAGAGTTTAATGAATTTGGCACCTAAAAAAAAAGAATTTAAATATACCTGTGGAACAGAGATGCTCTAAACAAAGCTGCAGAATCTCAATATTAAATGAGAAAGTTGCTGTTTACTTTAAGGTCCTAATTGCCTTTTAAAAATCTAATGAATATAGAGATTCCCTATTTCTGTAATATAGCCTATAAATCTATTATAATTAATGGCCATATCCTTAAGACAGATTAATTTTTCCCCCAAAGGGCTAGAAAGCCGTGCTTATCAAATAAGAAATAAGATTAAGTTCCTCATTTTTTTTTAAAGATTTCATTTATTTATTTGACAGAGAGAGACATAGTAAGAGAGGGAACACAAGCAGGGGGAGTGGAAGAAGAAGAAGCAGGCTTCCTGCTGAGCAGGGAGCCCAATGTGGGGCTCAGTCCCAGGACCCTGGGATCATGACCTGAGCCGAAGGCAGATGCTTAACGACTAAGCCACCCAGGCACCCCTAAGTTCCTCATTTTGAGAAGGAATTCTTCATTCTAATTGTTTTAATTTATTTTTTTCTTCATTCTAATTTTTAGAATTGCTACTTCTTGATGAGGGAGCAGAAGGCTAGTTGAGGACAGGGCATAACCTGACACCTGCAATGTCCCCCCACCCCTGGGTGGGACATGTGTGACAGTCTTCCAGGAAGCTTCCAACTATCTTAATGTTAATGGTTTGCTAGAGGGGTAAACAACCTTGACAATGGCAATCCCTCCATTATCTTGTAGACCCTCTTTAGCATATGAAAGTTCTTTCAAAACCTTCCTTTTTCCATACCTCCCCCAACCCCATACTATATAATCAGCTACCCCTCACAACCCCAGGGCAGCAGCTCTTTCTGCCCTTGGGTCCTATCCCCATGCTTTTTTTTTTTTTTAAGATTTTATTTATTTATTTGACAGAGACAGCGAGAAAGGGAACACAAGCAGGGGCAGAGGGAGAAGCAGGCCTCCTGCTGAGCAGGGAGCCCAATGCGGGGCTCCATCCCAGGATTCTGGGATCATGACCTGGGCCGAAGACCGAAGCCTAACGACTGAGCCACCCAGGTGCCCCTGTATCCCCGTGCTTTAATAAACCACCATTTTGCACCAAAGGTGTCTCAAGAATTCTTTCTTAGGTGTCAACTCCTGACATCACCCCATCGAACTTCACCTATATTCCAAAACCTCATTACTTCTAAGATACTTAGTTCTTTTGCTTGTTTGCTTTTCCCTGTTTAATTTATGTATGTGTTTAGATCACGAAGAGCCCTGTGGTCCCAGTCACAGGTCATTTTGCCTGAATGGAGGGATTTGTTATGTGGTACCTACTATTCCCAGCCCATTTTGTAGGTAAGTGAAATGGACTGATGTGGGGGAGGGTCATTTTTTTTTTTTACTATCTACTAACATCTTTGAGAAGTGATAAATATTGAACAAAAAGTATAAGATGAAAAGTGTGAGGAATGCTCTTCTTATTTATATAGAACAAAATTATATAGAACAAAATTATACTTTTAAAACAAAAAATAGCAAATCACAATCTTGCTCAAATTGTTTATTTTGAAAATTGGTGGTAGTTTCAAGCCTAATCCGATTTTTATAATAATCCATTTCAGTGAACTCTGTATGATTTTAGCAATTTAGGGAAGACACTCTATGTTTAATATTAATGACAAAACAGGTAGAGAATTCACTAATGTACAAAAGCCCAACATGAGACATTTTGCTGAGTTTAGAATACATAAATGCACAATTAACTGTTGGTGGAGTAGTTTTGGAATATAGGTGAGGTTCAGTGGGGTGAGGTCTGGCGCCGATGACCAAGACTTCTTGAGATGTCTTTGGTTCGAAATGGTGGTTTATTAAAGCACGGGGACAGGACCCTTGGGCAGAAAGAGCTGCTGCCCCAGGGTTGTTAGGGGTAGCTGATTTTATACTTGGCAGTTGAGAGAGGTAAGGAAAAGGGAGGTTTCAAAAGGATTATCATATTAAAGAAGACTCAACAGGATACCAGAGGACTTGCCATTGTCAAGTTAAGGTTGTTTTTCCCTCTAGCAAGGCATTAACATTAAGATAGTTGGGAACTTCCTGGAAGAATGTCACATATCCCACCCAGGATTGGGCGTGGGGGGAGGTTGCAGGGTGTCAGCTTGTGCTTTGTTTTTAGCTGGCCTTCTGTTCCCTTATCATTTGTATCAAAGTTTACATTTGATATTTAAAAAAAATGAAGCATTAAGTTTTTCTAATGGTGTCAACAAATAAAAAAGAAGGCTGTCTTAGCTACTGTTGTTTTAAATAATATGATTTCACATTGGGAGTATATAGCCAGATCAATAAAAGACTTGAAAATAGTACTTGTTTAGCTGGCTTCCTTTGAGTTTGGTTAGATAGGATTTAAGGGGGAGATAATAAACGTTATTTATTTATCTATCTATCTACTTATTTATAAGATTTTTAAGAATTTATGAGAGAGAGAGAACAAGCAGTGGGCAGAGGGAGAGGGACAAGCAGACTCCCTGCTGAGCAGGAAGCCTGAAGTGGGGCTTGATCCCAGGACTCTGAGATCATGACCTGAGCAGAAGGCAGACCCTCAAGGGACTGAGTCACCCAGGCACCCCGATAAACCACTTTTATTTTTATTTTATTTTTTTTAAGATTTTATTTTATTTTTTGAAACAGAGACAGCAAGAGAGGGAACACAAGCAGGGGGGGTGGGAGAGGGAGAAGTAGGCTTCTCGCAGAGCAGGGAGCCGGATGTGGGGCTCGATCCCAGGACACTGGGATCATGACCTGAGCTGAGGGCAGACACTTAGTGACTGAGCCACCCAGGCGCCCCAATAAACCTGTTTTAATACATGAGTTAGCAACATATTACTACCAATGATGTCCGTAGACTTTAGTGGAGCTAACACCTAAACATCAAGATTTTTTCTGGCATGTGCATGAATTACTCTGTTTTTGTTCTTTAACTGAAATGAGAGGTATAAAATCTACATTAAAGATCTTTCTAAAGTAAAATTCATAGGAAAAGTGAAAAATAATTTTTGAGATTTAGTGTGGAGGAGGGGAGACAGAGAAATAACCTCATAATTATCTCAAGATGTTCTTAGAGGTTTCCCTATGGGAAGCAGTGACTAAGTATTTTTCCTCTCAAGTTAATAAAGTGAAAAAGAAGGAGATAGAAGAACAAATCAACAATTGTTTTGTACCTACTAGGTGCCTCTACATTTTTCTTTCATCTTAAAATCTATTTACAAAAATATAATTTATGAATGATAAACTACTTTTTAAAAGTGCACAATTGAGGAATTTTGACAAATGTTTATACCCATGAAACGGCTACCACCATAACAACATACAGAACATTTGTATTACCCCACATTTGCTGACCACAGTTTTAATTTACATTTTCATGTTTCATCATGAAAAACCTTAGAGAAAAGGGGGAAAGAAGACCTAAGGAAATAGAAAAATAAGGAAAATGAGAAATTAACTGACTTGCCAAAGTCATACATGTAGGACTAAATTAAAGAAATGTCCTTGAGTACAATGTACAACTCCCAAGTTTCGCCTAATCTTACAGTATATTCATTCTGAATTCTTTCTAATGGGATAGGGCATGTGGTATTCATAAAATGGAACAAAAATACTCATCAGAACAAATATATTTCATAATTAAAAGATACTGACATTTGTATCTTGATTTTGGTAATGGCTACTTGGGTAAAAAGGCTGTCCTTTTTGTCCTTTCTTCATTGACTTACTTTTGCACCTTTGTCAAAAATCAATTGATTCTACATGTATGGGTCTATTTCTGGACTATTGTATTCCATTGATCTATGTTTCTATCTTTCATGAATATCAAACCATCTTGATAACCATAACTTTATAATAAGTGAAATCAGGTCATGTGAGTGGTTAACTTTGTTCTTGGGCTCATTTATCTTTATCTTTCCTTTCTAGAAGACAGTATTTAAGTTAAACTTTTCCGAATATTTAGCTCCATATTACAGATTTTGTGGTCTGTTGTTCATTTCTAAGGTAGACATTTTTTCCAGTGTGAGTTCTTCTTTTTTTTTTTCTAAGATTTTATTTATTTATTTGAGAGAGAGAATGAAAGAGAGAGAGCACAAGAGGGGGTAGGGTCAGAGGGAGAAGCAGATTCCTTGATGAGCAGGGAGCCCGATGCAGGACTCGATCCTGGGACTCCAGGATCATGACCTGAGCCAAAGGCAGTCACTTAACCAACTGAGCCACCCAGGCGCCTTGTGATTTCTTCTTTAACTTGTGTGGGGTTGTTGTTGTTACCCTTTAACGTTTATATCTAATTTAATTGCGTTGTGGTCACAGTACTTGGTCTATCCATCTCTACCCTTACTATTTGTCCGTATACTAACGGTGTGTTTATACTGCACTGAATAAGTTGAAAGAAAGAATTAAGAGTACTGAAATTTGGAGAATCACTGAGATGGGAAGAAATGTAGTGTCTTACTTCAGGCTGCTATAGCAAAAAAAATCAGTCTGGATGAATTATGAACAATAGAAATTTATTTCTCACAATTCTGGTGGCCAGAAATCTGAGATCAGGATGCTAGCATGATTGGGTTTTGGTGAGTGCCTGCTTCCTGGTTTGCAGATTTATTTGGATACATCTTTTGATTGGCAGGAAGAGCTGGTAAGGAACCAGCTTTTAGACTGCAGAGCCATTCTGTGGGATTAGTACCCTCTGTGCAGTGTGGGTTGTGTAGCTTGGAGTTGTTCAACACCCCGAAAGGAAGTGAAGTCAGGGAAGACACAGAAAAGGAAGGAATATACTGACTAAGGGTTAAGTTAAGTTGAATTGCAGATACATTTTAAATTATTATTATTTTTTTTTTAAGATTTTATTTATTTGACAGAGAGAGACACAGCGAGAGAGGGAACACAAGCAGGGGGAGTGGGGGAGGGAGAAGCAGGCTTCCTGCCGAGCAGGGAGCCTGATGTGGGACTTGATTCCAGGACCCTGGGATCATGACCTGAGCCGAAGGCAAACACTTAATGACTGAGCCACCCAGGTGCCCTAAATTATTATTTTATAAAAGTAATTGTTTTCCAATAATTTTAGGACTAGCTTGGACCTTCTTTTTTTTTTTTTAAAGGCATTTATTTATTTTTTATTATTTTTTATTATTATGTTATCTTAATCACCATACATTACATCATTAGTTTTTGATGTAGTGTTCCATGATTCATTGTTGCATATAACACTCAGTGCTCCATGCAGAACGTGCCCTCTTTAATATCCATCACCAGGTTAACCCATCCTCCCTCCCCCCTCCCCTCTAGAACCCTCAGTTTGTTTTTCACAGTCCATCATCTCTCATGGTTCATCTCCCCCTCCAATTTCCCCCCCTTCAT
>NC_138377.1:103637869-103667833 GCF_054177405.1 Leptonychotes weddellii
TTTTTTTTTAAAGATTTTATTTATTTATTTGAGAGAGAGAGAATGAGAGAGAGAAAGCACATGAGAGGGGGGAGGGTCAGAGGGAGAAGCAGACTCCCCGCCGAGCAGGGAGCCCGATGCGGGACTCGATCCCGGGACTCCAGGATCATGACCTGAGCCGAAGGCAGTCGCTTAACCAACTGAGCCACCCAGGCGCCCTACTTACTTTTCAAAAAGATTTAATTTATTTGAGAGAGAGAGAGAGCATAGAGGGAAATGGAGAGTGAGAGAGGCAGACTCCCTCCTGAGCAGAGAGCCCTATGCGGTGCTCGATCCCAGGACGCTGGGATCATGACCTGAGCTGAAGAGAGACCCTTAACCATCTGAGCCACCTAGGTGCCCCCATTTTAACCATTTTTAAATGTGTAGTTTAGTGATATTAAATGTATTCACGTTGTACAACCATCACCACTCTCCAGCTCCAGACATTTTCATCATTCCAAACTGAAATCATACCCATTAAACAATAACTCCTTATTTCCCCTTCCTACTGCCTTTGATAGCTATCATTCTACTTCTGTTTCTATGAATTTGACTCTTCTAGGTACCTCTTGTAAGTGGAATTATACAATAGTTACCTTGTGTGTTTGGCTTATTTTACTAAGTATGTCTTTAGGGTTCACCCATGTTTTAGCATATTGAAAGGTTTCCCTCTTTTTAAAAGCTGAATCATATTCTGTGTACGTAGGTACCATATTTTGTTTATCCATTCATCTATGAGGGACATTTGAGTTGTTTCCACCTTTTGGCTATTCTGAATAATGCTGCTATGAACATGAGTGTACAAATATCTCTTCAACATCCTGCTTTCAACACTTTGGTATAAATACTCTGACGTGGAATTACTGGATTATCTAGCAATTCCATGTTTAACTTGAGGCCCTGCCATACTGTTTTAACAGTCGCTGCACCATTCTACATTCCCACCAGCAGTGCAAACAAGTTCTAATGTCTCCACATCCTTACAAACACTGTTTTCTAGTTTTTGTGGGTTTTTTTGAGAATAGCTTAATGGATATGAATGTGTTTATTGTCCATCTGTAGATCTTCTTTGGAGTAATGTCTATTTAAGTCCTTTGCCCATACTTTAATTGCATTTTTGTTGTTGTTGTTATTGTTCGTTCTCTATAAATTCTGGGTATTAATTCCTTACCAGATATGTCATTTACAGATATTTCTCCCATCCTGTGGATTGCCTTCTTACTCTGCTCATAATGCTATTTCATGCACAGAAGATTTTAATTTAATTTAATTTTTAAAAAGATTTTATTTATTTAAATGAGAGAGAGAAAGTGAGAGAGAGAGCATGAGTGGGGTGAGAGGTAGAGGGAGAAGCAGGCTCTCCACTGAGCAGGGAGCCCGATGCAGTTCTCAGTCCCAGGACTCCAGCATCACTACCTGAGCCGAAGGTGGACCATTAACTCACTGAGCCATCCAGGTGCTCAGATTTTAATTTTAAGTCCTCTTTTTCTATTTTTTCTTTTGTTGTCTATGCTTTTGTTGTCATATGTAAGAAATCATTGCCAAATTCTATGTCATGAAACTTTTTCTGTTTTCTTCTAAGAGATTTTTTTTTTTAAAGATTTTATTATATGACAGAGAGAGAGAGGGGGAAAGATAGCACAAGCAGGGGGAGCAGGAGAGGGAGATGAGGCTCCCTGCTGAACAGGGCCCAACTCGGGACTCGATCCCAGAATCCTGGGATCATGACCTCACTCGAAGGCAGACACTTAACAGACTGAGCCACGCCTGGGTCAGTCTTCTAAGAGTTTTATAGTTTTAACTCTTATGTTTAGGGATGTGATGTATTTTGAGTTAAATTTTGTATATAGTGTAAGGTAAGGTCTTTGGCATGTCAATATTGAGCTTTCCCAAAACATTTGCTTTGCTGAAAAGACTCTTTTTTTTCCCATTGAATGGTCTTTGCACCGTTATTGAATTGACCATATATGTGAGGGTTTATTTGGGGGCTCTCTATTCTATTGCATTGGTCTATATGTTTGTCCTTATTCCTGTGCCACATTGTTTTGATTACTGTAGCTTTGTAGTAAGTTTTGAACTTGGTAAGTGTTAGTCTTCCAACTTCCTTATTCTTCATGATTGTCTATTAGGGCTCCCTGAAATTTCATATGAATTTTAGAATGGGTGTCTATTTCTGTGAAAAACATCTATTTGATTTTTATCAGATTATCTTGAGTACTCATATACGTAGTTATTTGTGTGTGTGTGTGTGTCAGACATTGTGTATGAAAACTGATTTTAAGGCTCTTGATGATATTCCTTTAAAGAGGATTTACATCAACTTCTGGCAGATGGTTAGAGGCACTAGTAATCATAGATTACCTACTAATCAGTGATTGAGATAATTCAAAGCTGCTGCATGGACAAGTCTATCTGGTTCACCATTTTATCTAAGATAAATTTGGGAATTAACTTTGTCAACTTCCAAAAAGTCCTGCAAGGATTTTGATGGGTAATGAATCTTTAGGTCAGATATGAGAACTGACTTCTTAATAAAGTGAAGACTTCTAATTCATGAGCATGTTATGTACCTTGATTTATATATGTGTTCCTTTTTTTTTTTTAAGATTTTGTTTATTTGTCAGAGAGAGAGAGCACATGAGCGGGGGGAGGGGCAGAGGGAGAAGCAGGCTCCGCACTGAGCAAAGAGCCCCATGCGGGACTCGATCCCAGGACCCTGGGGGTTCATGACCTGAGCTGAAGGCAAATGTTTAACCTACTGAGCCACCCAGGCATCCCTATTTATGTTTTCTTAAGTTTCTTTCTGCAGTATCTATTTAGTGGTCTTAGTGTGGTGGCCTTGCATATCTTTCATTAGTTTTTTAAAAATTGCTATTTTGATATTTTTGGATGATATTTTCAATGGCATTTAAAAAATTCATTTTCCTAATGCTAACTGCTTGTATATGGAAATAAAATTATTTTTATACTGATTTTATGTAAAATGGTCTTGCTGAATTCATTTATTAGTTATGATAGTTGTGTATGTAAATAGTGCTATAAAATCTACAATCTTGTCATTTTTAAAATGGCAGTTATGCTTCTTTCTATCCAATCTTTATCTTTCCTCTCCTTTTTCGCTGCATTGCATTGGCTAGAATTTATAGTATTTTTATTGAATAGAAGTGGTGAGAATGCTCATCCTTGCCTTGTTTCTCATTTTAAGGAAAGAAAGCTCAATATTTCATCATTAAGTATGATATCAGCTGTAGTTTTTTTTGATATCCTTTAACAGATTTAGGAAGGTCCCTTTTATTCTTTGCCGAGAGTTTTATCATGAATGAGTTTCATATTTTATCAAATGCCTTTTTTGTGCCTATCAAAATGGTCATATGATTTTCTTCTTTTATTTGACTAATATGGTAAGCTACATGAATTTTTTTTTTACATTTTATTATGGTATGTTTATGGTATATTTCATACCTGTATATTTAAAGTGTACAGTTTTGAGTTTTGACTCAAAAGTGCAGAGCCATGAAACCACATGCACAATCAAGATAAAGAACATATCCATCATCTCAAAGTTTCCTAATTCCCCTTTGTCATTCATTATTTCTTACCATCCCTGTGTGAGCATAGAGTAGAAACAAAAATTATATAATTTGATTTTATATTTACATATTTACAACTAGTCTGATGCATTCACCTCCACAAGAGTAATAATCTTGCCTACCACTGTAATTGTAATACTTGAAGTCTTGGCCACAACTTTCTGTTGGGCAGTGTTTAGAAGGGTACTACTAATGTTCCCCTTTGAGCCTTTCCTTTCCCTTGTTGACCAACAACTCCTCCTTTCTTTAGATATGTTAATGCATATTCAGTCAGTCTCCATTGTTTAAAAGACTTTTGCTTGTTCAAGTCTGATTCATTGACTTTATAATTTAACTTGCATTAAGTAATCTTGTTTCCTTCATTTCTAAGTATTACTGAGCATCTCACAGTTGCTCCCTTGTATCTGATAACAATCTAAATACAGTGGAAGTGTATTATGAGTGTTACATATTCTTGAATTGCTTATTTTTCTTTAAGTATCCTTTTTCTAGTCCCCGTCTTTCAGGAATATGATTCTTTTGTCTAGTACACCATTCTTCTGCTTTAGTCTTAGAAAAAATACTTAAATTTTAAATCCCTAAGGTCCTTTCAAGCTTGATCATCATCAATATAAATTCTGGTTAAAACCATTTGCTTTGTGTAAACCTGGAGTAGCTCATATCAGGCTTAAACTACTTCCCTTTAAAGGTAAAAATTATAAACTCTGTACAAACATAAATAACACTGTACAAGGGCATTGGAGAGTAACTAAAAGTAGCCGAAACAGAAAAAGTGTTCACACTTTGGAGAAGGGAATATCACTGGGTGAGTTTCCAATTTTTAGGGTTATTTGCATGAGATGAAGCCCTAATAAGTGCCACTTAAAGTGGATAAAACTGAATAGAAACTCCAGGCAATCATCAAAGCTGGAAATTGATGAGGGACATCCTGGAGAGAGCCATAGAGCAGGAACCCAACCTCTGTATGTAAATTGCCCAGATGTCTGGTTTATCCTGAACTGTATGCATAGGGAAAATTGCAGAAGGCCCTGCTAAGGCTAAGAAAAATAGAATAGAGATTTCAGCTGCTGCCACAATAGGGGAGACAGAGTTTAGAGTTTCAGTTAAGCCAGGTTATCCTACTGTTAAAGCAAAGAATTAGTACTGTAGGGAGGGACATAAAATCTAGACTCTCTCTAGGAAAGAGATCAAAAGTCAGGGAGACTGACATGACTAGAATTCGTGGGTTAGAATGCAAGAGAAAAAGAAGCTGTCTAGAGAAAGAGTTCCAGAAATCTGCATAGTGATTCATTTTGCGTATCTTACTGAATTCTGTGTTGCACGTGTGTAGTATGTAGTGTGGCGTGAAAATGTACAGTGCTGGGCAAGGAAATACTGGGGCCTATAAGCTGAACAATTCGCAGAGCTAAGGCAGCATTCAGGTATGTTTAAGCTCCAACCAGCCAGAATGGAGTGTCCAACTCAGAGCATTCAGTTGAGCCACTCTTTGGTATTAGGGCTAACATACGTCTAAAGACTAGTTACCCCCAAAAAAGCTGTAATAAAAGCTTGAAAGGATCAGTTCAGTTCATAAGTAACTTAACTGCCTCCCAAAGCAAAGTCCAACACCCTTTAAAGGAAGACAACAAAAGCCAGCACTCAAGGACATTCATATTGTTCAGCAAGCAATAAAAAATTACTAGATATATAAAGAAGCAGGAAAATATGATTAAGAAATCAGTCAGAAGAAGCAGACCTAGAAATGCCAGAGATTAGATCACTAATAAGGAATTAGCAGGCAAGAGTTTTAAAACAATTATAATATGTTATGAATTTAAAGGAAAACCTGAACCGAAGATCAAAGTAGATTTCTAAAAGTTGAAAAGTATTATATCTAAAACAAAAAGTTCACTGGATTGACTTAACAATTAGATGCTAGAAAATCAAGATCAGTGCAATAAAAACTTTCCAAAATAAAGTACAGAGAGAAAAAAGACTAAAGAGCAGAGCTTCAGTGACCTGTGGGACAATATCAAGAGATGCAACATACATGTGATAAGGAATCACAGAAAGGAAAGGAAACAGAAAAAAATATTTGAAGGAGTAATAGCCAAAAAGTCAGTTCACATTCTAAGATTTTTACAGATGAGCAAAAGCTGAGAGCATTCATTATTATTAGGTGTCACTATACAATGTTAAAGGAAGTTCATCAGCAAAAGTAAACAAACTAGATGGAAACTTGGATCTACACAAAGGAATGGAGAGAGCAGAAATATGATATTCTTGGCAGTTCAAAGGATCCACATTGCTTTGAGTTGAAGCAGAAGTGGCACTCTTGTAGCTTAAGAAATTGGTGCAGGATTTTGTGTTTGGCACCTTCTAGAATAAATTCACATCTTTGGTCACTAACCCAGAATCTTTGTGGTCCCTTTGTGTAGACTGTCTCTTTCCAGTTAGCTTCTCCTGATATAAAAAAGGACATAGATTTGTTGATTTAGGTTGGAGCTAATATCACTTGTTGGGTCCTTGGCATCATCCATTTTATACCAGTCATAGAGTTAATGTCCAGTGTGACATATAGAACATAAACAGTTCTCTATTCATCTAGGACCTGTGTTTGTCAAGAGACTCAGGAAATTTCATATGCTAAAAAGCTTTGTCACCTATGAAATCTGGGAAATGTTTCAACACAAAAGAAAGAACATTAGAGGGAATTGTGTAAGAGTCAATCTCTTTGAGGCTGGCCCCCTCTTTGACACATACTGTAATTGTAGAACTTCTCCCACCTAGCTGCTCAGTTTTTATACATGTTACAAAGCTTGGTTCACATTCTGAACTGCCTTGATAGCCAGGGTAATGTTAAGGTCACTATCAAACAACTTGGTGATGGAGGCACTTTGAGAACTTTAGAACATCTGTCTATTATTGTCACCAAACATGCTTCTTATATGGCATCCATGGTACCTCTGAAATGCATGTATATTTTCTTGCTCTTGATTATTGAAGCATCTAAGTAGTGTTGAATGTCACAGATGTCATAATGTGATCTGAAGACTCCTTGCTAGTAACAGGTTTTAGAGTGTTCTTTGAACAGCATATAACTGGCAATAGGTGGTATGTATGTCATATTCTGCAGTGTTGTGTTCACATGGCAGTGGTTACCCATATACTAGAATAACCATTTCCTGTGGGTTCCATTGTTAGTAGAAGTGGAGAATGGATTTTGGGAGACAAATCATTCTCTCCCACTAACTATCCAAATATATATTCAAACCATTCTCACCTATGCTCCCATCCAATTTGAAGCCTAGATCTCTGGGTAACATAGTTTTATCCAGAAGATCCAGATTTGGCTCCTTATCCAGCAATCAGTAAACTAAAAGTTGTTAGCCATCCCTTCCCTTTTATACATACAATGTGGCATGGGAATGGGATAAATTCCAAATATAGAAAAATAGGAAAAATAATAGGAAACATAAAATAGTTACTGGTCCATAGCAGTTATCATATTCTCCTTAATAAAAGTTGTGAAACCCTCCTGCTCTGAAGTGAAGTAAATCCCTTAGTTAGCCATTTTGGAAGCTCCTCTGGGAGGACCTGGCAAATCACTTGACCTCTATGGCCCTGGTTCTGCCCTGTTGGATTGGTCTTCCTTAAGCGTATTTCTAAGGCCACTGCTGAGGTAGTCACTACAGAGTATGTCCTGTAGGGGAGAGAAAACAGTCTTTTTCCTCTACCCATCTTAGATTCATTGCTTGGAGCCCTGAAAATTAGACTGACAAAGATTAACAAGAGAAAAACAAATGGAAGTTTATTAATGCATACATAGCACATACAAATGAGAGTACCCAGTGATGCGTAATTAAAAGGAATAGTTAGAACCTGGGGCTCATATAGCATCTGAACAATGGACAATAAATTTGTAGAAAAGTGACAAGACAAAGAGAAAGGGATTTTAGGCTTTAAAGGGTGGCACTCCATGGGAAGGTAAATATATGGGGAAAACTAATGAAGGGTAAGGGCTAGTTAGTAAGCTTTGTTATATAGATTCCTCTAGTGTCACCTCCAGGTTGATAAGAGTCTAGAGTTGTCTCTGGTGACTAACAATACTCCTATTCTTCCTGGTAGAGAAGGGGAGGGCAGAGAGTTTATCTTGTGACTGTTTCTTCTCAATTGCCTTCAGCTCAAAATAATCCTTATGTCAGAGTGGCATATTTTGGGGTGGCATATTCTGCTACCATTCATCCTTCTTGGGGACTACAGAGTTTCATCATACTTCCTGCTGTTTAGATTTGGAGGTCTAGGGATTGCTAAAGGATTTGAACAGGGCTTTTACAGGTCAGGCTTGTGGGTTTCTTTGGTAATGCAATTCACTCAAAAATTTACTAGGCTCTAGATATTTCTCTATTTTTACTCAGTTCAGTGCAGGTAACCACACTAATCTTGTATAAACAATTTTTACTTAAAAGGTTCAGGTTTTTCACTTAATGTCCTCTTTTTTTTTTTTTTTTTTTGAGAGAGAGAGCGAGCACATGTGCGGGTGTGGGGGCAGCAGGGTGGGCAGGGGAGAGGGAGAGAGAATCTCAAGCAGGCTACATGCTCGACATGGGGCTCAATCTCATAACCTTGAGATCATGACCCAAGCCAAAGTCAAGAGTCAGATGCTTAACCCAGTGAGCCACCCAGGTGCCTCTTAATGTCCTCTATTTTGAGTCCATTCCTTTTCTTTCAACTTAATGGTAGTTAACTTGAGCCATCTGAAATAGCAGGCTTGGTTTGGGAAGGCTACTTACTCAATCTCATTTTCACCTCTGAGCTGGCTACCATTGTCTGGCAAAGATATGAATGAAAGGCCTGGGGTGCAGCCTTACCTCATGCTAAGATTATTACTTAGCAACAATCTCCAATCATTGCTTCAGTTTTGGTTACAGAATCTGTTGACATTTTTAAAATTTGATAATAAAGTCACATGGTCAAAATCAAGCAATAAAAAAAGGGTTACTGTGCAAGTTTTTATTTCTACCCATTCCCCTAGAGTGTCTGTTTTCTATTCAACCTTTATAAGTAACCAATTTTAAAAGTTTATTGCTTATTTTCTAACATCATATTCATGAATATATAGGCCCAAACCAGCCTGAAATCTTATTTTCAATCAGTTTTAACACTGTATTCTGCTTTGCTTTTTATACTTCATAATACATTTAGGAATCTTTCAATGGCAATACACAGAGTACTTTATTACAACTGCGTAGTGTATTTTACACAACTACTATGGTCTGTCTAACCCTGTTGATGGACATCTGGGTTGTTTCTCCTCTTTTCCTAATGCAAACAATGCTGCATATGTACATAATTTTATAGATTGCAAGTAAATTCCAAGAATTTGTCTAGTTAAAGGGTATATGCATTTGTAATTTTGATAGATATTGCCAAAGTGCTTTGCGTAGGCATTCCTACCAGCTATGTATGAGAGTGCTTCATTTCCCAGCAAACTGTGTTGTCTATTGTTGGACTTTTACTAATCTGATAGATGAGAAATGGTACCTCAGTGTTGCCTTAATTCACATTTGCCTTTTAAAAAAATATATTTTTAATTTCTTATTTAAGTTCAATGTAGTTAACATATAGTGTGTTATTAGTTTCAGGGGTAGAATTTAATGATTCATCAATTGCATACAACACCCAGTGCTCATTACATCAAGTGCCCTTCTTAATGCCCATCACCCAATTACCCCATCCCCCACCCACCTCCCCTCCAGTAACCCTCAGTTTATTTCCTGTAGTTCAGAGTTTCTTATGGTTTGCCTCCCTCTCTGTTCTTATTGTAATTTATTTGTCCTTCCCTTCCCCTATGTTCATCTGTTTTGTTTCTTAAATTCCATATGAGTGAAATCATATGGTATTTGTCTTTCTCTGACTTATTTCTCTTAGCATAACACCCTCTAGTTCCATCCACATCATTGCAAATGGCAAGATTTCATTCTTTTTGATGGCTGAGTAATATTCCATTGTATATACATACACACCACATCTTTATCCATTCATCTGTTGATGGACATCTGGGCTCCTGCTATTGTAGACATTGCTGCTATAAATGTTGGGGTGCATGTGCCCCTTCAAATCACTATTTTTGTATCCTTTGGATAAATAACTAGTAGTGCGATTGCTGGGTCATAGGGTAGTTGTATTTTTAACTTTTTGAGGAAACTCCATACTGTTTTCCAGAGTGGCTGCAGCAGTTTGCATTCCTACCAACAGTATAAGAGGGTTCCCCTTTCTTTGCATCCTCGCCAACACCTGTTGTTTCCTATGTTGTTAATTTTAACCATTCTGACTGGTGTGAGGTGGTATCTCTTTGTAATTTTGATTTGCATTTCCCTGATGATGAGTCATGTTGAGCATTTTTTCATGTGTCTGTTGGCCATCTGAATGTCTTCTTTGGAAAAATCTCTATTCATGTCTTCTGCCCATTTTTTAACTGGATTTTTTATTTTTTGGGTGTTGAATTTGATAAGTTCTTTATATATTTTGGATACTAATCCTTTATCAGGTATGTCATTTGCAAATATCTTCTCCCATTCTGTAGGTTGCCTTTTAGTTTTGTTGATTGCTGTGCAGAAGGTTTTTTTAAAAAAAGATTTATTGATTTATTTACTAGAGAGAGAGAATGAGCATATGGTGGTGGGGGGAGTAGAACAAGAGGGAGAAGCAGACTCCCTGCTAAGCAGGGAGCCTGATGAGAGGCTTGATCTCAGGACCCCAAGATCATGACATGAGCCAGAGGCAGTTGCTTAACCAACTGAGCCACCCAGGTGCCCCAGAAGGTTTTTATTTTGATAAAGTGTCAGTAGTTTATTTTTGCTTTTGTTTCCCTTGCCTCAGGAGACATGTCTAGTCATGAGTTGCTGTGGCTGATGTCAAAGAAGTTACTGCCTGTGTTCTCCTCTAGGATTTTGATGGTTTCCTGTCTTATATTCAGGTCTTTAATCCATTTTTCATATTTTTCTTTCTGCTGTAAGAAAGTGGTCCAGTTTCATCCTTTTGCATGTTGCTGTCCAGTTTTCCTAATACCATTTGTTGAGGAGACCGTCTTTTTTCCATTGGATATTCTTTCCTGCCTTGTTGAAGATTAATTGATCATATAGTTGTGGGTTCATTTCTGGGTTTTCTGTTCTGTTCCATTGATCCATGTGTCTGTTTTACGCTGTCTTTATCACTACAGCTTTGTAATAATGCTTGAAATCTGGAACTGTGATGCCTCCAGCTTTGCTTTTCTTTTTCAAGATTGCTTTGGCTATTCGGGGTCTTTTGTGGTTCCATACAGATTTTAGAATTGTTTGTTCTAACCTTCCCAATTTTTCAATTAAGTTGTAGTCTTTTCAGGGTCCATTTTTTGGGGCTTTTTATATAATATGTATTTTTAAAAGATTTAATATGTTTTTGCCTTGGATAGGAGTTGCAAATATTTTTTCAGTTTGTTACTTGTGACTTTACTCCTGGTGAGTTTTACCCATGAATAAGGTCTTAAAATTCTTTACGTAGTTAATTTTATCAATCTTTTATGGTTTTTGGATATTGACTCATTATTAGGCTTCTAATATACAAGATATGCAGAAAAGAGTTAGTATAGCAGTCCTGAGACTGCTGTCCTTAGGAAGACCTATTTGCAAAGTTGATTCTTGGTAGTGTTTGGGAACTTGGCTGGTTAACAATTCCTTATACTTCTATATATTCCTTATACTTATATAAACTGCCTAAACTGTTCCTATAAGCAGTGTAGTCTATGCTGAATACCCACTTTCCTTTTGGGAGTCTGGAATCCCGGTATGTGCCTACATGACCAAATCCCAATAAAAATCTTGGTTGCTGAGTTTCTGATGAGTTTCCCTTGGGAGATAACATGTCACATGTATTGTCATAATTCATTGCTGGAGGAGTTAAGCATGTCTTGTATGTTTCCCCCAAGAGAGGATTCTTGGAAGCTTGTGTCTGATTTCTTCTGGATTTCACCCCATGTGCTTTTTCCTTTGCTCATTTTGTTTTATATCCTTTTGCTTTAATAAATCATAGCCCTGAGTATGGCTATATGAGTCCTAGAAAATCATCAATGAAGAATTTACCTCTGGTTTCTTCAGGGATTTCTGTTTTTAGATACTGGGATAACATTTAAATTCATAAATTAGAATTTATGCATTTATGATGGTGAATCCATCTAACCTAGAATGTTGAAAGTTTTCCTAATATAGGTTTTACATATTTCTTAAATTTGTTCTTAGTTATTTCATCCTTTTGTTTCTATTATGACTGGCTTCTTTTTTTCTTTTGATTATTGTTTGTATGTAATAAAGCTGATGATTTCTTTATATTTCCCTCCATCATTTTATTGAATTATGTTGCTATTTGTAGGAGTTTTTCATTTGATTTTCTTGGATTTTCAAGGTATACAATCACAGCACCTATAAATAATAATAGTTTCTAATTGTACTTTTTATTTATTTATTTTTAGAGATTTTATTTATTTATTTGACAGAGAGAGTGAGAGCAGAAACACAAGCAGGGGCAGTGGGAGAGGGAGAAGCAGGCTTCCCGCCGAGCAGGGAGCTCGATCCCAGGACCCCGGAATCATGACCTGAGCCAAAGGTAGATGCCTAACGACTGAGCCACCCAGGCGTCCCTGTACTTTTTATTTTTATACCCTACATAATTGCACTGTTAGGTCCTTTGGTATAATGTTAAATAACAGTGATAGCAGTGGGTGTCCTGTTTCTGTTTTGACTCTAGTGGGAATGCCTTTAATATTTCCACCAGTAAACCTGATGCTAACTTTTGGCTGGGATAGATATATTTTATCATATTTAGTAATACTCATCTATTTCTATTTTGTTGAGGTTTTTTTTTTTCCAGTTCTTGGATTTCCATTTTTTTTGTTTGTTTGTTGTGTATCTCTTCTGAGATTTTCCATTTCTCTGCTGAGAAATTTGAAACATGGCTTGCTTTACTTTGTTGAAGATAGATACATTAGCAGCTTAAAAATTTTTAGTCTGTTAGTTCCAAAATATGGTTCATCTAAGTGTGAACTCAGTTCATCTCCTTTTCTTTTCAAAAAAAATTTTTTGGTTCTTTATAGCTAGGTAATCTTGGATTATTTCTTGGGCATTATGAACGTTAAATTGTGGAGATTCTAGATTCTATTATTTTTCCCTGATGAGCATAGTTTCCTTTGTTTACCATAAACTGTCTCTTGTTTGGTAGCTTCAGTGTCTATTCCGATATTTTGTTTTTAGCTAGGTTGTTTTGAATCTGTTCTGAGCATGTCTGAGCAGGAGTCAGTCAGAGCTGTGTGTAGGGGAATCCTCTTTAGCTCTTATTCTTCGGGATTCTCTCATTGTTTCAGCATTCATGGCTTCCTGGCTTTTTTTCTTAGTTTCTCAGGCCAGAAGGAGTTTTTCCATGCAAGGACCCTACTCTGCTCTTGTACTCACTGCTTAACCTGCACTTAGCTCCAGGCTAAAAGCCCAAATATAGGAACTTACATAATCTTGTCTTTCTACTTTCAAACTAGCATGAATGGGCTACCAGCGTCTGTCTTTATCTGTTCATTCTCCAGGACCTTCAGATGATTGCTTTTCATAATTTTGTCCAAATCTTTTTAAGTGTTCAGTAGGGCACTGGGAGTGATGGTCATCCTGTAGAATCTTAGCAAGTCATACCCAGAAGTGAAACCTCTCACATTCATTAAATGTTGTTTTAAATAAAAAATGTTGGTGAATTTTGTCAAATGCCTTTTCAGAATTTATGGACATGATTGTGTTTTTTGTCATTAACTTTACCTGCATGATAAATCGTTATTAGATTTCCTGATTTTAAGCCATCCTTCTATTCCTGGAGTACAACCCACTTAGTGTTTTAATGGTCTGCTGATTCTTGTTTATATTTTATTTAGGATTTCTGTTTTGATATGCATAAGTGAGACTGGCCTATAGTTTTCTTATTAGTACAATCTTTGTTAGGTTTTGAAATCAATAATATCCTTTTTTCATTGAAGGAATTTGAATATTTTCCTTCTTTTTCTTTAACTGTTTCATTAGAAAAGTTTAGTATTAGAGGGCGCCTGGGTGGCTCAGATGGTTAAGCGTTTGTCTTAGGCTCAGGTCATGATCCTAGGGTCCTGGGATCAAGTCCTGCATCGGGCTCCCTGCTCCGTGGGAGCCTGCCTCTCCCTCTGTTTCTCTCTCTCTCTCTGTCTCTCATGAATAAATAAAATCTAAAAAAAAAAAAAAGTTCAGTATTAGAATTATCTAATCTTAAAGTTTGGTAGAATTCTCTATGGACGGGGAGGCTGAGTGGCTCAGTCGGTTAAGTGTCTGCCTTCAGCTCAGGTCATGATCCCCGGGTCCTGGGATCGAGTCCCACATCAGACTGCCTGCTCAGTGAGGAGCCTGCTTCTCCCTCTCCCTCTGCCTGCTGCTTTCCCTGCTTGTGCTCTCTCTCTGTGTCAAATAAATAAAATCTTAAAAAAAAAAAAAAAGAATTCTCTATGGAACTGTCTGGGTCTAGTTTTTTAGGGATAGCTCCTTGACAAATTTGTTTTATAAAGAATGGTCTGGGGGCGCCTGGGTGGCTCAGTCGTTAAGCATCTGTGTTTGCTCAGTTCATGGTCCCAGGGTCCTGGAATTGAGCCCTGCATCGGGCTCCCTGCTTGGTGGGAAGCTTGCTTCTCCCTGTTCTGCTGCCTGCTGCTTGTGTTCCCTTTCTCGCTGTCTCTCTTTGTCAAATAAATAAATAAAATCTTAAAAAAAAAAAAAGAATGGTCTGTATTTTATCTGGACATCAGTCTATTTAGATTTTCTATTTTGTCTGGGGTCTTTTTTGGTGAATTATATTTTCTTATACACTTATCCAGTTCATCTGGATTTTCAAACTTATTTGTAAATAACTTATCTAAATAGACTCTTTTATGATTTTTAAAAAAATATTGTTTTTGTGCTTAAGTTCCTTTATCATGTCTTCACTTATATATTTGTAGTTTGGCTTATCTATTTTACATAACAAACCATTCTTAAAACCAGTAACTTAAAAAACAACCATTATATTTGCCTATAATTTCATGGAACGGGAACTTGCACTGGTCTTACCTAGGAAGTTCCACACCAGGTGGTATTGTCTGGAGTCACTACAATAGCAGTTTTCTCACTGTACTTGCAGCCTCTATCAACAGTGCCTTTGCTTCCCCCTAGGCCTCCTCCTATTGTTGATTCAAAATCCAGTCCAACTTACACATTCTAGGTTTCTACTTACACCAACACCCTACTTCTAAGGTTATCTCTTTCTGTGTAACATCTCAAAACTCCGTGGCTTACAGCAACCATACTATGATTTGCTCACAATTGTGTGGATTAGGAATTCAAGGAGAGTGATGCTAGGTTTTTCTTCTCCAAATGGTTTTATTTATTTTTTTTTTTTTTAGATTTTATTTTAATTTATTCATTTGAGAGAGAGAGAGAGAGAGCACAAGCAGGGGGAGCAGAGGCAGAGGGAGAAGCAGGCTCCCTGCTGAGCAAGGAGCCCGATGCGGGGTTCGATCCCAGGACCCTGAGATCATGACCTGAGCCGAAGGCAGATGCTTAACTGACTGAGCCACACAGGCACCTCCTCCAGATGGTTTTAGAAGGGGTTATTTATGAGGCTGTGTTCAGCTGGGTGTTTGGCAGCATTTGAAACATGTGGATTTAAGTCTCTCTTCCAACAGGGTCATCAGACTTCTCACACAGAGATCAAAAGGGAGCATTCCAGTAAATGAAGGTGGAAATTATAGATCTCTTACGGCCTAACTTTGAAAATTATGAAGCAACATCTACCACATTCTGCTTGTCAAAACAAGTCATAGGGCCAACTCAGATTCAGAGTGAGGGGAAAGAGATAAAATAAAAATTAGAGAGGGAAGGGGAAATAAAACACCTCAGTGAGAGGAGTGACAAAGAATTTGTGGCCATCTTTAATCTACCACAATGTGCTTTCTGCCAAATTTATTTGGTTTTACTGAGAACCAGCTTTTAGATTTATTTATTGGTTCTGTTCTTTTTTTTCTGTTTTTCTAACTCATTTTATTTTTGCCTTTATCTTGATTAATTCCTTTTTTCTATTTACCTTTGAATTATTTTATTGTTCCTTTTCTATCTTTTTAATCAAGATATCTTATTGTTCTCAGACTTTCTTACTAATATAAGTATTTAGAACTAATGAACTTTACTATTCCATAGGTTATAATATTTGTTTTCTAGAAATGTTATAATTTTGCTATTTCCTCTTGACCCAAGGAATTTCCAGTTAGATCTTTTGTTTGCTGCTTTTCTTATTTACCTCCATTTTTTTTCCCCTGCGAGTTATCAGGCTGATATCTGTAGTATTTCTTCTTTTTGTTTTTAGTGGTCTATTATTTAGTTATTATTTTTTACTATTTCTCAGGCATTTATATAGAAGGATTACCCTATTTTTAGGGCAGAGAGTTTACTGTATCAAATCAGATTTATCTTAAATCTTACTTGGTTCTTCATTCTTTTTTTTTTTTAATCTATTTTATTTGTCAAGGACTGTGAGAAGCAAATTAAAGTCTTCCACTACTATTGTTTCTATCTTTTCCTTTATCTCTTGCAGTTTATACATCATGATCATTGCTGGTGTTATTTTCTGCAAAGATATTAGTAACTATTATGTCTTCATTGTGTGTTAGATTTTTTAGCACTAGGAAGTATTTTTCCTTGTCTAATTTAATCATTTACGCCTGAAATCTACCTTGTCTAATATCAAGATCACAATTCCAGATACATCTTTACTCAATTTTTATTTTCTACCTTTCTGAATTACTTTTCTCCTGATATGCCTCATAAATGCAGCATGGAGTTAAATTTTGTATTGTGAGTTAATATGAGCATCTTTTTCTTTGAAACCCTTTGATCTTTATTGATATAACATATGTTTGGTCTTAGTGCAGTCATGTTATTTTGTTGTTGTCATCTTTCAAAAGTCCTCCCTGCCCTGTTTCTTTAGGTAGCATCTATTAGTTCCTAATTGTGAACAATGGAAAACCAGCATGCATCCTCTTCTCTGCCTCTCCTTAAGTTTTAGACAGTAATATTCTTTTTTTGTAGTGTTTTAAAAAAATCTTAATGTGCTTATACTTCTGTACTACTTGGTATTTCATCATTAAATTATATGCTCTTGAGTACTAGCCAATGTATGCTTCAATTCTCAGTCCTCACCCCTTTCCTCATTTTTGTAAATTGTATAATTTCTACTTTGTCAGGATATATAACATTTTTATTCTGTTTTGCCACCCCTTTTCCCTCATTTGTTTTAGTTTTTGTTCTGTAGTTAAATACAGTTGAACCTTGAACAATGCCAGGATTAGGCCCGCTGACCACCCACAGAGTTGAAAATCCACATATAAATTTTGGCACCCTCACAACTTAACTACTAAGAGCCTTCTGTTGACTGGAAGGCTTACCGATAACATAAACAGTCGATTAACACATATTTTGTATGTTATATGTATTACATACTATATTGCAATGAAGTAAGCTAGAGAAAAAATAATTGAGAAAATCATAAGGACTAGAAAGTATGTTTACAACACTATGCTGTATTTATTGGGGGAAAAAAATTACACATAAGAGGACCCATGCAGTTAAAACCTATGTTGTTCAAGGGTCAACTGTATACTCAGTGGTTACTACCTGTCCTTTTGTCAATGCCTCTGCAGTTATTTGCTTCAGTGGTTAGTTGAAATTTGTCTTCTAGCTGCCTTTCACAAATAGGGCTCATAGGTTCAATATTTCTTTCATGCCCTGGCACACTTGCACATTTATATTGCTGTCTTTCATTTTTCCTGTACTTCCTGGTTCCTTCTTAGGCCACTGCAGACAAGAAACCTAGTATTGCAAGTCAAAGTGAACCTAGGAAACATATGATACACACCGTGATCTGCCACCACTGGCTTCGTTAATAGTTCCCAGAGCTCTTATTTTGCCTTGTCTGTCCAATCTTGGCTGCTTTTGACATTTCTCACACATATTTTAGAATCTATGGATTACACTCTTCAGAAGATAGGGAGGAGGAAAAGAAGACACTTCTCCTTTTAAGAACATTTTCTGGAAGTAAGAAACTGTACCCATCACTTTCCTCACACTCTGTTAGTTGGAATCTACCTCACTGTGAGTGGAAGTTGGAAGCACAGTCATTTCATGCAGCCCTGTGCCTAACCACAGATTCTATAATTGGAGGAAGAAAGGATAAAATGATAATGGGGATAAGAAGTGACATTTAGCAGTTTCTGCCATATTCTCAGTCTTATTAAACAGAAGGAGCATTATTGCCTAAAGTACACATATTTAAATGATGAGGAATAACATGTATAACATTGGTAAGGATTAAAGGATAGATGTGAAATTTCTCAAGCCAGCATATAAAATATTCCTTCTTTTCTAACATTTATCTGAATTGAGAAGAGCTGTAGTTATCCAGAAAATTTTCCTTGAGGCTGTCTAAATTTTTTAGATATTTGTTCAATTTCCTTTTAGTGGAAATAAAGGTAGCCAGACATTATTACCCAACTTTAGCTAAATATATAAAGATGCTGACTGGTGTAGCTTGATTATATTGTGTAGATTTTGAGGTTCTCTGTTACATGCAAATGATTCTTGGAGGATTAACACTTTGGCCATTAATAAGTATTACAATTTATCAGAATTGCATGAAGTGTTTCTGGGGGATGGAGAGTGATCTGGAACATAGGATCCTGCCTGGTTTTCTCTGCATTAGGATGTCCTAAGTACCTTTGGAGGCTCTGGTTTCTGGGAGTGGGTGCCATGTGGCAACAGAAAATTGAAAATTAAGGAAACGTGAAGCCAAAGATAACCTTGAAACACTTTGCCCTTTGGAAATACCTTAGATTGTCTGATACTCATACTGAGTAGATCCTTCCTTATACTTTCTATTTGTTTGCTATATTTGATTATAGTAAATAACATCAGAGGACCTACATCCTTATTGTTGTGAATGGCAATATTTCATTATTTTTATGGCTAAGTAATATTCCATTGTATATATCTACCTCATCTTATTTATCCATGTATCTATCATTGGACATGTGGGTTGCTTCCATATCTTGGCTATTGCAAATAATGCTGCAGTAAACACAGGGGTGCATATATCTTTTTGAATTAGTGTTTTTATTTTCTTTGGGTAAATACCCAGCAGTGGAATTACTGGATTATATGGTATTTCTATTTTTAATTTTTTGAGGAACTTCCATATTGTTTTCCATAGTGGCTGCATCAATTTGCATCTCCACCAACAGTGCCCAAGGGTTCCCTTTTCCCCACATCTTTGCTAACATTTGTTATTTCTTGTCTTTTTGATACTAGCCATTCTGACTGGTGTAAGGTGATAGCTTATTGTGATTTTGATTTACATTCCCTGATGATTAGTGATGCTGGGAATTTTTTTATGTATCTGTTGGCCACCTGTATATCTTTGGACAAATGTCTATTCAGATCCTTGCCCATTTTTTAATCAGAGTATTTGGCATTGAGTAGTATGAATTTTTTATATATTTTGGGTATTTATATCATTTGCAAATATCTTCTTCCCATTCAATATGTTGCCTTTCTGTTTGGTTGATGATTTTATTCACTGTGCAAAAGCTTTTTAGTTTGATGTAGTCCCAATAGCTTGTTTTTGCTTTGTTTCCCCTTGCCTGAGAATACATCTAGAAAATTGTTGCTAAGGCCAGCGTCTAAGAGATTACTGCCTATGTTTTCTTTCAGGACTTTTATGGTTTCAGGTCTTGAATTTAGGTCATTAATCCATTTTGAGTTTATTTTTGTGTATGGTGTAAGAAAGTGGTTCAGTTTAATTCTTTTGCATGTAGCTGTCCAATTTTCCTAACACCATTTATTGAAGAAACTGTCTTTATACCATTGTATATTTTAACTGTTTGGATCTTGACAAATAACATTTCCAAAATGGCACCAAATAAAATTATGTGTTTATATTTTTCCCCTCTAAACTTTCATATTCAAATGAACTTCATTAAAACAGTTAATTTTATTTCCCATGTAATAAATTGTTTGGAAATATGAAAGTAAGATATATCTGTGAGTATGTATATATGTATTTTATAGGCATGGAGACACTTGACCCAATTACAAAAAAAAAAAAAATAGGGGTTAAATCCATTCATTTTGGAGATAAAAGAATAATATGGAGAGTTTTGCTGATGTAAGCACAGGCTAATGTTATTACTGCCTAAATATAGCTATGCTGAGCCGTCCTGCTATTATTCAGGTGTCAACATTTCTATAATGGCCTTATGTTGTTGTTTTAAGAATTTACTGTAATTTGTAGTTTGGAATAAAAGCATGCTATTGTTTTTGAACTTCAACTGAGAACATTAACATAACAGGAAGAAAAATAGCACATTTTAGATTTCCAGTAACATTGTTCAGCTTTTTATTTACTTAAAAAATTTCTATGTAACTATCTAAATCTTTTTTTTTTAAGATTTTTTAATTTATTTATTTGACAGAGAGAGAGCACAAGTAGGCAGAGTAGCAGGCAGAGGGAGAGGGAGAAGCAGGCTCCCCACAGAGCAAGGAGCCCGATGCAGGGCTCGATCCCAGGACCCTGGGATCATGACCCGAGCCGAAGGCAGTTGCTTAACCAGCTGAGCCACCCAGGCGCCCCACTATCTAAATATTTTTAAAGAAATTTAAGAAAACAGTGTAATTATTATACATCTTCAAAAATTTATATGTATCTAGTATTTATAGTTAATCAAATACTCTTCCTATATATTTTTCCAGTTTTACAAATAAATTTCAGAAATCCACAGACCAAACTTTCATTTAGTGTGTCTAGTTTGCATTATTCCTTTTTCCGTGTATTTATTCTTTTCCTTCTCTGACTTTCTCTATTAACACCATTCATAAAATTAGGAAAACAGCAAGCATTTATTATATGCCAAGTCTTTGGAATACATTATCTTATTGGATTACCCCAAGATCCCTTTTGGGTAGCTGTGAGGCTTTAAGTTTGAATAACTTATTTCAGGCTACTCTCCCTTTCTACTATCACTTGGCTACTTACTTTTGTGTACCCAGGATTTCTTTTGGAAACACATATTCTAATTTCTGTCCAAGATAAAAGTGGTTGTTATCAGGGGGCCAACTATAAAGTAGCCGATTTTATCCTTTTTGACTCTTTTTCTGTCATGATTATTTTCCTTATACTAGGCATTCACTGTTCTGTTTTAAAAATTCTTTCTGAAAACTTTCATTCACATGGACGTTTAAATAACACTGTAGCTTAATTTATGACTTTTCCCAGAGGTATTGTCATTTTCATGTTTTCTGCAGAAAGATAATTGGAAGGTGAAGCTGACTCTCATGGCTCCAACTGTCTAGCTATTAGGAAGTCCTTTGCTCGTATCTCATCAAAGCTGCCACGGAATTTGTTAGGCCTAATCCAAATTAATATATATCATTAATATATCATTAGTTCTTTGTAAGATAAAAAGAATAACAATTGTTTTATTTCTTGACATTTTAAATTATTTTTTAGATTTTTTTGGTTCTAATGCAGCATACAAATGGCAGAAATTAACCAATAGAATATTGTGATTCTGAAAGACATTGCATTTTTTTTTTAAGATTTTATTTATTTGTTAGAGAGAGAGAGAGCACAAGCAGGGGGAGTGGCAGAGGGAGAGGGAGAAGCAGGCTCCCCACTTAGCAGGGAGCCCCATGTGGGGCTTGATCCCAGAATGCTGGGATCACGGCCTGAGCTGAAGGCAGACGCTTAACTGCCTGAGCCACCCAGGAGCCCCAAGACATTGCATTTTTATTTCATTTTATATTTTTAGTTGTTAAAGATAGGATGTTAGAAAAAAATTCAAAAGCATGATCTTTTTCTAATAAAAATTTGATCCAGGATAATTTGTTTTATCATGACTTTCATCTCTTTACTTTTCATACATAGTGTGTTCCTGAAAACATGTTTGAAAGTTATTGCCTGAAAGTAAAATGGTAAAGTGGTATAAGGGACCCTAGAGACCTATCAAATGTTATAGAATTCCTAAATATGATAATGTAGTTTCTGCTTCCCTTTACCTTGGCAATCCAGTTGGCAGGATTAGAATCTTCCCAGGCTCTGGAGCCTGGGTTAGCCTTCCTAATGGTATAATTTTTTTTTTTTTAAGAAAATGTAAAGGCATGATATCAACAAATATAAATGAACACACCAAAGATATCATTTAACTTATTAATTAATGAGGAAACCAGTAAGATGTTACAACCAGTTCAAAGCAATAGATAAATATATAATCAGGAATTATATTATTATTATATTGCTGAAAGGAATTTACAAATACATGCAAAACTGATCAGTGTCTAAAGGGCAATAATCAATTATATTCCACCGGAAAAAATTCATTTGAATTTCAATGGGAAAGAATCATTTGTGTTAGTTTAAGTTTTCTAAAAAATACAAATTTAAAATAGCCTAAAGACAATGAGAGATGCAGACCCCTATAGAACTGGATAATCCAAAGGGTGTATTGGACAGGACACCCAGTGATATATTTTTTTTGTCCACTTTAAAGTATTTAATAATTTTTCATGATAGTCCTTCTCTCTTAGAGTTATAATAATCTCAAAGAAATTATTCTTGGTATAAAAAGTGCTGGTGCAGCTTATATAGGTGAAACAAAGTTGTTAATTAAACATCTAGGTCACCTTCAATTTGATTTTGCAAATTTGTGCCATTTAGTGTTGAACACTTGTGAAGGTTAAAAATTCTGTCTGAAAATTTTTATAAGGAATCTTGGAATGCACTTTTATAAGCTTCTATTATTTGCTATCCGGAGGCTAGGAAACCAAGCCTAAGAAAGTAACTCTACCAGATTTCACTGATACTTCTATAAATTTGGATGAGTTCCTCTTGAATTCCCCCAAATTTGCTAAGGTTCTTGGCCTTTCAGTAAGTGACATCCTCACAACCTACCTGTAAAGCTTGAACCTGTAAGCCAGGTACCAGACCAGTATTACCAGGTGGTTTTTGTAGAATTTGGATCTATAAGTGAACTTTAATTCTATAGAAATGTCTTGTCAATGAGAATTATTCTCAAATATGACAGTCCAGGTAGGGGCTTGGTTGCTTAAATGATTAGCCCAGTTTTATCCTAATAATAAGGAGAATAGAGTCTTATTGGACACACGAAGGTAACAATAATGCCATTAAGAGTAAGATGACTCAGTTTCTGAATTTGGGAGTCAGAGGATGCTCAATAAGAATCAGATATTTCAAAATATTTTCATTTAACAAAAGTACCATTTACTAAATTGTTGTGTGATATTGTAGGTTAAGAAAGAGAAGATTTTTTAATATCAGAAAAATAGATTACAATATTATCAATATTCTAAACAGATAACTACTCAATTTTCCTTCATCAGTTTATTCATTCCTATGTTTCTCAGCATCTTGAGTTAGCAGTCTGCTTTTGCAAAGCTGTTTGCATCTGAATTAAAGAATCCTAGAAATCCTGATTCAATCCTATCATCTCAAAATATTGTAACTAAGAATCTTTTTTTTTTTTTAAGTGTCAAAAATTTCCAGTGAATGGTACATTTCTTGTCCTTGAGGCTCTGGGACTGCCCTTTTTGGTTTAGGACACAAACTGTGCCTTATAGCCTATAGCATTGCCTTCTGAAAAGCATCACATTAAAACAAAAACTATGTAGATGACAGATACTTAGTGGTTGTAGGTAATTTATTTTTGTAACCAATAATGTCAGAATGGAGAAAGGTAAAATTCTCTATTGGAACCTATTAAGAATTTCAGTTCAGAATTTTGATCTGTATTTGCCCCGAGATTAAAAACATATTATGTATAGCAAAGGCATTTATAAATCTCCAGGAAATTCTGGAGATTTTTGTTCAGTGTGTTAGTATTATAATTATTTCAATCATCTCTGTTTCTATAAGGTAAAAGACAAAAAAAAAAAAAAGTGTGATTTTCCAGGGTTCTCTGGGAATTCTCAAAGATAGTTTTAGATGGGTAAAACATAAACTGAAAATTTTATTTTTTCTATATTTAGGATCTAATTTTGGGAAAGCAAAATCAAACAGTTGCCAGAGGAGATTTGGGCACTTGATTAATATAGTTTCAAAGGTACCTGAGAAACCATACTTGGTTACCTTTTTAGTTGAAAGGGACAAAATAAAATTTACTTTGCATGTTTTGTCCATCATTATGCTTTCTCATATTCTAGACCAAACTGACCCTTACTTTAGTTATCCCTAGTTCTCTCTCATGGGTTCTGCCAGTTCAAACCACTTTTATAATAACATTAAGATGTTATTTATAACATGTTGTGTGGTTATCATTCTTTTCTTCAATGAATCAGTAACTATGTATTTTTAAAAATTTAACATTTCAATTTTCAATATAGTAAATACCAATAATTCTACCCAGGTAAACAGAAACTCTGGAGTCCTTAGTAAGGCTGAGAGTCCTTTAGTTTGGAGACCAAAAAACCTGAAAACTGCTTTCAGGTGCTTTCAAACAGAACTACTCTTTTTTCCTTGAAAAACAAAAGTGTACACAGAGTTGTATTTCTCTGTCACAGTTGTTCCTAGTATAGTCTTCTTACTCATATCAATTATAGCTTTCACCTAAGTAATTAACTTCTACTTCATAGAGAAAACCGAGGGATGGGAAGTTTAGAGCTGTCTAAAATATACAAGCAATTTAGTAGATACGCAAAACTCATGCTACACATAATACAACTTTTTACTGCCACATACCTCCCCCCCTTTTAATCTCCCATGTTGTTATTTATTACATTAATAATATTTCTAGCAAAAACAAGTAACAGGGTCAGTAATTGAATTCGCATTGACAGGTTTCATTTTGATCCAATAGCCAATTTGGAAAAAAGCCATATGACTCAAAGGGATTAAATGTAAAACCTTTTCATATATATACAATGGAATAGTATTCCGCCATAAAAAAGGAATGAAATCTTGTCATTTGCAATGACATGTATAGAACTAGGGGGTATTATGCTAAGTGAAATAAGTCAGTCAGAGAAAGACAAATACCATATGATTTCACTCGTGTGGAATTTAAGAAACAAAACAGATGAACATAGGGGAAGGAAAGGAAAAAGAAAATAACATAAATACAGACAGAAAGGCAAACCATGAGAAACTAGTCTCTTAATTCTAGGAAACAAACTGAGGATTGCTGGAGGGGAGGTGGGGTGGGTGGGGGGTGGAGTAATTGGGTGAAGGGCATTAAGGAGGGCACTTGATGTAATGAGCACTGGGTGTTGTATGCAACTGAGGAATCACTAGATTCTACCCCTGAAACTAATAATACATTATATCTTAACTAACTTGAATTTAAATTAAAAAAAAAAAAGTAAAACCTTTTCTTTGCAGCATATACTATTTTTTAACACAATGGCTCTAAAACTCCAAACACATGTCAAATGCAAACTACAACTTCCAGGACACTCATTTTAATTAAGACTATCACATGGACTTGTCTCTTACATTTTAAAAAATAATTTATACAGTTATTGAAATGTATATGCTCTGACCATTGGGCAGGAAAACTGAAAGTACAGCTGTGAGAATTATACTCCACAGTAAATACTTTTGTACTTGTACTGAATTCTCATGTCACTGAGAACCTTAATCTAGTCTAAGACATTTGAGGTAACTTACAACTATCACTTTTTTGGGAACATTTTTTGGTACTTCAGTCAAGTGCTGAGGGAGTTTTATTCTAAAATTAGGGCTAGAATTTAAACTTCCAATACTCCCATCCCCAGGTAACACAATTAAGAATATTCAGAAACCCTGATACCTCTTAGATCTTCAACATTTCAGAGTTATGCCTGATAAGTCACATTTGAAAAAGAATGACTAATATAGAAATTAACGGTCTATACTGATCTTTAGGTTTTATATTTACAGTATTGTCCAGGAGAAATTAAATGAGAAATGTTATACCAATTATTTTCCAAGGTCTATTCGAGATGTCTGCTTATTAAGACTTACAGCTACCCAAAGGTAAACGATTGTCCTCTAAGATTATACTACTTCTTGTAGAGCTAATAGTAAAGTACATCAACCCAAATCTTATGAAAGCAGCACATCCTTAGCAGTAATTAATATGTAAAAAGTATCAACATTAGTGGTTTGAATATAAAAGTTTATTTTTAAGTCAAAGTATGTAACAAATAAAACCTACAGAAAGGAGAGGAGTCCAAGATGGCGGAGGGTAGGAGGAGACCTTAATTTCGTCTGGTCCCAGGAATTCAGCTAGATCGCTCTCAAATCATTCTGAACACCTGTGTACTCAACTGGAGAGCTAAGAAAAGAATAGCTACAACACTACAAACAGAAAAGCAACCACTTTCTGCAAGAATGACAAGATGGAAAAACTCACTTCAAAAAAGAGAACAAGAGGCAGTACTGACTGCCAGGGACCTAATCAGTATGGACATAGTGAGATGTCGGAACTAGAGTTCAGAATAACGTTTATAAAGATACTAGCTGGGCTTGAAGAAAGCATAGAAGACACTAGAGAATCTCTTTCTGGAGAAATAAAAGAACTAAAATCTAACCAAGTTGAAATCAAAAAGGCCATTAATGAGAAACAATAATAATGCAGGCTCTAACTACTAGGGTAAGTGATATAGAAGAGAGAATCAGTGATATAGAAGACCAAACGATGGAGAATAAAGGAGCTGAGAAAAAGAGAGATAAACAACTACTGGATCACAAGAGGAGAATTCAAGTGATAAAGTGAAACAATATTAGAATAATTGGAATCCCAGAAGAAGAGGAAAGAGAGGGGGGCAGAAGGTATATTGGAGCAAATTATAGTGGTGAACTTCCCTACTCTGGGGAAGGGAACAGGCATCAAAGTCCAGGAGGCACAGAGAACCCCCCTTCCTCAAAATAAAAAACAGGTCAGCACCCCAACAAATAATAGTGAAACTTGCAAATCTTAGAGAGAAATAGAAAATACTGAAAGCATCTTGGGACAAGAGGTCCGAAACCTACAACAATAGAGACATTAGTTGGCAGCAGACCTATCCACAGAGACCTGGCAGGCCAGAAAGTACTGGTATGATATATTCAGGATGCTAAATGAGAAAAATAAGCAGCCAAGAGTACTTTATCCAGCTAGGATGTCATTCAAAAAAGAAGGAGTGATAAAAATCTTCCATGACAAACAGAAACTTAAAGAATTTGCGATCACCAAACCAGCCCTGCAAGAAATATTAAAAGGGATCCTCTAAGCAAAGAGAGAGCTCAAAGTAACATATACCAGAAAGGAACAGACACAATAACAGAAACAGTGACTTTAGAGGTAATACAATGGCACTAAATTCATATCTTTCAATAGTTACTCTGAGCGTAAATGGGCTAAATGCCCCAATCAAAAAACACAGGGTGTCAGATTGGATAAAAAAGCAAGACCCATCAGTATGCTGTCTGCAAGAGACTCATTTTAGACCCAAAAACACCTCCAGATTCAAAGTGAGGGGGTGGAAAACCGTTTATCATGCTAATCTACATCAAAAGAAAGCTGGGGTGCCAATCCTTATATCAGACAAATTTGATTTTAAAACAAAGACTATAATAAGAGATGAGGAAGGACACTATGTCATACTTAAAGGGTCAATCCAACAAGAAGATCTAACAGTTGTAAATATTTATGCCCCTAACATGGGAGTAGCCAAATATATAAGCCAATTAATAACAAAATCAAAGAAACACGTCGATAATAATACAATAATAGATGTGGATGGAACTAGAGGGTATTATGCTAAGCAAAATAAGTCAATCAGAGAAAGACAGTTATCATATGATCTTACTGATATGTGGAATTTGAGAAGGCAGAGGATCATAGGGGAAAAATGAAACAAGACGAAACCAGAGAGGGAGACAAACCATAAGAGACTCTTTTTATATATGTATTTTTTATTTTATTATGTTATGTTAGTCACCATACAATACATCATTAGTTTTTGATATAGTGATCCATGATTCATTGTTTTCGTATAACACCCAGTGCTAACTAAAATCTGTATGTGCCTTCCTTAATACCCATCACTGAGCTAACCCATCCTCTCACCCTCCTCATAAAGACTCTTAATCTCAGGAAACAAACAGGTTTGCTGGAGTCGAAGGGGGTGGGAGGGATGGGGTGGCTTGGTTATGGACATTGGGATGCATATATGCTATGGTGAGTGCTATGAATTGTGTAAGACTGATGAATCACAGACCTGTATCCCTGAAGCAAATAATACATTATATGTTAATTAAAGAAAAATGTGCAGAAAACATGAACAGACATTTCTGCAAAGAAGACATCCAAATGGCCAACAGGCACATGAAAAAGTGCTCAACATCACTCAGCATCAGGGAAATACAAATAAAAATCACAATGAGATACCACCTCACACCAGTCAGAATGGCTAAAATTAAAGGTCAGGAAATGACAGATGTTGGTGAGAATGTGGAGAAAGGGGAACCCTCTTACACTGTTGGTGGGAATGCAAGGATGTGCAGCCACTCTGGAAAACAATATGGAAGTTCCTCAGAAAGTTGAAAGAGAGCTACCCTACGACACAGCAATTGCACTACTAGGTATTTACCTGAAAGATACAAATGTAGTGATCTGATGGCGCACCTGCACCCCAATGTTCATAGCAGCTTGTCCACAATGGCCAGACTGTGGAAAGAGCCCAGATGTCCATCAACAGATGAATGGATAAAGAGTTGGTATATATATACAATGGAATATTATGCAACCATCAAAAAAATGAAATCTTGCCATTTGCAATGACATGGGTGGAACTAGAGGGTATTATGCTAAGTGAAATAAGTTACTCAGAAAAAGACAATTATCATATGATCTCACTCATATGCGGAATTTAAGAAACAATACAGAGGATCATAGTGGAAGAGAGGAAAAAATAAAACAAGATGAAACCAGAGAGGTAGACAAACCATAAGAAACTCTTAATCATAGGACACAAACTGAGGGTTGCTGGAGGGGTGGGGAGGTGGAGAGATAGGGTAACTGGGTGATGACATTAAGGAGGGCATGCAATGGAATGAGCACTGGGTATTTCTGTACCTCTGAAACAACAATACATTATATGTTAATTGAATTTAAATAAAAAAAATTTTTTAAAAACCTACAGAAAGCAAATTTTCCCATCACAATCTATTGCTTTACAAAAAATATTTTGAAAATACATTCCTTCAGGGGTGCCCGCGTGGCTCAGTCAGTTAAGCAGCTGCCTTCGGCTCAGGTCATGATCCCAGTGTCCTGGGATCGAGCCCCACATGGGGCTCCCTGCTCAGCGGAGAGTCTGCTTCTCCCTCTCCCTCTGCCTGCCTGCTGCTCCCCCTGTTTGTGTTCTCTCTTTCACTATCTCTCTATCTTTGTCAAATAAATAAATAAAATCTTAAAAAAAAAAACAAAAACACATTTCTTCAGTCATTATAGAGTTCCTAAAATACAAAAGAAATTAAATTTGTAAGAAATTCTAGTAGACCAGACAGTGTTGTCAGGACTTCTATGTTGGTGGTTATGCTTTGATACATTCCGTACCATCTACCTCCACTCATGCCACCTTGCTCATAGTAATCTCCACTGCCTCCACCACCATGGCCATAACTACCCAAGCCACCTTGAGTACCATATCCTCCATTGTAATTGTTACATATTCCCATTCTTCGAACAGATCCATAACCTCCCTGATTATCCATTCCTTCTCTGCCATAGCCTCCCATTCCAGAACCTTCCTTTCCAGACCTGCCTCCAGGAGAATTCAAGAAAAGTTCAATGTATCAATGTTGCATGTTATTCTTATCTTTAAACATGGCGGCTACAGCATCTTCATGTGTCACAAATTCTGTGTCTCCTTCTGTTGCTCTGCCATGAGCTGCCATATTGGTATGCACTTGTATTGGATTTAGTGCTGAGAAGAAATTTGCAATGTCATTTTCAGCTGCGTGAATAGGTGATCCTCTCATAGATACAAAATGACCACCATCACCAGCTCTGCCATAGCCATGTCCTCCCATACCTCTTCCATCTCTCATTCTGTCATCAAAGCCGTCATTTCTATAGCCATAATTATTTTTTTTCTTTTTTTTTTTATTCTTATGTTAATCCCCATACATTACATCATTAGTTCTAGATGAAGTGTTCCATGATTCATTGTTTTTGCATAACACCCAGTGCTCCATGCAGAACGTGCCCTCCTCAATACCCACCACC
>NC_138377.1:103668333-103720188 GCF_054177405.1 Leptonychotes weddellii
ACAATAGCCGAACTGTGGAAAGAGCCAAGATGTCCATCGACAGATGAATGAATAAAGAAGAAGTGGTATATATATACAATGGAATATTATGCAGCCATCACAAGGAATGAGATCTTGCCATTTGCAACGACGTGGATGGAACTGGGGGGTGTTATGCTGAGCGAAATAAGTCAATCAGATAAAGACATGTATCATATGATCTCACTGATATGAGGAATCCTTAATCTCAGGAAACAAACTGAGGGTTGCTGGCGTGGGGGGTCGAGTGGGAGGGATGGGCTGCCTGGGTGGTAGACACTGGGGAGGCTATGTGCTCTGGTAAGCGCTGTGAATTGTGCAAGACTGTTGAATCTCAGATCTGTACCTATGAAACAAATAATGCAATATATGTTAAGAAAAAAAAAAGAAGAAGTTAGCAGGAGGGGAAGAATGAAGGGGGGGAAATCGGAGGGGGAGACGAACCATGAGAGAGGATGGACTCTGAAAAACAAACTGAGGGTTCTAGAGGGGAGGGGCCTGGGAGGAAGGGTTAGCCTGGTGATGGGTATTAAAGAGGGCACATTCTGCATGGAGCCCTGGGTGTTATGCACAAACAATGAATCATGGAACACTACATCTAAAACTAATGATGTAATGTATGTGGATTAACATAACAATAAAAAATTTTTTAAAAATTTAAAAAAATTTAAGTAATGAGTTTATAGGTTTTTTAAAAGAAATCCTCCTTATGAAGAAGAATTATGCTGTTTCATTTCTGGATTTATGTCTTTAGGGTTCTACTTATCTTTTCTAGAGTAAAACAGCCCCATTTTAACATTATTTCAAAACTTGAGTTATTTTAAAACTATGACAGCAAATCTTTTCCTTAAAAATCTTCAGAAGTCAGAAATAATTATTATTGAATTCTAATTTTAAAAATTAAAGAAGCTAGAGTAGTTTTTCTCTCTATTTTGGTCATTTTGGATATACTTTGGCAAATTGAATTTAGAAGCCGTTTTTTTGTTTTTGTTTTTTTTACTGTGTGGAATGTCCCTTCGGTTATTTTGTGATGACATATGTATCAGTTTTTATGGCAGTTTCTATGTTGACTTTCCGTGTGTGTGTGTGTGTGTATGTATTCCCCTTTGTCGATTCCCTGTTTGAGAAGTGGAATGTGGGGCTGTAGGAGAAAAGTTATTTTCAATTAAATTTTTTTCTCCTCACATTTATTTGACTGAGTTTATGGAAAAATAAGTATTTTCTATTTAGGTAATTTGTGTTTTCCCAAAATATTTTTACTGTCATTTCAGTTTGCCACTCATGTTCTATCCTAACCTTTCCTTTCTGTGTCTCAACTCCATCTTTACAGTAGTTTGAGAGAATTGAGACTGCTTTTTTGCTCAAACTGATACCCTATAACAATAACACTACTACCTCACAGTAGGTAAGGCTTGGGGTTCATATAACATGTTTGATATGTAGATTTAAGTAAAATTGATATATTTTGTGCTGTATCTTGGTGTTTTATTCTCTCCTTTATATGTATATTGCTTTCTAGCTTATCACATTATTTAGTAATTAGTTCACTAAGATGGAGAAAAGGAGATAAATCAACATTTCTAGTTGTGGTAATACCAGCATAAAGAAGGAAAATACATATATATATATACACACACACACATGCATACAGACATATACTTTTTTACACTAAAGTATTGCTACGTGTAGTTTACTCCATAACTTATTGGGTTTAGTAAACATTGGTATATATTAAAATACTATTCTTTCTTTCTTTATTTTTTTAGTTTGAGAGAGAGAGAATGAGAAAGAGAGCACATGAGAGGGCGGAGGGTCTGAGGGAGAAGCAGACTCCCTGCCGAGCAGGGAGCCCGATGCGGGACTCGATCCTGGGACTCCAGGATCATGACCTGAGCCGAAGGCAGTCGCTTAACCAACTGAGCCATCCAGGCGCCCAATACTATTCTTTATTTTAACGGAAACTACAGAATAATTGATCTGATGCCAAACTGTCATTCTCATTAATCCATATCCATGTTTTATAATTCTTTGAACATATTAACTGGGAAAAGGGAACTGATTTGTCTTATCAAAGATTATGGTCCTTTTCCATATAGTTTTAAGGAGTTGAAAGTAATTGCCTTTAATATATTTGGTTAGCAGGGGCACCCGACTGGCTCAGTCAGTGGAGCATGTGACTATTGATCTCAGAGTTGTGAGTTCAAACCCCACATTTGGTTATAGAGCTTACATTAAAAAAAAAAAATTGCCATAAAATATTTGGTTGGCAAATGAAAATACCAAAAAATATTCTAGAAAAGGAAAGTAATAGGAAAGAGAACTACCAGATATTAAAATATATCATAAAGCAACAATATTGAAGCAGTGTGGTAGAAGATTATATGTGTAGATATGGAAGAATAGAAAGAAATATTGTTACTTATACAAATTGGACATATGTTAAACAAGGCACTATTAAACAGTAGGAAAGAGAATTATTTAATAAATTGTGTTAGAATAACCAGCAATATTGAAGAAAAATACATTTAAACCCACATCTATACCAGATATAACAAAGTAAATTTCAGATAAATTTGAGTTAAGTGTGGATAATTACATCATTGAAAATCTAGGAGATAAAAGGACCAAATATTCTAGAATTTCTTTTGCCTTCTATATTAGTTAATAAGACAGAGAATGCAATTCTTTATCTAAAATTTTATTCTGTAGATGCATTGAAAATTATACAGGAGCTCGTTGTGAAGAAGTTTTTCTCCCAAGCTCCAGCATCCAAACTAAAAGTGACCTGTTTGCAGCTTTTGTGGCATTGACCCTTCTTCTAGGAACTCTTATCATTGGAGCCCTCTACTTCCTTTTCAGGTAACCAAAATAGAAACATACTTTTGTGAAAAAAAAGGTAGTTATTGTATTAAATAATTACTAGGTTCTTTAGATCTAGATATTTTTGCAGATAGTGTTTTCTGTTCAAAGTTATCTCAAAAAGAATGAAATCTTGCCATTTGTAATGATTTTGATGGAACTAGAGGGTATTATGCTACGTGAAATAAGTCAGTCAGAGAAAGACAAACACCATATGATTTCACTCATATATTGAATTTAAGAAACAAAACAGATGAACATAGGGGAAGGGAAGAAAAAAGAAATGAAGATGAAAATAGAGAAGGCGGCAAATCATAAGAGACACTTCATTCTAGGAAACAAACTCAGGGTCGTTGGAGAGGAGGTTGGTGGGAGTAAGGGGTAATTGGGTGATGGGCATTAAGGAGGGCACTTGATGTAATGAGCAGTGGGTGTTATATGGAACTTAGGAATCACTAAATGCTACCCCTGAAACTAATAATATAATGTGTGTTAACTAAATTGAATTTAAATAATTTAAAAAAAGAAAAAATAAAGTTACCTCTCTAATACAGCTATTGTTACTAAATTAATAATTACTTTTTAAAAAAGATTTTATTTATTTATTTGACAGAGAGAGACACAGTGAGAGAGGGAACACAAGTGGGGGGAGTGGGAGAGAGAGAAGCAGGCTTCCCACTGAGCAGGGAGCTCGACGTGGGGCTTAGTCCCAGGACCCTGGGACCATGACCTGACCCCAAAGGCAGACACTTAAAGACTGAGCCACCCAGGTGCCCCAATAAGTCATTTTTGAAATGGTCTTAAATAATCTCTATTTGTTCTTTGTTGCTGTCATCAAACATTGGCTCCTGTAAACTAGTTAGGTAGAGCCACATTTACTGAAGTGATCATGCCAAAATACCTAAATATTAGGGCTGGGACTGTCTATCATCTATCTATCTATCTACCTACCTACCTACCTATCTATCTATATTATTATTTTTTTGAGAGAGAGAGTGCAATGGGGGAGAGGGGTCCCAGGGGACCTCATTCTCACATACTCCTCTGCATTCTGACCTTGCCACTCTTATATCAAGAGGTAGTTTATGTCTCTGAATCCTTGAATCTGGGCAGACATTAGGACTGCTTTGATCATAGAATATTGTGGAAATGATGCTGTTCCAGTCTTTAAATGTTCTGGTAGCTTCCACCTCCTGCCACTCATATTTGTGATGCTCTTTGAGAATCAGCCACCATGTTGTGACAAGCCTAAACACCACGAAGAACCAGACTCAGCTGAGCTCCCAGACAACAGCCAGTGTCAACCACCAGCAGTTTGAGCTATCTCAGACAATCAACTCAGTTGAACCTTTAGTAGACTGAAGACCTACCTGTCAGTTGACTGCAAGCACAGACCCCAACCAAAAAATGCCCAGCTGTCAACCCACAGAACCATGAGAAAGAAATTGTTTTAATCCACTGAGTTGGGTTGATTTATTGTGCACTAGTAAATAACTAGAACACTCATGTTTGGAATTAGGTTTACTCTGACTTTAAATAATGTTTGGAAAAAAAGCTGAATAATGATTTATATATTTTTTCTATCCCTCTAAACATTTTGTCTTATATGCTAAGGAAAAGACCAACTGACTAATTCCCTCATTATTCACTCTAGTGTCAAATTAGAAAGATAGTATTTTATCTGTTACTGGTTGGATAATAAATAGTTTTTGTAACATCAGTCAGGATAGACTAGGTTTGGCTACTGTAATTATCAACCCTCACAATTTAGTGGCTTAATAATGTAAGACCCATTCCCATTCATAGTATATAAATATTATAATTTGGCAGTCAGAGCTTTGCTAATCATAGTTACTTAAAGTCTCAAGCTAATGGAACAGGCAATATCATTCAAGATATTGAATGCTAGAGGGGAAAGAAGCTTTGAAGGCTGTCATACTTGTATTGATCTATCTGACCAGAATGAGTTGCGTAGTCTTACTCAGTTTTAAGGGGTGTTAGGAAATGCAATTTGCTACCATATGCCTGTAAGATGGAGAGCTAAAATACATATCTAACATAATAAGCAAAGGATTTATTAGGAAATCTAATATTCATTCCACTGGGAATTGTAGTGATTTTTTTTAATCCATAGAATTTTAATATTGCTGTAGTAGTCCAAAACTGAAAGTCCTCTGCTAACCACTGAGTTGTGAAGAACAGGTGTTTAATGCCACTAAGCAACAGAGTTTCAGAGGAGACCTTCTAAGTCACAGTAGCCCTGTGGGCTTGAGCCAGAATTTAGCAATATTTCTAATGTGAAGTACCCTATAGTAGGCTAAGCAATACCTTTTTGGTAGAAAGTATAGATAAGAGAAGGAAAAGAATATATAAGGAGAAGTGGTAATGAATGAAAGGGCAAAAGGAACCTGCAATTACAAATATTATATGGGTTTGCATCATGAATTTGCAGTGTGAATGTTGGTTTGGGGGGTTTGGGTGCCGAGAATGTAAAATAGTGTAGGTTTGAGTGCTCCCAGGTGGTTGACAGGAGCACATGCGAATTAATGCTTAAAGAACCCACTTTCATTCTGTATCTAGAAAAATATCTCACAGTATAAAAAGATTACCAAACAGAAAAGAAAAGAGGCACTATAAATTAGAACACACAAAAGAGGGAATTAGAGAGGGAGGCAAGATGGCAGAGGCGTAGGGGGACCCCGTTTCAACTGGTCCCCTGAATTTAGCTGGATATCTATCAAACCATTTTGAACACCCATGAAATCAGCCTGAGATGTAAGAGTATATATCTGGAAATCTACAAGCAGAAAAGTGACTGCTTTTTGCAAGGTAGGACATATGGAATCTGTGGGGAGATATCAGAAAGATAAACAGAAAGGGGAGGGAACCTCCATAAGCTGGCTCCTGGAAAGTGATATAACACTGGAGCACAAAATCGGAACCCTTAGAAATCTGCTCTAGTGAGAGACATCCCTCTCTGAAAGGGGCTCTGGAAATGAAAAGGCAGAATTCTAGGTGGGGAATTATGGTCTCTGGATCTGAGGAGTCACAGAGTGAACTCGGTGCCTGAACCGTAGACTACCCAAGCAGTGGAGCTGGGAAGCAGCTTATGGTCAGCGAAGGCATGAGGGGACTCTCAGCTCAGGTCACCATAAACCGCGAGCTGGGCCAGTCAGTAAATCGCTCTTTTCCTGAGCAGCCTGAAAAGGACTGGAACCTAGGGACCGTATACCATCCCCTAGGAGAGGTGAAACAGCTGTGTCTGCGACTAGGCAAAAGCTCGCAGGGCAATAGTGGCCTGGAAAGGACATTAGGGTGGCACCCAGACATGATCCAGGAGCTTTGGGTGCGTGCATGAAACCACGGCCACTTGCGGTTTTAGAGTCACAAAGGGCTCTTGGTTTTTGGTGTGGTTTTTAGTGCATACAGAAGTGGAGACTGCTGTTTTTGGTGCATACAGAAGTGGAGACTGTTTGTCCTGGAGGGTTTATTAAAGAGGGTAGACTGTGATCTTCCTGCTCTGGGCCAGAGGTCTCGGCACAGCCATGTTTGCTCTGATCCTTTTGAAGAGGTTTGGAAAACTTCCAGATAACAAAAGCCACACAGAGGACCAGTTTGCACTGAGCCCGTCCCCCTGACAGGGGGTGGGACAACTCCACCCAGGCAGGGATACCTGAGAAACAGCATGGCAGGCCCCTCTCCCAGAAGACAGACTGGACGAACAAGTGGACGACGAGCCTATGGAGCCCACAAGTCTATAAAATTCCAGTGCCGGGGAAAATAGTATATTGAGCTCCAGGTGTTGCTTCCTGACTCATTTATTTTTCAGATAAAATTCTCCTTTTGTTTCTTCTTTTTCTTATGCTTTTTCTCCTTTTTTTCTTTTTACCATCTTCCCATTTCAACTAGATACTTATTATACCAACTTGTATTTCATAGTCGCTTTTTAACTTACATTTTTTCACATCTACATGTTATAGATATATGCTTCATTTTAGTACTTTTTTCACTATATAAGTTTTATTTTCCTTGCAATTTGGGGATGTAGTGTCTTCTAACACACAGACATAATTCACCTAGGAGTACCCTGCTTTGTCCACACTGCGAGAATATTGTCTCTCTTCTCCTTCCCCCATTTTGAAATATTTTAATTTTATTCTTGTGTTTCATTTTGGCTTGCTTTGTTTTTCTGTGGTGGCTACCGACCACTCCAGATTTTTCTAGGGTGCATCTTGCTTGGGTCATGGTTGATATTTTGGACTCTCTTCATTTGCCCAACCAGTGATCTCTGACCAGAATGACTAGAAGGAGGAACTCACACAAAAAAAGAACCCGAGGGAGTGTTATCTGCCACAGAGCTAATCGATATGGATGTAAGTAAGATGTCAGAGATAGAATTCAAGATAGCAATCATAAAGTTAATAGCTAGGCTTGAAAAAAGCATAAGTGACAATATAGAATCTCTAAGGCCAGAAATGAGATCTAATCAGGCCAAACTTGAAAATGCTATGAATGAGATGCAGTCTAAACTAGATACTCTAACAGCTCGGGTCAATGAGGTGGACGAGAGAAGTGATCTAGAAGACAGGCTGATGGAAAGGAAGGAAATTGAAGAAAAGAGAGAAAAACAACTCATAACACATGCAGAGAGACATAGAGAATTTTTTTTTTTTTAAGATTTTATTTCTTTGACAGAGACACAGCAAGAGAGGGAACACAAGCAGGAGGAGTGGGAGAGGGAGAAGCAGGCTTCCCACAGAGCAGGGAGCCGGATGTGGGGCTCAATCCCAGGACCCTGGGATCATGACCTGAGCCGAAGGCAGACGCTTAATGACTGAGCCACCCAGGCGCCCCGAGACGTAGAGAATTTAAAGCTACATTGAAAAGGGTAGAGAGAGCACTAGAAGATATATTTGAGCAAATCATAGCTGAGAACTTCCATAATCTGGGGAAGGAAACAAGCATTCACGTCCAAGAGGCAGAGAGGACCCCTCCCCAAATCAATAAAAATAGATCCACACCCTGACATATAATAGTGAAGCTTGCAAATCTTTAGAGCCAAAGAAGCTATCCTGAGAACAGCTAGAGGGAAGAGATTTCTTACATACAGAAGGAGGAACTTCAGAATAACATCAGATCTGTCCACAGACACCTGAGAGGCTAGAAAGGGCTGGCAAGATATATTCAGGGTACTAAATGAAAGAACATGCAGCCAAGAATACTTCATTCAGCAAGGCTGTCATTCAGAATGGAAGGAGAGAGGAAGAGTTTCCAGGACAGACAGAAACTCAAAGAATATGACCACAAAGCCAGCCCTGCAAGAAATATTAAAGGGGATACTGTAAGCGAAGGAAAACCCCAAGGGAAACAGAGACCAGAAAGTAACAGAGACAATCTACAGAAAAAATGACTTTACAGGTAATACAATGGCACTAAATTCATATCATTCAGTAGTTACTCTGAATGTAAATGGGCTGAATGCTCCAATCAAAAGACACAGGGTATCAGATTGGATAAAAAAAAGCAGGACCCATTCATATGCTGGCTACGAGAGACTCATTTTGAACCTAAAGAAACCTCCAGATTGAAAGTGAAGGGATGTAGAAAATTTACCATGCCAGTGGACCTCAAAAGAAAGCTCGGTAGCAATTCTCATATCAGACAAATTAGATTTTAAACCGAAGACTGTAATAAGAGATGTAGAGGGACAGTATATCATACTTAAAGGGTCTATCCAACAAGAAGATACAATTGTAAATATCTATGCCCCCAACATGGGAGCAGCCAATTATATAAACCAATTAATAACCAAAATAAAGAAACATAATAATATATTAATAGTAGGAGACCTCAACACTCATAGCAATGGACAGATTAAGCAGAAGATCAACAAAGAAACAAGAGCTTTGAATGACACATTGGACCAGATGGATTTTGTAGATATGTAGAGAACATTCCATCCTAAAACAACAGAACACTCTTTCTTCTCGAGTGCACATGGAACTTTCTCCAGAATAGATCGCATACTGGGTCACAAATCAGGTCTCAACCAATACCAAAAGATTGAGATTATTCCCTGCATGTTTTCAGATGACAATGCTTTGAAATTGGAATTCAATCACAAGAAGAAATTTGGAAGGAAGTCAAACACTTGGAGGTTAAAGAGAATCCGGCTAAAGGATGAATGGGTCAACCCGGAAATTGAAGAACTTAATTCATTAAAACCAATGACAATGAAAATACATTGCTTCAAAACCTGTAGGATACTGCAAAGGCGATCCTAAGAGGGTAGTACATAGCCATCCAAGCCTCTCTCAAAAAATTAGAAAAATCCCAAATCACAAGCTAACCTTACACCTAAAGGACCCAGAGAAAACAGCAAATAAAACCTAAACCCAGTAGGAGAAGAGAAACAATAAAGTTTAGAGCAGAGATCAATGAAATAGAAACAAGAAGAACCATAGAACAAAACTAGAAGCTGGTTCTTTGAATTAATACAATCGATAAACCTCTAGCCAGACTTATCTGAAAGAAAAGAGAAAGAATCCAAATTAATGAAATCATGAATGAAAGGGGATAAATCACAACCAATACCAAAGAATTAGAGACAACTGTTAGAACTTATTACAAGCACCTATATGCCAGCAAATTAGGCAATCTGGAAGAAATGGATGCATTCCTGGAATCTTATAAACTACCAAGACTGAAACAGAAAGAAATTTGCCATCTGAACAGACCCATAACCAGCAAGGAAATTGAAGCAGTAATCAAAAACCTCCCAACAAACAAGAGCCCAGGGCTAGATGACTTCCCAGGGGAATTCTACCAAACATTTAAAGAAGAAATAAGCCCTGTTCTGCTGAGGCTGTTTCAAAAACTAGAAATAGGAGGAAAACTTCCAAACACTTTCTGTGAGGCCAGGATTACCCTGATACCAAAGCCAAAGACCCCACCAAAAAGGAGAATTACAGACCAATATCCTTGATGAATATGGATGCCAAAATTCTCAACAAGATCCTAGCCAATAGGATCCAACAATACATTAAAAGGATTATTCACCATGACCAGGTGGGATTTATTCCTGGGATGCAAGGGTGGTTCAATTCACTAATCAATCTACTTGATAGATCACAGTAACAAAAGAAGAGACAAGAACCACATGATCCTCTCAATTGATGCAGAAAAAGCATTTGACAAAACAGAGCATCCTTTTCTGATTAAAACTTTTCAAAGTATAGGGGTAGAGGGAACATACCTCAATTTCATAATAACCATCTCTGAAAAGCCCACAGCGAATATCATTTTCTGTGGGGAAAAACTGAGAGCTTTTCCTTTATGGTCAGGAACGTGACAGGGATGCCCACTGTCACCACTATTGTTCAACATAGTACTAGAATTCCTAGCCTCAGCAATCAGACACGAAAAGAAATAAAAGGCATTCAAATTGGCAGTGAAGAAATCAAACTCTCTCTTCACAGATGACATGATACTTTATGTGGAAAACCCAAAAGACCCCACCCCCAAATTACTAGAATTCATACAGCAATTCAGCAACATGGCCGGATACAAAAATCAATGCACAGAAATCGGTTGCATTTCTATACATTAACAATGTAAAAGAGAAATTAAGTAATTGATTCCATTTACAATAGCTCCAAAAAGCATAAGATACCTCGGAATAAACCTAACCAAAGAGGTAAAGGATCTATACTCTAGAAACTACAGAACATTTATGAAAGAAATTGAGGAAGACACAAAGAGGTGGAAAAACATTCCATTTTTATGGATTGGAAGAATAACATTGTGACAATGTCTATACTCCCTAGAGCAATCTACACATTCAATGCAATCCCTATCAAAATACCATCAACTTTTTTCACAGAGCTGGAACAAACAATCCTAAAATTTGAAGAAAACTTTTTTTTTTTTTTTAGATTTTATTTATTTATCTGAGAGAGAGAGAATGAGAGAGAGAACACAAGAGGAGAGAAGTTCAGAGGCAGAAGCAGACTCCCCGCTGAGCGGGGAGCCTGATGCCGGACTCGATCCTGGGACTCCAGGATCATGACCTGAGCTGAAGGCAGTTGCTTAACCAACTGAACCACCCAGGTGCCCCTCAACAATCCTAAAATTTGAATGGAACCAGAAAAGAACCCGAATCGCCAGGGGAATGTTGAAAAAGAAAACTAAAGTTGGCGGCATCACAATGCCTGACTTCAAACTATATTACAAAGCTGTGATCATCAAGACAGCATGGTATTGGGACAAAATCAGACACATAGATCAATGGAACAGAATAGAGACCCCAGAAATGGACCCACAACTCTATGGTCAACTAGTCTTCAACAAAACAGGAAGGCATATCTAATGAAAAAAAAAACAGTCTCTTCAATAAATGGTGCTGGGAAAATTGGACAGCCACATGCAGAAGAATGAAACTGGACCATTCTCTTACACCATACACAAAGATAAACTCAAAATGGATGAGAGACCTCATTGTGAGAGAGGAATTCATCAAAATCCTAGAGGAGAACATAGGCAGTAACCTCTTTGACATCGGCCACAGCAACTTCTTTCAAGACACATCTCCAAAGGCAAGGGAAACAAACGCAAAAATGAACTTTTGAGACTTCAAGATAAAAAGCTTCTGCACGGCAAAGGAAACAGTCAACAAAACAAAGAGGCAATCCACAGAATGGGAGTGGATATTTGCAAGTGACACTATAGATAAAGGGCTGATATCCAAGATTTATAAAGAACTTTTCAAATTCAACACTCAAAAAACAAATAATGCAGTCAAGAAATGGGCAGAAGACATGAGCAGACACTTCTCCAAAGAAGACATACAAATGGCCAACAGACACATGAAAAAATGTTCATCATCCTTAGCCATCAGGGAAATCCAAATCAAAACCACATTGAGGTACTACCTTACACCAGTTAGAATGGCAAAGATTGAGAAGGCAAGAAACATCAAATGTTAGGTTGTGGAGAAAGGGGAACCCTCTTACACTGTTGGTGGGAATGCAAGTTGGTACAGCCACTTTGGAAAACAGTGTGGAGGTTCCTCAAAAAAAATAGAGCTACCCTATAACCCAGCAATTGCACTACTGGGTATTTACCCCAAAGACAGATGTAGTGAAAAGAGGGCCATATGCACCCCAGTGTTCATAACAGCCATGTCCGCAATAGCGAAACTGTGGAAATAGCCCAGATGCCTTTCCACAGATGAATGGATAAAGATGTGGTCCATTTATACAATAGAATATTACTCAGCTGTCAGAAAGAATGCATACCCAACTTTTACATTAACATGGATGGGACTGGAGGAGATTATGCTCAGTGAAATAAGTCAAGGAGAGAAAGTCAGTTATCATATATCACTTATTTGTGGAACATAAGGAATAGCATGGAGGACATTAGGAGAAGGAAGGGGAAAATGAAGGGGAGAAATTGGAGGTGGAGACACACCATAAGAGACTATGGACTCGAGAAACAAACTGAGGGTTTTAGAGGGGAGGGGCATGGGGGGATGGGTTAGCCTGGTGATGGATATTAAGGAGGGCAGGTATTGCATGGAGCACTGGGTGTTATATGCAAACAATGAATCATGGAACACTACATCAAAAACTAATGATGTACTATATGGTGACTAACATAATAAAATTAAATTTAAAAAAAGTAACATCCTTGAACAATTTTCAGATAGAGTTGCAATATGTTTGAAATTGTGTATTTTCCATTTTTGAATGAGAACATAGAGTAATTTTTACATGATTATATGGGCAGACACATGGGTCTGAACAATGCCAAGAGCATAATTAATTTGAAAATGAGTTGGTATTGCTTATAGAATCTACACTTAAGATTTGGGCTCATATGTACTGACCAAGTGAACTGTATTTGTCAGAAAAGTGGTGCTTTCAAGAATGAAACCAAGTCCATTTACTATAATAGTTTTTGTTTCCATTAGTGGTTGTGATTGCATTAACTATGGGCCTTTTGAAATTTAGTAACTAATTAGTGCCATCTTTAAATGATGTCCAAAATGATACCTCACAAATGCTGAAATCTAGGCTAGAATCAATAGTGTTTCATGAGGAGGAACCAGGGTAGTTTTAGAAGACACATTTCATTCTGCTGTTGCAAAATGGTTTTGAATTCGTTTTCATTATTATAAGGTAATTCTCTAGGCACTGAGATATTGGAAAAAAAATAAAGCAAGTTTACATTCCCAAAGCTTGTTTACCAGTAAAAGTAGTTTTTAAAAAACTGTCATGATCATCTGAATACAATTATAACTATATTAATTGGCCAGATGACCAAAAAGATGGATGCAAAATTAGTTTTGTAAATGCCATTAATAGAATAGTGAGTAAACCCATCCCACCTCACAAGGGTCCCAACTAATAATGAAAAACCTCTTTAAAAAGGGCAGGGGCGCCTGGGTGGCTCAGTCAGTTGAGTGTCTGCCTTCCACTCAGGTCATGATCCTGTGGTACTGGGATCAGGCTCCTTGCTCAGTGGGGAGTCTGTTTCTCCTTCTCCCTCTGCCTGCTTCTCATGCTGCTCGTGCTCTCTCTGTCGAATGAATAAAATCTTAGAAAAAGAACATTTAAAAAAATAAGAATAAAAAGGGCAAAAACATTACACTAAACATTTAAACATTACAAAAACATTACATTAGTAACAAAAGCACTCTTATTTTAAAGGAGAAGAACTAAGTACATCATCAGCATCTGAAGTCCCTGTAAATACCTACCTTCTTTGGTGGATTTGTTAAATAATGGGGCATAGTTTTAAGGCAGCCTTGTCAATTTCAGGTAGTTCTGGAGAAGAATATGAACTTCCCAATATTCAAGTTTAAACTTCTTTCTACTTTTCCACTTACCTACTTTTTATTTGTGTGTTTCTTTCCTTTTTACTGTCAGGAAGGGCCACCTTCAGAGGGCCAATTCTGTCCAGTATGATATAAACCTGGTAGAGACAAGCAGTACTGGTGCCCACCACAGTAAGTAAATTCAAAATAAAATGCTCAGTTTAAAGCCCTGGATGAGATTGTTGTTTTACATGTGGGGATTTGGATTTAACCAAAAGGTTGACCCAAGAAAATTTTTGTATGGGCTTTGACATCAACATGGATTTCTTATTAGCAACATGACACTAGTCATCGTTCTTCTTTTTTCCCCAGAGAAAACCATGTTATCTCAATATGTGAAATTATGTTGTTAGCTATAATGTGTTATACATACTGTAAGGGGTTAGTTTCTCCAGAAGTAATTTGAAGTGGACTGGTATATATAGAGGAGGAGCATTTTTTCCTGTAAGGATAGGCAAATATTTGGGAAACTTGGAGACCAATTAATGTTTGAAAAGTATCTTGAGACTTCTATTTCTGGCCAAGATGGAGTAGCAGCGATTGAATTTACCTCCTACCTTAAACAGCAAAAGAAATAAAATGGATATAATACATGAATGGTTATAATACACAGGTTTTCAAGACAGTGGACATCAGGAAACAAAGGATCATGATCCCTGAGAGATGGGAAACAGAAGAGGTGAGCCAGTGATTGCCTCAGGTTATTGCTTTGAAAGAGTTTATAGGATGTGGCACAGGGTGGGGGAACCGAGGCTGAACTTGGTAGACTCCCTGAGTTGAAAAGATAAAACTGCATCTAGATGGTCAGTGAACAGAATATTAGACAAAATAGCTGCACAGAGAGAATTCCAGAGATCTTCAGTTCAAGTATTCAGCTGAGTGTTAGTACATATATAGTAGGAAAATACTTGAGGTTAGGGACAGAAGTACTTGAAAGGATTCGAGGAGTCCCGTACTCACACAGGGCTGGGAAAAATATCTGTTCCCAGTAATAAAACTAAAAAATCCAGTTATTCATGGGGCATTAGAGTATTTCCCCAGTAGAGGGGAATAATTGGCCCTACATTAAGCACTGTTCCAATGCTGCCTAACAAACCTTAAAAGTGAGAACTGAGTCAATTTGTTTCTAAATAACTGCATCCCAGATTAATGTTCAATAAGGCAAAACAAACAAACAAACAAACAAACCAGTACCTAACAGGTACAATTCATTGCCTTGCATCCAGTCAAAAATTACCAACCTGTTGGTTTAACATAACAATGTGATACACCACAATAACAGAATGAAAGATAAAAACCACATGGGCATCTTGATAGATGCAGAAAAAGTAGTTGACAAAGTTCAACATCCATTAATGATAAAAACTCTGAACAAAATAGGTATAGAGGAAATTTCCTCAACATAATAAAGGCTATTTATGAAAATTCCACATCTAGCATCATTATCAATGGGAAAATTTTAAATTATTGTCTCTTGTCCTTTTCCAGTTCAAGGCAAAGATGCTCACTCTCACACTGGAGGTACTAGAAGAGCAACCAGACCTGATGTTTCTTTAAAAATGACATCCAATAAAAAAGGAATAAGTTAAATTATCTCTGTTTACAGATGACATGATTCTATATGTAAAAAACCCTAAATACTCCATTAAAAAACTGTTAGAAGTAATAAATGGCCTCAGTAAAGTTGCAGAATACAAAACTCAACATATAAAATCAGTTGGAATTCTTACGCCAACAGCGATCTATCTGAAAAAGAAGGAAATCAAAACAATCCTATCTATAACATCATCAAAATGATTACTTAGAAATAATTTTATCTTTTTAAAAAATTTATTTTAAAAATTATGTTAGTCCCCATACAGTACATCATTAGTTTTTTGATGTAGTGTTCCATGATTCATTATTTGTGTATTATGACACCTAGTGCCCATTACAACATATGCCCTCCTTAATACCCATCACCGGGCTACTCCATCCCTCCACCCCCCTCCCCGCTGAAACCCTCAGATTGTTTCCTGGAGTCCATAGTCTCTCATGGTTCATCTTTCCCTCCAATTCCCACCCTCACCTTGCTTCAGTTTTCCCTTCCTTCTCTTAATGTCCTCCATGCTATTCCTTATGTTCCGTATATGAGTGAAACCATATGATAATTGTCTTTCTCTGCTTGACTTATTTCACTTAGTATAATCCCCTCCAGATCCATCCATGTTGATGCAAATGGTAGGTATTCATCCTTTCTGATGGCTGAGTAATATTGCATTGTATATATGAACCACATCTTCTTTATCCATTCATCTATTGAAGGATCTCCCTATCTCCTTCCACAGTTTGGCTATTGTGGACATTGCTGCTATGAACATTGGGGTGCAAGTGCCCCTTCTTGTCACTATATCTGTATCTTTGGGGTTAATACCTAATAGTGCAATTGCTGGGACCTAGGGTAGCTCTGTTTTTAACTTCCATACTGTTTTCCAGAGTGGCTATACCAACTTGCATTCCCACCAACAGTGTAAGAGGGTTCCCCTTTCTCCACATCCTCACCAACACTTGTTGTTCCCTGTCTTCTTAATTTTTGCCATTCTAACTGGTGTAAGATGGTATCTCAATGTGGTTTTGATTTGTATGTCCCTAATGGCTAGTGATGTGGAGCATTTTTTCATGTGTCTGTTGGCCATTTGTATGTCTTCTTTGGAGAAGTGTCTGCTCATGTCTTCTGCCCATTTCTTGACTGCATTATTTGTTTTTTGGGTGTTGAGTTTGAGAAGTTCTTTATAAATTTTGGATATCAGCTCTTTATCTGTAGTGTCACTTGCAAATATCTTCTACCATTCTGTGTGTTGCCTCTTTGTTTTGTTGAATGTTTCCTTTGCTGTGCAGAAGCTTTTTATCTTGAAGTCCCAAAAGTTCATTTTTGCGTTTGTTTCCCTTGCCTTTGGAGATGTGTCTTGAAAGAAGTTGCTGTGGCCGATGTCAAAGAGGTTACTGCCTATGTTCTCCTTTAGGATTTTGATGGATTCCTCTCTCACATTGAAGTCTTTCATCCATTTTGAGTTTATCTTTGTGTATGGTGTAAGAGAATGGCCCAGTTTCATTCTTCTGCATGTGGCTGTCCAATTTTCCCAGCACCATTTATTGAAGAGACTGTCTTTTTTTCCATTAGATAGGCCTTCCTGTTTTGTCGAAGATTAGTTGACCATAGAGTTGAGGGTCCATTTCTTGAGACTCTGTTCTGTTCCATTGATCTATGTGTTTGTTTTTGTGCCAATACCATGCTGTCTTGGTGATCACAGTTTTGTAATATAGTTTGAAGTCAGGCAACGTGATGCCCCCAGCTTTGTTTTTCTTTTTCAGTCTTTCCTTGTAGATTCAGGGTCTTCTGGTTCCATACAAATTTTAGGATTGTTTGTTCTAGCACTTTGAAAAATGCCAATTGAGTTTTAATAGGGATGGTGTTGAAAGTACAGATTGCTGTGGGCAGCATAGACATTTTAATAATGTTTATTCTTCCAATCCATGAGCATTGAATGTTTTTCCATCTTTTTGTGTCTTCTTCAATTTCTTTCATAAGTGTTCTGTAGTTTCTAGAGTATAGATCCTTTATCTCTTTGGTTAGGTTTATTCCTAGGTATCTTATGATTTTTGGTGGTATTGTAGATGGAATCGATTCCCTAATTTCTCTTTCTACAGTTACATTGTTAGTGTATGAAAATGCACCTGATTTCTGTGCATTGATTTTGTATCCTGCCACATTCCTGAATTGCTGTATGATTTCTAGTAATTTGGGGGTGGAGTCTTTGGGTTTTCCACATAAAGTATCATGTCATCTGCAAAAGAAAGAGAGTTTGACTTCTTCTTTGCCAGTTTGAATACCTTTTATTTCTTTTTGTTTTCCGATTGCTGTTGCTAGGACTTCCAGTACTATGTTGAACAATAATGGCGAAAGTGGGCATCCTTGTTGTGTTCCTGATCTTAAAGGAAAAGCTCTTAGCTTTTCCCCATTGAGAATGATGTTCGTTGTGGGCTTTTCAGAGATGGCTGTTATGAAATTGAGGAATGTTCCCTCTATTCATATACTCCGAAAATTTTTAATCAGGAAAGAATGCTGTACTTTGTCAAATGCTTTTTTATGCATCAGTTGAGAGGATCATGTGGTTCTTGTCCTTTTTTTAATTAATGTGTTCTATCACATTGATTGATTTGTGAATGTTGAACCACCGTTGTATCCCAGGAATAAATCCCACCTGGTCATGATGCATAAGCCTTTTAATGTACTGTTGGATCCTATTGGCTAGGATCTTGTTGAGAATTTTGGCATCCATATTCATCAGGGATATTGGTCTGTAATTCTCCTTTTTGATGGGGTCTTTGCCTGGTTTTGGATCAGGGTAATGCTGGCCTCATAGAACGAGTTTGGAAGTTTTCCTTCTGTTTCTATTTTTTTGAAACAGCTTTGGCGAATAGGTATTATTTCTTCTTTAAATGTTTGGTAGAATTCCCCTGGGAAGGTATCTGGCCCTGGACTCTTGTTTTTTGGGAGGTTTTTGATCACTGCTTCAATTTCATTACTGGCTATTGGTCTATTCAGATGGTAAATTTCTTCCTGTTTCGGTCTTGGTAGTTTATAGGTTTCCAGGAAGGCTCATCCATTTCTTCCAGGTTGCTTAATTTATGGGCATATAGTTGCTGATAATAATTTCTAGTTGTTTCTATTTCCTTGGTGTTAGTCGTGATCTCTCCCCATTCTTTCATGATTTTATTAATTTGGGTCCTTTCTCTTTTCTTTTGGATAAGTCTGACCAATGGTTTATCGATCTATTAATTCTTTCCAAAAACCAGCTTCTAGTTTCATTGATTTGCTCTACTGTTTTTCTGGTTTCTATTTCATTGATCTCTGTTCTAATCTTTATTATTTCTCTTCTCCTGCTTGGTTTAGGTTTTATTTGCTGTTCTTTCTCCAGTTCCTTTAGGTGTATGGTTAGCTTGTGCATTCAGGATTTTTATACTTTTTGAGTGAGGCTTGGATGGCTATGTATTCCCCCCTTAGGACCACCTTTGCAGTATCCCATAGGTTTTGTACCAAATGTTTTTTCGTTCTCATTGGTTTCCGTGAATTGTTTAAGTTCTTCTTTAATTTCCTGGTTGACCCAAACATTCTTATGCAGGATGGTCTTTAGCTTCCAAGTGTTTGGATTCCTTCCAAATTTTTTCTTGTGATTGAGTTCCAGTTTCAAAGCATTGTCATCTGAAAATATGCAGGGAATAATCTCGGTCTTTTGGTATCTGTTGAGACCTGCTTTGTGACCCAGTATGTGATCTATTCTGGAGAAGGTTTCATGTGCGCTCGAGAAGAATGAGCGTTCTGTTGTATTAGGGTAGAATGTTCTGTATATATCTCTGAAGTCCATCTGGTCCAATGTGTCATTCAAAGCTCTTGTTTCTTTGTTGATATTCTGCTTAGATGATCTGTCCATTGCTGTGAGTGGAGTGTTGAAGTCTCCTACTATTAAAGTATTATTATCAATATGATTCTTTTTTTTTTTTTTGGTTTACCTTTGTCTTATGTAGTTGGCTGCTCCCATGTTGGAGGCATAGATATTTAGATTGTTATATCTTCTTGTTGGATAGACCTTTTAAGAATGATACAGTGTCTGTCTGTATCTCTTACTACAGTCTTTTTTTTTTTTTTAAGGTTTTATTTATTTATTTGACAGAGAGAGACAACGTAAGAGAAAGAACACAAGCAGGGGGAGTGGGAGAAGGAGAAGCAGGCTTCCCGCTTAGCAGAGAGCCTGATTTGGGGCTCAATCCCAGGACCCTGGGATCATGACCTGAGCCAAAGGCAGACGCTTAATGACTGAACCACCCAGGCGCCCCTCTTACTACAGTCTTTAGCTTAAAATCTAATTTGTCTGATATGAGAATTGCTACCCCAGCTTTCTTTTGAGGTCCTTTGGCATGAAAAATGTTTCTCACTTTCAGTCTGGATGTATCTTTAGGTTCAAAATGAGAAAACATATCTTATCTTTTATGATAATAATCATAAAGATAGGATTTTAGTGCTGTCATGTTTTCCGTGAAATCCGTTTCTATAGATTGTCTCTGTAAATTTCTGGTCCATATTACTCTTCGGGTCTTTCTTCTTTTATAGAATCCCCCTTAATATTTCTTGCAGGGCCAGCTTGGTGGTCACATATTCTTTCAGTTTCTGCTGGTCCTCAAAGTTCCTTGTCTTTCCATCCATTCTGATGCCTGCATGGTCTTCTCATTTAGTATCCTGAATATGTCTTGCTGCCCTTTCTGGCTTGCTACGTCTCTGTGGACAGGTTTGTCATTATTCTGATGTTCCTCCCTATGTATGTAAGAAATCTCTTCCCCCAGCTGCTTTCAGGATTACTTCCTTGGTTCTAAGATTTGCAAGTTGTACAATTATATGTCGGGGCACTGATTTATTCACATTGATCTTGGGAGGGGTCCTCTCTGCCCCTTGGACACGAATGCTTGTTTCTTCCCCAGATTAGGAAAGTTCTCAGCTACAATTTGCTCAAATATATCTTCTAGACCTCTCTCTCTCTCCATCCCCTCAGGGATCCCAATAATTCTGACATTGGAACATTTCATTGTGTCATTAATCTCTCTCAGTTTGATCCCTTGGGTTTTAAGCTGTTTTTTCCATGCCTCCTCAGTTTCCTTCTTTTCTATCATCTTATCTTTAGCTCATTAATTTGTTCTTCTGCGTTGTTTACCCTGGCAGTCAGAGTATCCAGTTTTTTTTTTTTTTTAAGATTCTGTTTATTTTAGAGAGGGAGAGTGCACACACAAGCGGGGAGGGGAGAGGGAGAAGCAGACTCCCCGCGGATCAGGCAGCCTGATGTGGGACTTTATCCCAGGGCCCTGGGATCACGACCTGAGCCGAAGGCAGATGCTTAACTGACTGAGCCACCAAGCCATCCCCAGAGTATCCAGTTTAGACTGCGTCTCATTCATAGCATTTTTAAGTTCGGCCTTATTAGATCACATTTCTGCCCTTAGAGATTCTATATTATTGCTAATGGTTTTCTCAAGGCTAGATATCTACTTCATAATTGCTACTCTGAAGTCTAACTCTGACATCTTGCCTATATCCATAGCCATTAGGTATGTGAAAGAGGCCATAGTCTCTGATTCTTTTCTTTTTTGGGGGGGGTTCCTCCCCTTAGTCATTCTGTTGAGGGGTGGTTGAGGGAATGTACAGAGTCCAAAGTATTAACCATGACTGAAACAAGATGCACCTGTTTTATAGGGACCCTATGGTTGTCGTCCTCTTGTTCTTCCGGCCTGTCTTCTGGGGGAGGGGCCTGCCACAATTTTACTCAGGCAACCCTGCTTGGGCAGAGTTTCCCTAGGGCTCAGTGAAAACCATTTTTTTTTTTGTTTTTTTTGTTTTTTTAAAGATTTTATTTATTTATTTGAGACAGAGAGAATGAGAGACAGAGAGCACGAGAGGGAGGAGGGTCAGAGGGAGAAGCAGACTCCCTGCCGAGCAGGGAGCCTGATGCGGGACTCGATCCAGGGACTCCAGGATCATGACCTGAGCCGAAGGCAGTCGCTTAACCAACTGAGCCACCCAGGCGCCCCTGAAAACCGTTTTTTTGTGCCTCTGTTCTCTGGTGGCTTTCCCTGGCGGCTTTCCGTGTCTCTTCTGAGAGTCAAAGCACAAATGACCACACCCAAACCTCTGTCCCAGAGCAGAGAAATCGTAGTCTGTTCTTCACTGAGCTCCTCAGGACATACAGTCTCTGTTTCTCTCTGTGCTGCCAAAACTGCAGCCTCTCTGATTGTGTGCCCCACGGCAACTCTCCCAGAGTTCGATCCCTGGGCTGGGCATGTCTCTGCCCTTTGTGCTTCTAAAACCGTGAGCCAGCCCTGGTTCACACACGTGCACCCGTAGCTCTTGGATCCTGTCTGGGGTCTGGACTAAAGTCCTTTCTCTACTGCTACCAGTCTGTGAGTCTGTGCCCGATCCCCAGCATGGGACGCTTTTGCACTCCAGTGTTATATCACCTTCCCAGCTCCAGCTTATTGTGTCTCCCTCCCCCTTCTGTTTATCTTCTGGTATCTGCCCACAGAGTCTTGGCTCTGCCCTTCATACCTCGAGACCACAGGAGATTTTCTGCTTGTAGAGATCCAGATATATATTCTTAACATCTCAGGCTGATTTCTTGGGTGTTCAGAATGGTTTGGTAGATACCCAGCGAAATTCAGGGGACCGGTTGAAATAGGGTCCCCTACTCCTCCACCATCTTCTGTGCTCTGTGAGAAATAATTTTAAACAAGGAGGTCAAAGATCTGTACATTGAAAACTATAAAACATTTATAACAAATCCAAAACACAAAAAAATTGGAAGATTTCCCATGTTCATGGATGAGAAAAATTAATTAATATTAATATTAATTAATTTTAATAAATGTCCATACTGCCCAAAATGATGTAATGCAATTACTATCAAAATTTCAATGGCATTTTTCACAGAAATAGAAAACAATTCTAAAATTTGTATGGAAGCACAGAAGACCCTGAATAGGCAAAGCAATCTTGAGGAAGCAGAGGAAGGTTGGAAGCATTACACTTTCTGCCTTTAAATTAATTTACAAAGCTATTATAATTAAAACAGACACACAGACCAATGTAGCAGAATCAAGAGCCCAAATATAAATCAAGCACGTATAATCAATGAATTTTTTTCAAAGTCTTTATTCAGATTCCTGTTAGTTAAAATACAGTGTAATATCAGTTTCAGGTGTGCAATATAGTGATTCAACACTTACATCCAGTACCTGGTGCTTATCACAACAAGGGCTCTCTTTAATCCCCATCACCTATTTAACCCATCCTGCCACCCACCTCCCCTCTCTCTGGCAATCCTCAGTTCTCTATAGTTAAGAGTCTGTTTCTTGGTTTGCCTCTTTTCTCTCTTATCTCTATGATCGTTTCTTTTGTTTCTTAAATTCCACATATGAGTGTAATCATATTGTATTTATCTTTCTGTGACTGACTTCTTTTGCTTAGCATACTTTCCAGCTCTATCTGCATTGTTGCAAATGGCAAGATTTCATTCTTTTTTATGGCTAATATTCCATTATAAATTTTATATATATATATACACACACACATACATACATACATATATATATACATACCACTTTTTTATCCATTCTTCAGTCGATGGACACTTAGGCTGTTTCCATAATTTGGCTATTGTAGATAATGCTGCTATAAACATTGGGGTGCATCTATCTCTTTGAATTAGTGCCTTTGTATTCTTTGGGTAAATACCTAGTCGTGCAATTGGTGGATTGTAGGGTAGTTCTATTTTAAACTATTTTTTTTTTTTTAGAAATGGGGAAGGGGCAGAGGGAGAGGCAGAGAATCTTAAGCAGGGTCCACACCCAGTGCAGAGCCCAACATGGGGCTTAATCTCACAACCCTGAGATCATGACCTGAGCTGAAATCAAGAGTCGGATGCTTAACCAACTAAGCCACTCAGGTGACCTGTAGTTTTTTTTTAACATTCTGAGGAACCCCCATAATGTTTTCCACAGTGGCTGCACCAGTTTGCATTCCCACCAACTGTGCAGGAGGGTCCCCCTCTGTCCACATTCTCACCAACACCTGTTTTTTCTTGTGTTTTTTTTTTAATTTAAATTCAATTAGCCAACCTATAGTACATCATTAGTTTCAGATATAGAGTTCAGTAATTCATCAGTTGCATATAACACCCAGTCCTCATCACATCATGTGTCCTCCTTAATGCCCATCACCCAATTACCCCATCCCCCCATCCACCACTCCTCAAGCAACCCTCAGTTTGTTTCCCAGAGTCAAGAGTCTCTCATGGTTTGTCTCCCTCTCTGATTTCTTCCCAATTTTCCCTCCCTTCCCCTATCATCCTCTGTGCTGTTTCTTATATTCCACATATGAGTGAAATCATAAGATAATTGTCTTTTTCTGATTGACTTATTTCACTTAGCATAATACCCTCCAGTTCCAACCACGTCAGTGTAAATGTTAAGTATTCATCCTTTCTAATGGCTGAGTAATATTCCATTGTATATATGAACCACATCTTCTTTATCCATTCATCTGTTGAAGGGCATCTCAACTTCTTCCACAGTTTGGCTATTGTGGACATTGCTGCTAAACATCGGGGTGCGGGTGCCCCTTTGGATCACTGCATTTGTATCTTTGGGGTAAATACCTAGTAGTGCAATTGCTGGGTCATTAGGGTAGCTCTATTTTTAACTTCTTGAGGAACCTCCGTACTGTTTTCCGGAGTGGCTGAATCTTGTGTTGTTAAATTTACCCATTTTGACAGGTGTAAGTTGATATCTCATTGTTGTTTTGATTTCTATTTCCCTGATGATGAGTGATGTTGAGCATCTTTTTATGTGTCTGTTGGCTATCTGTATGTCTTCTTTGGAAAAATGTCTATTCATGTCTTCTATCCTTTTTTAAATTGGATTATTTGTTTTTTGGTTGTAGAGTTTTATAAGTTCTTTATATATTTTGGATAGTAATCCTTTATCAGATATGTCATTTCAGATATCTGTTCCCATTCTGTATGTTGCCTTTTAGTTTTGTTGTTTGTTTCCTTTGCTGTGTAGAAGAAGCTTTTTATTTTGATGAAGTCCGTATAGTTTATATTTGCTTTTGTTTCCCTTGCCTCAGGAGACATATCTAGGAATGAGTTGCCATGGCCGATGTCAAAGAGGCTACTGCCTGTGATCTCCACTAGGATTTTTATGATTTTAGGTCTCACATTTAGGTCTTTAATCTACTTTTTGTTTATTTTTATGTATTGTGTAAGAAAGTGCTCTAGATTCATTGTTTTACATGATGTTGTCCAGTTTTCCCAAAACCATTTGTTGAAGAGACTATTTTTTTTCCATTGGATATTCTTCCCTGCTTTCTTAAAGATTAATTGACCATATATTTGTGTGTTTATTTCTGGGTTTTCTATTCGTTTCTATTGATCTATGTGTCCTTTTTTTGTGCCAGTACCATACTTTTTTTTTTTTTTTTAAGATTTTATTTATTTTTCAATGGAGGGAGAGAGACAGCGAGAGAGGGAACACAAGCAGGGGGAGTGGGAGAGGGAGAAGCAGGCTTCCCGCTGAGCAGGGAGCCCGATGTGGGACTTGATCCCAGGACCCTGGGATCATGACCTGAGCCGAAGGCAGATGCTTAACAACTGAGCCACCCAGACGCCCGCCAGTACCATACTGTTTTGATCACTACAGCTTTGTAATATAAGTTGCAGTCCGGAATTGTGATGCCACCAGCTTTGCTTTTATTTTTCAAGGTTGCTTTGGTTATTTGGGGTCTTTTGTTTCCATATGAATTTTAGGATCGTTTCTTCTAGCTCTGTGAAAAATGCAGGTGATAATTTGATGGGGATTACATTAATTGTGTAGATTGCTTTGGCTAGTGTAGATATTTTAACAGTATTTGTTCTTCTGATCCATGAGCATGGAATATCTTTCCATTTGTTTGTGTCATCTTCAGTTTCTTGCATTAGTGCTTTATAGTTTTCAGAGTACAGGTCTTTCACCTGTTTGGTTAGATTTATTCCTAGGTATCCTAGGTATCTTACTGTTGTTTGTACAGTTGTAAATGGGGTTGATTCCTTAATTTCTCTTCCTGCTTCTTCTTATTTCTCTTTCTTTCTTTCTTTCTTTCTTTTTTGAAAGAGAAAGAGCATGCAAGCTTGGGAGAGGGGCAGAGGGAGAGGAAGAGAGAGAATCTTAAGCAGGCTCCATGCTGATGTGAGGCTTGAGATCATGACCTGAGCTGAAATCAAGAGTGAGACACTTAACTGACTGAGCCACACAGGCATCCCATCTGCTGCTTCATTACTGGTGTATAGAAATGCTACAGATCTCTGTATGTTGATTTTCTATCCTGCAACCTTACTGAATTCATGTATCAGTTCTAGCAATTTTTTTTGGTGGAGTCTTTTGGGTTCCTATATAGAGTATCATGGGACTGACACATCAGATTAAAAGTTTCTGCACAACAAATGAAACAGGCAACACTATGAGAATAAAACATAAGGAGTGGGAGAAAAGATTTGCAAGCCATACATCTGATAAGGGGTTAAACCCCACATTCTACAACTCAATAGCAAAAAAATCACGTAATCCAATTTAAAAATGGTGTCCTTCAACATGCTTAGTTCTTCTGTCTGTGAGGAAAATGTATGTGGAATGCCATTTTGTCCCTATTATTCTAGATTAATAAAACATTAAAATAACTGTATCTCTCTGTCTTTGCTGCACAAGGAGAAGCTCTCCTGCCACAGCCCCTCATCCCCTGAAAATGTACACCTGCACAATGTTTTTTTCCACTCCCTTCTTGGTCAGGAGCACCTCTCAGCTGTTGAGTCAATCACTGTCTTCAGCAGTGCTATAACTACCAGAGACACTGACAAATGAGAGCTTCAGCATGTTGGCAGTCCCATATCCCCTGACCTCACTTATACCTAGGCACAGTTTCCAAATCAGTACCATTTCATGGGACATTGACACAGCAGCCAACTTCACTGGGGCTAGGGCTGCCCTGGTAGGAATGACTGGCTCTAGGGCTAGAATTGGGACTGTGTTTGGGAGTTTCATTATTGATTATACCAGGAACCCTTCTCTGAAGCAGCAGCTCTTCTCCCACACCATTTTGTCTTTGTCTTAGAGGCCATGAGGTTCTTTTGCCTGATGGTGGCCTTTCTCATCCTCTTCACCATGTGAAGGAGCCACCTCTACCTCTTATAGGTCTTTTTCCTGTTTCATCTGCTTTGCATGGTCCTTTTCTTGTACCTCCCCCGGCCAAGTGGGGAAAGTGGTTGGCTTAGGGAAAACAAATACTGTATTCATAAGAAATAATAAAATAATAAAATAACTGTTTATGAAATAGTCATGCATAGGGATTTAAATGTAGGACTTCTTATGAGTTAATCACAGGTGTTTTGTTTTAAGAGGTTTAAATATTCTTCTCTCTTTACTGAGTGTCATAGAACTAATTGCATCTTAATACAGAGCCTATGAAGGAGACCAAAAACAAAACAAAAGCAAACAAAACTTTCCAGACTTAATCCAATTTTTTTCCCCTTTGTAAATGTGACCCAAAAAAAAAAAAAAGTGTGCAACGATCCTGACTAGACATTTTTTTTTTTTAAAGAAGACATATGAATGGCTGACAGGTGTATGAAAGGTGCTCAACATCACTAATCATGAGGGAAATGCAAATCAAAACCACAGTGAGATATCATACCTATTTGGATGGCTATTATAAAAAGATAAAAGATATGTGTTGTTAAGGATGTGGAGAAAAGGGGACCCTTGTACACTGTTAGTGAGAATGTAAATTGGCTCCATCATTATGGAAAACATTATGAAGTCTCCTCAAAAAATTAAAAATAGGACTGTAGTGTAATGCAGCAATTCTTCTGGGTATGTATGCAAAAGGAAATGAAATCAATACCTCAGGGGATGGCTGTGCTCCTGTGTTTATTGCATCATTATTCACAATACTCAAGATACAGAAAAAAAAAAAACAAACCCTAAGTTTCCATTGACAGATGAATGGATAAAGAAATAGTAGCATATATATACATGGAATATTATTCAGCCTTTAAAAAGAAGTTCCTGCCATTTATGACAACTTGGATAGACCTGGAGGACATGTGCTAACTAAAATAAGCCAGCCAGAAAGAAAAATAGTACATGATCTCACTTACATGTAAAATATACCAAAAAAGTTGCATACATGCAGAGAGTAGAAGAATGGTAATTACCAGGGGTGAGGAGGTTGGGGAAATAAGGAGATGTTGGTCAAAGGGTAAAAAGTTTCAGTTGTAGGATAAATAAGTTGAGAAGTCTAATATACAAGTATGATGACTGTAGTTAGTAATACTGTATTTTATATTGGAAGATTGCTAAGGTGTAGATTTCAGGTGATATCACCACAAAGAAAAAATGCTAACTGTGTGAGGAGATGAATGTATAATTAGCTTGACTTTAGTAATCATTTTCCTACATATATGCATATCAAAATATGCTGTATTATCTTAAATATATGAATTTTTTATTAAAAATAAATGTAATACAGTCAGGGATAGCTTAAAAAGAAAATGAGCAACCTGCAAAGAAGTAGGAAATGTGTTCAAAATAAGAAAAATTAATAAATTGAAACTGATCCAGAACTATTACAAATCTTAGAATTAGCAGGCAAGTGCATTAAACAGTTATTATAAATGTATCCCATGTATTCAAAAGTTAAGTGGGGATATGGAAGATATACATTTAGAAAAATTAAATTGAACTTCCAGAGATGAAAATAGTGAATGGTATTATCATCAGATTACACACTATAAAAGAAAAGATTGGTGGACTTGAATATACAGTAATAGACTATTAAAATTTTTTAAAAAGATTATATTTATGTGTCAGAGAGAGAGAGCACGAGCACAAGCGGGAGGGGGCGGGGGGGGCAGGCAGAGTGAGAAGCAGGCTCCCAGGGAGGCTGATGCAGGATCATGACCTGAGCCGAAGGCAGATGGTTAACCAACTGAGCCACCCAGGAGTCCAAAACTATTAAAAAATTTTTAATGAACATTATGTGATGCTATGTAACAACTTTAGGTGGCATAATATAGGGCTAATTGGAGTTGCTGAGGAGACAAGAGACAAGAGGGGATAGAAAAAATATTTGCCAAAAGGTGTGAAAGGCCTATGAACTGAAAACTAAAATATTGTTGATAGAAGTGAAAGCAAGAGCTAAATAAATGGTGTGATATACTGTGTCCATGATTTTGTAAAACTCAATATTGTTAAGGTGTCAGTTCTCAAATTGACCTAAAGATGCAATGTTATACCAATCAAAATCCTGGCAAGTGTGTGTTTGTAGAAATTGACAAACTAATTATAAAATTCCTATGGAAATGCAAAGGATCTAGAATCGCAACAGCAGTTTTGAAAAAAAAAATGGGGATGCTTCATACTGTCTTACTACATCTTACTACAAAGCTACAGTAATCAAGACACTGTGCTATTGGCATGAAGATAAGAGAAATGGATCTAGAAATAAACAACTAATTTCAACAAAGGAATCAAGGCAGTTCAGTATGGAAAGGATAGTCTTTCCAACAAATTATGCTGGGACAGTTGGATAGCCACATGTAAAAAGATGAATTTAGATCCTTACTGTACACAAAAAATAACTCAAAATGGATGTAAATGTAAGAGCTAAAACTATAAAACTCTAAAAAGAAAGCTTAGAAGAAAATTCTTTTTTTTTTTAAAGATTTTATTTATTTATTTGAGAGAGAGAGAATGAGAGAGAGCACATGAGAGGGGGGAGGGTCAGAGAGAGAAGCAGACTCCCTGCCGAGCAGGGAACCCGATGCGGGACTCGATCCAGGGACTCCAGGATCATGACCTGAGCCGAAGGCAGTCGCCTAACCAACTGAGCCACCCAGGCACCCTTAGAAGAAAATTCTTAAAAGAAAACTTAGAAAGTCCTTGTGACATTAGATTAAGCAAAATTTTAGCTTATGTATGAAAAACACAATTGATTAAAAAAAATTGGACTTCATTATTGGACCATAACTTGGACTTCATTTAGTGCTTCAAAATAGACCTTTATAAATATGAAAAGACAAGCCACTAACTAGGAGAAAGTATTTACAAATCATGTATCTAATAAATGACTTGTATCCAGAGTACATAAAGAATTCTTTCAACTCAATAAGAAAGAGGCACTCCAATTAAGATTTGGGCAAAATATTTGAATTGACATTTTACCAAAGAAAATATACAAATGGCTAATAAGCACACATAAAGATACTTGACATTGTTAGTCATTAGGGAGATGGAAGTTATTATTAGCACTGTTATAATAAAAAAAAATGTTAACTAGTGGTGAGGATGTGGGAAAGCTGGAATACGTAGCTGATGGGAATTAAAAATGGTGTAGCCACTTTGAAAAACTGTTTGGCTGTTTCTTAAAAGAGTTAATATGTAGGGGCCCCTGGGTGGCTCAGTTGGTTAAGCGTCTACCTTTGGCTCAGGTCATGATCTTGGGGTCCTGGGATCAAGCGCAACATTGGGCTCCCTGCTCAGTGGGGAGTCTGTTCTCTCTCTGCCCCTCCCCCTGCTTGTGCTCTCTCTCTCTCTCTCTCAAATAAATAAATAAAATCTTAAAAAAATTTTTTTTGAAAAAAAGTTAATATATAAATTTATCATATACCCATCAATCCCTTCCCAAGACAACTACCCAAAATAAATGAAAACATATGTCCACACAAAGACTTGAATATGAATTTTCATAGAGGCATTTTTCATAATCAAAACTGGAAATAATCCAAATGTCCATCAATTAGATAAGTAGATAAATATAGTATATCCATAAAATGAATACTGTTCAGCTAAAAAAAGGAACAAAGTACTGACACATAGTATAACATGGATAAATCTTCATTATACTAAGTGATGCCAGCTGCAAAAGACCACAAATTGATATGCTTACATTTATATTAATATATATGCTACAACATGGACAAACCTTGAAGATACTATGCAAGTGGTTACCCAGGGTAGTAGGTTGGAATGGGAAGTGACTGCAAATGGGCATGAGAGATCTTTTTAGGGTGATAATATTATTCTATAAGTGGATTGTGGTGATGTACAACTGTAAATTATTAAAATTTGTTGAATTGTATACTTTTTAAAAAAAAGATTTATTTTAGAGAGAGCATGAGCAGGGGGAGGGGCAGAGGGAGAGAGAGAATCCTCAAGCAAATTCCCTGCTGAGTGTGGAGCCAGACTTGGGCGCTATCTCATGACCCTGAGATTATAACCTGAGACAAAACCAAGAGTCCAGCCACTTAACCAAATGAGCCACCCACGTTCCCCAAATTGTATACTTTAAAAAGGTGAATTTATGAGATGTAAATTATACGTCTGTAAAGCTGTTTTTAAAAAGCCAGTCAGCTTTTCAACAAATGGTGCTGGGAAAAGTGGATAGGGATGAATGAAGTAGGACTCTTACCTGGATAAAGATCTAAACATAAGAACTAAAAAACTATAAAACTCTGAGAAGCAATCATAGAGGGAAAGCTTCATGAAATTAGATTTGGCAATGATTTCTTAGAAATCACAGTGAAGTCACAGGCAACAAAATAAAAATTAGATAAATTGGACTTCATTTAAATTAAAAATTTTATGCATCAAAGGACATTATCAACAAAGTACAATTGCAACCCACATAATGGGAGAAAATATTTATAAATCATTTATCTGATAAGGAATTAATATCCATTACATATAGAACTCCTAAAACTCAACAAGTAAACAACATAATTAAAAAATGGACAAAGGACTTGAGTAGACATTTGTCCAAAGATACACAGATGGCCAAAAAGCACATGAAAAAATGCTCAATATCACTAATCATTGGGGAAATGCAAATCTAAACCATGAGATACTACTCCACACCTATTGGGATGGCTATTACCAAAAAAAAAGAAAAAAAAAAAAAGCAGAAAACAAGTGTTAGCAAGGATGTGAAGAAACGAACTTTTGTGTGTTGTTGGTGGGAATGTAAAATGGTGCAGCCACACTAGAAAACAGTAAATCAGTACCTCAAAAAACTGAACATAGAATTACCTTGTGATCCAGCAATTCTAATTCTGGGCATATACACTAATAACTGAAAGCAAGGACTTAAATCGATATTTGTACACCAGGGTTCATAGAAACATTATTCATAATAGCTAAAAGGTGGAACTCACCCAAATGTCCATTCAATGATTGATAAACACAATGTGGTATACCCATACAGTGGAATATTATTTAGTTTTAAAGAAGGAATGATACTCTGATACCTGCTAAATCATGGATGATCCTTTAAGACATTATGGTAAGTGAAAAAAAAAAGAAAAAGACATTATGGTAAGTGAAATAGGCCAGACACAAAAGATAAGTACTGTATGATTCCACTTATATGAGATCTCTAGAATAATCAAATTTATAGACAGAAAATAGAATGGTAGTTACTAGGGACCGAGAATAAAATAGGGAGTTAGTACTTAATGAGTACAGTTTCAGTAGAGGTTGATGAAAAAGTTCTAGAGATGGATGGTGGTAATGATTGCACAACAGTGTGGATGTACTAAATGCCACTGAGCTGCACACTTTAAAACAATTCAAACAGTAAATACTTTCAGATATATATCACAAGAAGGCAGACTGAAAGAGATGCCATTATTAAGTGATGCTATGAGATGTTGAATTTTAATATGCTCAAAATTATCACTTGAGTTATCAAGAGCTTGAGATGTGCTTCTGTACTTTATAATTGAGTAAAATGTGTTTTAATGGTTTGGTAAGTGTGTTGTTCTTTGCTATTTTTGTAATGATGATGTCTGGAACCACATTCAATTGTGAAGTTTCATCAAGAAATTCACCTTCGGGGCACCTGGGTGGCTCAGATGGTTAAGCATCTGCCTTCGGCTCAGGTCATGGTCCCGGGGTCCTGGGATCGAGCCCCACATCGGGCTCCCTGCTCGGTGGGAAGCCTGCTTCTCCCTCTCCCTCTCCTCCTGCGTGTGTTCCCTCTCTCACTGTGTATCTCTCTGTCAAATAAGTAAATAAAATCTTAAAAAAAAAAAAAAACTCACCTTGACCTTATTCAGTTTATCAGCTACCATCTGATACATTTGTTTATTAAGTAAACTCACAGCCTGCAGTCCTACCATGCATTTAGATTGTAATTATGTATCATCTCTATTGCAGTAATCCTCCGGTTCTGAAAGTACAGTTCATCAAATGGAAAGAAAGCAGTGTAATGATATAATCATGATATCATAGTATCAGATGCCTATACATGCCAGGCACTGTGGCTTCTATGTTGCTTCATACAAATCTTAACTCCTATTGTGAGGCAGGTGGTGGTATTCTCATTCTATGAAAGAGAAAATAGGCAGTGAGGAAAGGCAGGGACACTTATTTTTGTGAGACCTGAATGGGGGTGCTGATGCAACACTTCTGTGTTCTGATGAGCATTGTAGGCAGGGTGCTGGCTTGTTTTAGATGTACTAGGCTAGTTTACCTCAACCCTCACCTCCCAAACAGAAGGGGTGGGTTTATAAATGTGAATAATATTAGATATATTGGTGGATGTGCATATAAAGAAAAACTGAGATGGAGAAAATATTTTAGTTATTTTTTAAAAAGATTTATTTGAGAGAGAGAGCATGAGGTGGGGGGTAGAGGGAGAGGGAGAAGCAGATGTCCCGCTGAGCAGGGAGCCCAATGTGGGGCTCCATCCCAGGACTCCGAGATCATGACCTGAGCCAAAGGCAGATGCTTAACTGACTGAGCCACCCAGGTGCCCTGAAATATCTTAGTTCTTATTTTCCATAAGTCATAGAGAACACAGAAGAAATATCAAACTGAACCAAATCTTTCCTTGTTTGTCAAAAAGGCATAAAATGAAATACCGTAAGGTAAAAGAGATTAAAAGGTTTAATCCTTCTTTCTTCTCTAAAAAATGACCTAAGTTGTCATACTATGAAATGTTCTGTTCTGCTGTAAGGTATGCATGTTTTCCATAACATATTTTATTGGTTCATGTACTACTGGTAAATTGGGAATGATATCAATCCTGTGTGGAAGTTGCACTGATTCAAACATCATTTTTACAGTAAGCTAATGTGTTAAAGCAAAGAGAGGCAAACTTTCTTATAACTAAAGAGATGAACGCTTAGCAATATATGAAGACTCTAAGAAAAAAGATGAAAGTCCTTTAAGTGCAGGGAATGGCTAGTTTAGTGGCTTCAAAAACCACCTAATTTTTCACTATGCTAGGCTGTATGGGGAAGCTGCAAGTGCAGATAAGCTATGAAGACTTTTCACCTGGTGATTAGAAAAAGAGCATATATTAAGAAGGCTACCTCTAGATCATATTTTTAATATTAATGAAATGGTTTCTAATAAAAGTAATTGATTTTAAGAACCTATATCTGAAAAGAAGAAACAGAAGCCCACAGCTTTGTGCAAAAGATAGATCAACTAATTCTCAGTGCAGATAATCGTAGATATTTAGGATAACTGTTTTGGTTACCACTTATGTTACAAAGTTCCAAACCTATTTTCTTCATGAGGCTTTTAACTATCAGGGCATGATTTTCTTTCTTCTTATTAGGGACAATATAAAGAATTCATTAGGCCAGAACAGTTTCTTCAGGCAGCTGTTTCCAACTGTAAAGTTACCCTGGGGGCACGTGGATGGCTCAGTCAGTTAAGCGTCTGCGTTCGGCTCAGGTCGTGATCCCAGGGTACTGGGATGGAGCCCTGCATCAGGCTCTCTGCTCAGCGGGAGGTCTGCTTCTCCCTCTCCCTCTGCCCCCTCCGCCTGCTCGTGCTCTGTCTCTCTCTCTCCCTGTCTCTCTCAAATGAATAAATTAAAAAAATCTTAAAAAAAAAATCTGTCTATAAACATAATTCAAATACTTTGCTATATGTACTATACCCTAATTTAAAAAAATAATACAGAGGGGTGTCTGGGTGGCTCAGTCAGTTGAGTGACCAACTCTTGGTTTCAGCTTAGGTCATGATCTCAGGGTCCTGGAATTGAGCCCCACATTGGGCTCTCTGCTCATCTGGGAGCCTACTTCTCCCTCTGCCTGCCACTCCCCCTGCTCGTGCTCTCTCTCTCTCTGTCAAATAAATAAATAAAATCTTAAAAAAAGAGTTACTCTGAAATATAAAGAAAGTAATAGTGACTTTCAGGAAGTATGAAAATAAAGTGTAGAGTAATCTGGAACCATGGGTGTTCTGAACACCTAAAATCTGGAGCTAGCAAATAGTTGAGGTAGAAGAGCAAACACAGGTCAAATGTACCAGCCCATCTGTTAACTATTTCCTCTTCAAGCCAATTTCTGCACGTCCTTGCAATTATTGTTTTTGTTGTTATTAATAGCCATCCTAATGGGGGTGAAATGGTATCTCATGGTGGTTTTTTTTTAATGTTTAAGTCTATTTTATTTTATTTTTTAGGTTTTTATTTAAATTCAGTTAGTTAACATACAGTGTAATACTAGTTTCAGGTGTACTAAATCTCATGCATCCACATTTCCATACAACACCTGGTGCTCATCACAACATGTGCACTCCTTAATTCCCATCTCATGGATTTAATTTACATTTCCCTAATGATTAATGATGTTGAACATCTTTTCATGTGCTTGTTTGCCATCTGTATATCTTCTTTGAATACCTTTCTATTCAAGTCTTGCACATTTTTGAATTGGGTTGTCTTTTGTGGTTGCATTTTAGTTTTTTATTATATTTTGGATATTAATTTCTCATCCGATAAGTGATATACAGCTATTCTCTCGCTTTTTCACTTTGGTGTGAGTGTCCTTTGTACATAAAAGTTTTAAATTGTGATGAAATCTAACTTGTCCATCCTTTTGATACTTGTGACATTGGCATCATATCCAAGAAATCATTGCCAAACACATTGACCTGAAGCTTTTCCTGTTTTCTTCTAATAGATTTGTAGGTTAGGTCTTGCATTTAGGTCTTTGATCCATTTTTTTATTCAAGTATAATTAACATACAGTGTTAGTTTCAGGTGTATAGTATAATAATTCAAATATTCTACATGCTTCTCAGTGCTCATCAAGATAAGTGTACTCTTTATCCCCTTTATCTGTCTCACCCATTTCCTCACCCTCCTCTCTTCTGGCAACCACCAGTTCTCTGTATTTAAGAGTCACTTTTCTGTTTGTCTCATTTTTTAAATTCCACATATGAGTGAAATCATATGGTATCTTCTCTGACTTATTTCCTTTAGCATTATACCCTCTAACTCCATCCATGTTGCAAATGGCAAGATTTTATTTGTTTTTATGGCTCAGTAACCTTCCATGATATATATTACACACATACATACAAAAAAATGTATGTATATCTTCTTTATTCATTCATCTGTCCATGGACACGTGGGTTACGTCCCTATCTTGGCTATTATAAATAATGCTGGAGTAAACATAGGGGTACATACATCTTTTCAAACTAGCATTTTCATTTTCTTGGGTAAATACCTAGTAGTAGAATTACTGGGTAATATGGTAAGTCTATTTTTAATTTTTTGAGGAACCTTTATACTGTTTTCCACATTGACTGCACCAATTTGCATTCTCACCAACAATGCACAAGAGTTCTTTTTCTCCACATCCTCGCCAACACTTGTTATTTCATGTTTTTGATTTTAGTGATTCCTGACTGGTGTGAGGTGATATCTCCTTGTTTTTTGTTTTTGTTTTTGCTTTTTTTAATATATGGACATTTATTTGCAAAAAAAAATAGGTATAGCCAAGTGTTAACAATGGCAATCTCAAGAAGGTTGGATTACAGGGACTTCCACAGTCTACACTCTCTAATATTTACTGCTGCTTGTTATATTTCTCTTTCTCCACCATCAGTCTCCTTGTGGTTTTGATTTGCATTTCCCAGATGATGAGTGTTATTGAGCATCTTTTCATGTGTCTCTTGGCCACCTGTATGTCTTTTTTGGAAAAAAATGTCTATTCAGTTCCTCTCCCCATTTTTTAATTGGATTGTTTTCTTGGCATTGAGTTGTATAAGCTCTTTATGTATTTTGGATATCAACCCCCTATGAGATATATCATTTCTAAAAATCACCTCCCATTCAGTAGGTTGCCTTTTCATTTTGTTGATGGTTTCCTTTGCTGTGCAAAAGCTTTTTAGTTTGATGTAGTCCCAATTGTTTCCTTTTGGTTTTGTTTCCCTTGCCTGAGGAGATTTATATAGAAAAATATTTGTACACCTGATGTCCAAGAAATTACTGCCTATGACTTCTTCTTAGGGGTTTTACAGTTTCAGATCTTTACATTTAAGTCTTCAGTTCACTTTGAGATTGTTTTTATGTATGGTGTACAAAAGTGATCCAGTTTCACTTTTTTGCATATAGCTGTCCAGTTTTCCCAGCTCCATATGTTGTAGAAACTGTCTTTTCTCTGTTCAATATTCTTGCCTCCCTTGTTGTAGATTGACACTATAAGTGTGGGTTTATTTCTGGGTTCTCTATTCAGTTCCATTGATCATGAGTTTATTTTTATACCAGATACTGTTTTGATTACGACTGCTTTGTAGTGTGTCTTAAAATCTGGAATTGTGATACCTCCAGTTTTGTGCCTTTCTTTTGAAGATTGCTTTGGCTATTCAGGGTCTTTTGTGGTTTCATGCAGATTTTGGAATTTTCTAGTTCTGTGAAAAATACTGTTCATACTTTGATAGGGATTGCATTAAATCTATAGATTGCTTTGGGTAGTATGGACATTTTAGTAATATTTGTTCTTCCAATTCATGAACACAGAATATCATCAGTGTTTTATACTTTGCAAAAGTACAGGTCTTTCATCACCTTGGTGATGTTTATTCCTAGGTATTTTATTATTTGTGGTGCAAGTGTAAATGAGATTCTTTTCTTAATTTCTCTTTCTGCTACTTCATTATTAGTGTATAGAAACAAAACAGATTATATTAATTTTTCTTATGAGTTTACTGAATTTATTTATCATGTCTAGTAGTTTTTTAGTGGAGTCTTTAAGGTTTTCTATATATAGGATCATGCCTTCTGTAAATAGTGACAGTTTTACTTCTTCCTTACCAATTTGGATGCCTTTGACTTCCTTTTTTTTTGTCTGATTGCTGTGGCTAGGACATCCAATATTGTGTTGAATAAAAGTGTTGAGAGTAGATGTCCTTGTGTTGTTCCTGATATTTGAGGAAAACCTCTCAATTTTTCAACATCAAGTATGATGTTAGTTGTGGGTTTTTCATAGATGTCCTTTATTATGTTGAGGTATGTTCCCTCTAAACCTACTTTGTTGGGGGTTTTTATCATGAGTGGATGGTATACTTTGTCAAATGCTTTTCCTGCATCTATTGGCATGATCATATGGTTTTTATCCTCTTTTATTGATGTGACATATGTTGATTCGGGAATCACCCTTGCATCCCAGGAATAAATCTCACTCAATCATGGTGAATGATTTTTTAAATATATTGTTGAATTCTGTTTGCTAATGTTTTGTTAAGGATTTTTGCATCAATATTCATCAGAGATAATGGCCTGTAGTTTACTTTCTTTGTAGTATCATATCTGGTTTTGGTTTCAGGATAATGCTTACCTCATAGAATAAATTGGAAGGTTCTTTTCCCTCTCTATTTTTTTGGAATAGTTTGAGAATAGGTGTTAGCTCTTCTTTAAAACATTGAACACTGGAGGAGGAGAAAGGTGGTAGAGGAGTAGGAGACCTAAATTTCATCTGGTCCCAGGAATTCAGCTAGATAGTTACCAGAACATTCTGAACACCTACAAACTCAACAGGAGATCAAAGAAAAGAATAGAAGCAATTCTGTGAACAGAAAAGTGACCACTTTCTGGAAGGTAGGACATGCGGAGAAGTGAATCCGAGGTGATATTTGGGAAGATATACCATGGGAGGAGGGAGCCTCCATCAGCTGGCTACCAGCAAGTGATATAGTAGCAGAGCACAAAATCAGAACTTTTAGAAGTCTGCTCCACCAAGGGACATCACTCCAGTGGCTAAGTGGGGGGTGGAACCCTCACTGGGACAGTGTGGTCTCAGGACCCTCGGGGTCACAGAAAGACTGGGGGTGCCTGAATGTGGCAGAGCCCCCAGGTGTTGGACGGGGAAGCCACTGCAAAAACAGAGCCAAGAGTGGGCTCTCAGCTTGGGGTTGCCATAAACCATGATCTGCAGCACAGTCAGGCCACTACTGTTTGAGCAGGAGCCCAACAAGCGGCAGATCTGGAGAGACTCCTCTTCCTCCCCCAGGAGAAGCTGCATGGGAGCGTACCGCAGGATTCTGCTGGGTTTGGAAACTCTAAACGGGGTTGTGTGCCAGAAATAGAAATTCTTGATGACAGGCCGGGTGAGCATGGCGTGTGTCCAGAGACCAGAGAGACAGGAGTGATTGACTGCTTTTCTCTGAGGGCTCACTGAGGATTCAGAGCCTGAGCTCTCGGCTCCTCCAGGGCCAGAGATTGGGAGGCCGCCATTTTCATTCTTGTCCTCCAAAGCTATATGGAAAGCTTTCAGGGAACAAAAGCTACCGAGAGTAAACCTGAGCAGATTACTTAGCCTGGCCCCCTGGCAAGGGCGGTGCAATTCCGCACAGGGCAAAGACATTTGAGAGTCACTGCAACAGGCCTCTCCCCCAGAATTTCAGCAAGAACATCCAGCCAAGACCAAGTTTACTGATCAATGAGAGCTACAAAACTCCAGCAGTACGGGAATACAGCACATAGAATTCATGGCTTTTTTCCCCCATGATTCTTTAGTTTTCAAAGTTAATTTTTTTAAATTTTCTTTATTTTTAATTTTTCTATTTTTTTAAATTTTTCTTCTTTTCTTGTTCCACCAACATCTTATCTTACCAATTCCTTTTTTAAAATCTTTTTAATTTTCATTTTTACAGTCATATTTGATCCCTTCATTGTATTTAACTTTATTTTTGTATATATATAAGTTTCTCTTTCTTTAAAATTTTGGGATACAGTTTCTTCTAACAGACCAAAATATACCCTACATCTAGTGTATTCCTTTGTTCTAGTCTCCCGCCTGATCACATTCTCTCCTTTTTTTTTAAAATATTTTTCTTTCTTTAACTAACTTCTTATCAATTCCTTTTTTATAACTTTTATTTTTTAAAGATTTTTACTTACTTGAGAGAGAGAGACAGTGACAGAGAGCACAAGCAGGGAGGAGAAAGAAACAGTCTCCCGCTGAGCAGGGAGCCCAACACGGGGCTCGAACCTAGGACCCCAGGATCATGACCTGAGCTGAAGACAGACGCTTAACTGACTGAGCCACCCAGCCACCTCTTATCAATTCCTTTTTAAAAATCTTTTTAAATTGTCATCTTTACACTCATATTCCATCCCTTCATCGTATTTACCCTTATTCTTGTGTGTGTGTGTGTGTGTGTATGTATATATATATATATATATATAAGTTCTTTCTCTCAAAGTTTGGGATGCAGTTCTTCTAAAAGACCAACATACACCCAAAATCTGTGGCTCTGTTCTGTTCACCAGCCTGATCATATTCTTTTCTTTTTTTCCTTTCTTTTCCCCTTGGTTTCAGGTCTCTTCTAATTTGTTTAGTGTATATTTTTCTGGGGTCTTTGTTACCCTTTTAGCATTTTGTTCTCTCATTCATCTATTCTTTGGACAAAATGACAAAACGGAAAAAATGACCTCAAAAAATAGAACAAGAGGTAGTACCGACTGCCAGGGACCTAATCAATACAGACATTAGTAAGATGTTGGAACTAGAGTTCAGAATGACGATTATAAAGATACTAGCTGTGCTCAAAAAAAGCATAGAAGATACTAGGGAATCCCTTTCTGGAGAAATAAAAGAACTAAAAGCTAACCAAGTCGAAATCAAAAAGGCTATTATTAATGAGGTGCAATAAAAAATGGGGGCTCTAACTGCTAGGATAATGAGATGGAAGAGAGAATTAGTGATATAGAAGACCAAATGATGGAGAATAAAGAAGCTGGGGGAAAAAAAAGCTAAACAACTAATGGATCATGAGGGGAGAATTTGAGAGATAAGTGATACCATGAGACAAAACAATATTAGAATAATTGGGATCCTAGAAGAAGAAGAAAGTAAGAGAGGGGCAGAAGGTATATTGGAGCAAATTATAGTGGAGAACTTCCCTAATTTGGGAAGGGAACAGGCATCAAAATGAGGAGGCACAGAGAACCCGTCTCAATATCAACTAAAACAGGTCAACACCCCGAGAAATAATAGGAAACTTACAAGTCTCAGAGACAAAGAGAAAATCCTGAAAGCAGCTCGGGACAAGAGTTCTGTAACCTGCAACAGTAGAAATATTAGACTGGCAGCAGATCTATCCACAGAGACCTGGCAGGACAGAAAGGACTAGCATGATATATTCAGAGCACTAAATGAGCAAAATATGTAGCCAAGAATACTTTATCCATCTTGGCGGTAATTGAAAATAGAAGGAGAGATAAAAAGCTTCCAGGACAAACAAAAACTAAAAGAATTTGCAAACACCAAACCAGCCTTACAAGAACTATTCAAAGGGGTCCTCTAAGCAAAGAGAGATCCTTAAAGTAACACAGACCAGAAAGGAACAGAGACAATATACAATAACAGTCACCTTACAGGCAATATAATGGCACTAAGTTTCTATCTTTCAATAGTTACCCTGAATGTAAATGGGCTAAATGCCCCAATCAAAAGACACAGACTATCAGATTGGATAAAAAAACAAGACCCATTGCTATGCTTTCTGCAAGAGATGCATTTTAGACCCCAATACACCTCCAGATGGAAAGTTGGAGGGTGGAAAACCATTTACCATGCTAATGGAGATCAAAAGAAAGCTGGGGTGGCAATCCTTATATCAAACAAATTAGATTTTAAACCAAAGACTATAATAAGAGTTGAGGAAGGACACTATATCATACTTAAAGGGTCTATCCAACAAGAAGATCTAGCAATTGTAAATATCTATGCCCCTAACATGGGAGCAGGCAATTATATAAGTCAATTAATAACAAAATCAATGAAACACATCAACAATAATACAATAATAGTAGGGGACTTTAACACCCCCCTCACTGAAATGGACAGATCATCTAAGCAAAAGATCAACAAGGAAATAAAGGCTTTAAATGACATACTAGACCAGATGGACTTCACAGATATATTCAGAACATTCCATCCTAAAGCAACAGAATACACATTCTTCTCTAGTGCGCGTGGAACATTCTCCAGAATAGATCACATCCTAAGTCACAAATCAGGTCTCAACCAGTACCTAAAGATTTGGATCATTCCCTGCATATTTTTGGACCACAATGCGTTGAAACTAGAACTCAATCACAAGAGGAAAGTCAGAAAGAACTCAAATACATGGAGGCTAAAGAGCATCCTACTAAAATATGAATGGGTCAGCCAGGAAATTAAAGAGGAATTAAAAATTCATGGAAAGAAATGAAAATGAAAACACAGCTGTTCAAAATCTTTGAGATATAGCAAAGGCGGTCTCCAGAGGAAAGTAGATAGCAATACAAGCCTTTCTCAAGAAACAAGAAAGGTCTCAAATACACAATCTAACCCTACACCTAAAGGAGCTGGAGAAAGAACAGGAAGTAAAGCCTAAACCCAGCAGGAGAAGAGAAATCATAAAGATCAGAACAGAAATCAATGAAACAGAAACCAAAAGAATAGTAGAACAGATCAACGAAACTAGGAGCTGGTTCTTTGAAAGAATTAATAATGTTGATAAACCCCTGGCCAGACTTATCAAAAAGAAAAGAGAAGGGACTCAAATAAATAAAATCATGAATGAGAGAGAGAGATCACAACCAACACCAAAGAAATACAAACAATTATAAGAACATATTATGAGCAATTATGTGCCAGCAATTTAAACAATCTGGAAGAAATGGATGCATTCCTAGACACGTTTAAACTACCAAAACTGAACCAGGAAGAAATAGAAAACCTGAACAGACCCATAACCAGGAAGGAAATTGAAGCAGTCATCAAAAATCTCCCAACAAACAAGAGCCCAGGGCCAAGTGTCTTCCCAGGGGAATTCTACCAAACATTTAAAGAATTAATACCTATTCTTCTGAAACTGTTCTAAAAAATAGAAATGGAAGGAAAACTTCCAAACTCATTTTATGAGGCCAACATTGCCTTCATTCAAACCAGACAAAGACCCCACCAAAAAGGAGAATTACAGACCAATATCCCTGGTGAACATGGATGCAAAAATTCTCACCAAAATACTAGCCAATAGGCTCGAACAGTACATTAAAAGGATTGTTCACCACGACCAAGTGGGATTTATTTCTGGGCTACAAGGTTGGTTCAACATCTGAAAATCAATCCATGTGATACAATACATTAATAAAAGAAAGGACAAAAACCATATGATCCTCTCAATAGATGCTGAAAAAGCATTTGACAAAGTACAGTGTCCTTTCCTGATTAAAACTCTTCACAATGTAGGGACAGAGGGTACATACCTCAAAATCATAAAAGCCATCTATGAAAAACCCACAGCAAATATCATACTCAATGGGGGAAAACAGAGCTTTTCCCCTAAGGTCAGGAACATGGCAGGGATGTCTACTATCACCACTGCTGTTCAACATAGTCCTAGAAGTCCTAGCCTCAGCAATCATACAACGAAAAGAAATACAAGACATCCGAATCTGCAAAGAAGAAGTCAAACTCTCACTCTTTGCAGATGATATGATACTTTATGTGGAAAACCCAAAAGACTCCACCCCAAAACTGCTAGAACTCATACAGGAATTCAGCAAAGTGGCAGGATATAATATCAGTGCACAAAAATCAGTGGCATTCCTATACACCCACAACAAGACAGAAGAAAGAGAAATTAAGGAGTCGATCCCATTTACAATTGCACCCAAAACTGTAAGATACCTAGGAATAAATTTAACTAAGGAGGCAAAGAATCTGTACTCAGAAAACTATAGAATACTCATGAAAGAAATTGAGGAGGACACAAAGAAATGGAAAAACGTTCCATGCTCATGGATTGGAAGAACAAATATTGTGAAAATGTCTATGCTACCTAGAGCAATCTACACATTCAATGCAATCCCTATCAAAATACCATCCACTTTTTTCAAAGAAATGGAACAAATAATCCTAAAATTTGTCTGGAACCAGAAAAGACCCCGAATAGCCAGAGGAATGTTGAAAAAGAAAAGCAAAGCCGGTGGCATCACAATTCCGGACTTCAAGCTCTATTACAAAGCTATAATCTTCAAGACAGTATGGTCCTGGCACAAAAACAGACCCATAGATCAATGGAACAGAATCGGGAGCCCAGAAATGGACCCTCCACTCTATGGTTAACTAATCTTTGACAAAACAAGGAAGAATATCCAGTGGAAAAAAGACAGTCTCTTCAACAAATGGTGTTGGGAAAATTGGACAGCCACATGCAGAAGAATGAAACTGGACCATTTCCATACACCACATACAAAAATAGACTGAAAATGGATGAAAGACCTAAATGTGAGATAGGAGTCCATCAAAATCCTAGAGGTGAACACAGGCAGCAACCTCTTTGACCTCAGCCGCTGCAACTTCTTCTTAGAAACATCACCAAAGGCAAGGGAAACAAGGGCAAAAATGAACTATTGGAACTTCATCAAGATAAAAAGCTTTTGCTCAGTAAAGGAAACAGTCCACAAAACCAAAGACAACCAACAGAATGGGAGAAGATATTTGCAAATGACATATCAGATAAAGGGTTAGTATACAAAATCTATAAGGAACTTATCAAACTCAACACCCAAAGAACACAGAATCCAATCAAGAAATGGGCAGAAGACATGAACAGACATTTCTGCAAAGAAGACATCCAAATGGCCAATGGACACATGAAAAAGTGCTCAATATCACTCGGCATCAAGGAAATAGAAATAAAAACCTCAATGAGATACCACCTCATAGCAGTCATAACAGCTAAAATTAACAAGTCAGGAAATGACAGATGTTGGCGAGGATGTAGAGAAAGGGGAACCCTCCTACACTGTTGGTGGGAATGCAAGCTGGGACAGCCACTCTGGGAAACAGAATGGAAGTTCCTCAAAAAGTTGAAAATAGAGCTACCCTACCACCCAGCAATTGCACTACCACAAAGATACAAGTGTAGTGATCTGAAGGGGCACATGCACCCCAATGTGTATAGCAGCAATGTCCACAATAGCGAAACTATAGAAAAAACCTAGATGTCCATCAACAGATGAATGGATAAAGAAGATGTCATATATATATACAATGGAATATTATGCAGCCACTAATAAATGAAATTGTGCCATTTGCAATGGTGTGGATGGAACTAGAGGGTATTATGCTAAGTGAAATAAGTCAATCAGAGAAAGACAAGTATCATGTGATCTCACTGATATGAGGAATTTAGAAATAAGACAGAGGATCATAGGGGATGGGAGGGAAAAATGAAACAAGATGAAACCAGAGGGGAGACAAATCATAAGAGACTCTTAATCTCAGGAAACAAACTGAGGATTGCTGGAGTGGAGGGGGGTGAGAGGGATGGGGTGGTTGGGTGTTGGACATTGGGGAGGGTATGCGCTGTGGTGAGTGCTGTATTATGTAAGACTGTTGAAACAGACCTGTACCCCAGAAACAAATAATACATTACATGTTAATAAAAAAATAAATAAAACGTTGAACACCACATCAAAAACCAATGATATGTCGGCTAATTTAACATTAAAAAAAAAAAAAAACTGGTAGAATTCACCTGTGAAACTATCTGTCCGTGGACTTCTGTTTGGGAGTTTTTCATTACTGATTCAATTTTCTTACTGGTAATTGGTCTGTTCAAAATTTCTATTTCTTCCTGCTTCAATTTGGGGAGATTATGTTTCTTGGAATTTATCCATTTTTTGTAGGTTGTCCAGTTTGTTAGCATATAATTTTTCATAATATTCTCTTACAATCTTATATATTTCTGTGGTATCAGATGTTAGTTCTCCTATTATTTTTTAGTTTCTTTTTTATTTATTTCTGCTGTAATCTTTATTATTTTCTTCCTTCTACTGGTTTTGGGTTTTGTTTGTTCTTTTTCTAGCTCCTTTATGTGCAAGGTTAGGTTGTTCGAGATTTTTCTTGCTTTTTGAAGTAGGCCTGTATTGGTATAAATGTCCCTCTTAGAAGAGCTTTTGCTGCATCCCAAAGATTTTAGACCATTGTATTTGCATTTTATTTGTCTCCACTTATTTTTTAATTTTCTCTTTGATTTTTTTGGTTGATGCAGTCATTGTTTAGTAGCATGTTATTTAACCTGTATGTGTATGTTTTCTTTCCATATTTTTCCTTGTGGTTGATTTCTAGTTTCACAGCATTGCTATCAGAAAAGATGCATGGCATTCAATCTTTTAGAATTTCTTGAGACTTCTTTTGTGGCCTATTATGTGGTCTCTTCTGGAGAATGTTCCAAGTACACTTGAAAAGAATGTGCATTCTGCTGCTTTAGGATGGAATGTTCTGAATATTTCTGTTATATCTACCTGGTCCAGTGTGTCATTCAAAGCTACTTTTTCCTTATTGATTTTTTGTTTGATCTGTCCATTAACGTAACTTGGGTGTTAAAATATTATTATTATTGTACTATTGTATTACCATTTATTAGTTCCTCTATTTTTGTTATTAAGTGCTCCAGTGTTGGGTGCATAAATATTTATGATTTTTATATCTTCTTGGGCTTTTCCATTTTATGATTATATAGTGTCCTTTTTTGTCTCTTGTTACAGTCTTTGTTTAAAGTCTATTTTGTATTTTGTATTGCTCTCCTGGCTTTCTTTACACATCTGTTTTCATGATAATACCTCTCTGTTGCATAACCTTATTATTTATTTATTTTTGAAAGATTTTATTTATTTATTTGTCAGAGAGAGCAAGAGAGAACAAGATCACAAGCAGGGCAAGGGGAAGGCAGAGGGAGAAGTGGACTCCCCGCTGAGCAAGGAGCCCGAAGCCAGACTCAATTCCAGGACCCTGGGATCATGACCTGAGCTCAAGGCAGATGGTTAACTGACTGAGCCATCCAGGTGTCCCATATCCTATCACTTTAAATCTGCATGTGTCTTTCAATCCGAAATGAGTCTTTTGTAGGCAGCATATAGATGGTGTTACTGAGTATCCTAAGTCTATTCTCACTTTGCATATTTTTTTCCCTCTCACATGCTCAGCTTGATTACTTTCCATTCCTCTGTCCTCCAGGTCTCGGATTCATTTTTCTGCTTCCCATAGCCTATTATTTATTCCATTTAGTGTATTTTAATTTCATTTATTGTGTTTTTCATCACTGATTGGTGCTTTTTTTATCTCCTTGTTAAGCGTGTCACTGATTTCCTCCACTCTTCTCAAGTCCAGTATCTTTATGATGATTACTTTGAATTCCTTTTTTTAAAAGATTTTTATTTGTTTGTTTGAGAGAGGGAGAGAGAGAGCAAGAGCACAAGCAGGGGGAGCAGCAGAGGGAGAGGGAGAAGCAGGCTCCCTGCTGAGCAGGGAACCTGATGTGGGGCTTGATCCCAGGACCCCAGAATCATGACCTGAGCCGGAGGCAGACACTTAACGGATTGAGCCACTCAGGGGCCCCTACTTTGAATTCTTTTTCAGATATATTTCTTATCTTCCTTTCATTTCCCTTTTGCTGTGATTTTTGTCCTGTTCTTTCATTTGGGACATACTCCTTTTTGTCCTCATTTTTAATAACTTTCTGTGTTTCTCTGTGTTAGGAAAGTCAGCTACAGCTCCTGATCTTGAAAGTAGTGGCCTTATGAAGGAGAGGTTCTGTGGTACCCTGTAGTGCATTGTCCTGTTCCCCAGAACAAGCATTTCAGGGGTGTCTGGTATGTGGGTTGTTGAACTCTAATGTGGCTGAACTGCATTTGCTTTCAGTCCAGTCAGCTGCAATGGCCCACTTTGCCTGTTGTGGGCAGGTTTTGATCCCTGTGCTGTTAAGTGTGGGGCCACTGTTGGTTCGTACTTGGGTGGTGTCAGTTGTCAGACCATATGCCTGGCCTCAGCTTGTCTGCTGGGGCTGTAGTTGCACCAAACTGGATGGTTCTCTCTTTAGGCTGCCCCCGCCCCCCCTGAGAGGTTTTTTTTTTTTTTTATGGTGGGGGTGGGTAAGACCAGATCCTCTCCCCAGTCTGTCTGCTGGGGCTGCAGTGTGCCTGGTATCTGTGATCTTTCCTTCTCCAGGGCAGGTGTCACTGTGGAGTGGCACTGGTCCCTGCTGGGGCAGCTTGCTGGATTTTGCTGTGGGAGGGATGCCTGCCCAGTGGGGTGGGTTGGATGGGGTGGATCTACAGAACATAAGACCAGGGCACTTCATGTTATTAAGGTAGCTGGACAGTGTTCTTACTGGTCTCTGCAAGTGTCCAGCAATCTAGGCTGAGGTTGGTGGGGAGAAATCCTGCCTCCCAGGTGCTTTTTTCTTGCAGAAGTCTCCTAAAGATCTGTGCCCCTCCAGCACATATTCTGAGATTAGTAAATAAATCTTCATGTATACCCCAGGTGCTTTTCTAAGTGCTGTTTCTGTGTTGTATCTTGTTGGGGTTATTTGCTTTGCTATCTCTTTAAGGGCATGGACGGCTTCTGTTGTTCTCAGGCTCTCCCAGAGCTAAACCTGCTGACTTTGAAGTACCTGGATTGCTGATTGTAAAAACTTGTGATGTTAAGCCCAACTGGTTTTCAAAGCCAAATATTTTGGAGACTCATCTTCCCAGTTCAGGATGAGGATGCTCCTCTCCCTTCTCCAATGTTCGTTGTGTCCCTCCTGTTTGTGGTTGGTCTCACTGGGAGTTTGGTTTCTGACCATATTTACTCTTTTTAATATGACCTCCTCTCTATGATTAACTGTGGAACTCTTGTGGTAGTCTCTGGGTAGTTTTCCTGAGTTAGGTGCACTGATATGGTGTGTATGGGACAAAGTGAGCTTAAGATCCTCCTGTTTCACCATTTTCCCATAAGTCTCTTTGATCCATTTTCAGTTAATTTTTTGTATATAGTGTTAGGTAAGCATCTAACTTCATTCTTTTGCATGTGAATATCCAGTTTTCCCAACACTGTTTGTTGGAAACTGTCCTTTTCCCAGTAAATGGTCTTGACACACTCTCTCAAAATCATTTGACCATATATGTGAGTATTTATTTGATTCTTTAGTTTATTCCACTGGTCCGTGTGTCTGTCCTTACATCACTAGCATACTGTTTTGATTAATGTAGCTCTGCAGTTAATTTTGAGATCCAGTAGTGTGAGCCTTCCAACTTAGATATTTTTCAAGAGTGTTTGGCCATTTGGGGTCCCTAGACATCCCACTGAATTTTAGGGCATATTTTTCTATTTCTGAAAACATATTTTTAAGATTTTGAAATGGATTACACTGAATCTGTAGATCACTTTGGGTAGTGCTGACTTCTTTCTTCCAGTCCATGAACATGGAATGGCTTTCCATTTATTGTTGTTACTTTCTTTCTGTGGTGTTCTGTAGTTTTCAGTGTATGTCTTCCTCCTTAATTAACTGCCAAGTATTTTGTTATTTTTAATGCTATTGTAAATGGACTTATCTTAAATTTCTTTGTTCATTGTTACTGTTTACAAAGGGCAACTGATTTTGTGTGTTGGTTTTGTATCCTTAAACTTTGTTGAATTTGATTAGTTCTAAGTGTTTTCTGCATATAAGATCATGCACTTTGTGAACAGAGATAATTTCATTCCTTCCTTGCCAAGTTCAAAGTCTTTTTTAACTAGTTCCTCTGCCTAGAAATTCCAATGCCATGTTGAATACAAGTAGCAAAAAGCTGGCATCCTTGAGAAAAAGCTTTCTTTCAGTCTTTCTCCATTGAGTATGATGTTACCTGTGAGATTTTTATATGTGGACTTTATTGTGTTGAGGTAGTTTCCTTCTATTCCTAGAGTGTTGAGTGTTTTTATCAAAAAAAGCCTGTCAAATATTGTTAAATTCTTTTTCTGCATCAGTTGATGTTATCATATGGGTTTTCCTCCCTTCATCCTGTCAATATAGTGTATTAATTCATTTTCAGTTGTTGAACTATCCTTGAATTGCAGGAATAAATACACTTGTTCAGTTTATAGACCTTTTAATGTGATGTCTCAGTTGCTAATATTGTTTAGGATTTTTTCATCAATATTCATCAGGGATATTAATCTGTAGGGGTTTTTTTTTCCCTTCTGTTGTAGTCTGGCCTTGGTGTCAGGGTAGTTAGTACTCGCCTTATAGAATGAGTTAGGAAGTTTCTCTTGAATTTTTTGGAAATCTTTGAGGACTGGTGTTATTTCTTGTTTAAATGGTGGGGTAGAATTCACCAGTGAAGCCATCAGTTGCAGAGTTTTCCTTTGTTGGGAGGTTTTTGATTACTGATTTAAACTCCTAGTTATAGGTCTATGTAGATTTTATTTGTTCATGATTCAGTCTTAGTAAGGTTTTACATTTCTAGGAATATATCAATTTCATCTAGGTTATCCAGTTTATAGGGGTACAGCTGCTCATAGTGCTCTCATCCCTCTATTTCTGTAGAATCTTTACTAATACTCCTACGTTTATGTCTGCGTTTAGTAAGTTGAATCCTCCCCCCCACCCCCCGCCCTTGGTCTAGTTAAAGATTTTTCTACCCTTAAAATCATTTTGAAAAACTATTTTGCTTATCTCAGTTTTAATCTTGCACTAGCTTTAGGTTTATTCTTTTTCTAGTTACTTTTAGAATATTTATTTTATATACTTATATATTAAGGTGGCGTTTAGTTATAAATTTCCTTCTTAGCATTGCTTTTGTTGCATCACATAAGTTTTGTTATGTTGTGTTTTGCTTAATATATTTTGAAGGTCTGTTATTAGATGTGTAAACGTTTATAACTGTTTTTTGGTTTTTTTTTTTTAAAGATTTTATTTATTTATTTGACAGAGAGAGACACAGCGAGAGAGGGAACACAAGCAGGGGGAGGGGGAGAGGGAGAAGCAGGCTCCCCGCCGAGCAGGGAGCCCGATGCGGGACTCGATCCCGGGACTCCAGGGTCACGACCTGAGCCGAAGGCAGTCGCTTAACCGACTGAGCCACCCAGGCGCCCAACGTTTATAACTGTTTAATTTTGATGTATTTTAAACCTATTAATATGTAATGTCCTTCACTGGTCTCTTGTAACCTTTTTAGATTTAAGGTGTTTTTTGCCTGATAATAGTATGGCCACCACTGCTCCCTTTGGTTACTATTTGCATGGAATATCTTTATCCATCCTTTGATATTTAACCCATTTATGTCTTTGGATCTGAAGTCAGTCTCTTGTAGACAGCATAAAATTAGATCGTGTTTTTAAATCCATTTCATCAATCTCTGTCTTTTGACTAGAGTTCAGTTCATTTACATTTAAAGTAATTTTTGATGAGGAATTAATGTGATTATGATATTTATGTGTCTTATACCTTTGTGTCCTTCATTTTCTATGTGTGTTTTGTGTTTAGTTGAATTTTTTATAGTAAAACATTTTCTCATTTCCTTTTGTGTATATTATATAGCTACTTCTTTGTGGTTACCTTAGGGATTCCATTTAACATCCTAAATTAATAACACTCTAATTTGAATTTATGGCAGCTTAACCTCAGTGTATAAAAACTCTGCTATTTTTTTTTTAAAGATTTTATTTATTCATTTGACAGAGAGACACAGCAAGAGAGGGAACACAAGCAGGGGGAGTGGGAGAGGGAGAAGCAGGCTTCCCGTGGAGCAGGGAGCCTGATGTGGGGCTCGATCCCAGGACCCTGGGATCATGACCTGAGCCGAAGGCAGATGCCTTAATGACTGAGCCACCCCGGCACCCCAAAACTCTGCTCTTATATATAACCCTGTCTTCATCCCCTTTATGTCACAAAATTACATCTTTAAGCATTGTGCATCTGAAAACATAGACCAGCAACTATTTTAATAGTCTCTTAAATTATGTAGACAAAAAGTAGAGGTACAAATCAAAACTAGAATACTAGCTTTTATACCTACCCATGTATACCTTAATTAGAAATATTTATTTCTTCTTATGGCTTTGAGTTCCTGTCCTTTGTCCTTTCATTTCAACCCAAAGAAACTCCTGTTAGCACTTCTTGCAGGGTAGGTTGTAGTGGAATCTGTCTCCTTCAGTTTTTATCTAGTGATGTTTTAATTTCTCCTTCATTTTTTTTTTTTTTTTTAAGATTTTTATTTATTTGCGAGAGAGAGAATGAGAGACAGAGAGCATGAGAGGGAGGAGGGTCAGAGGGAGAAGCAGACTCCCTGCTGAGCAGGGAGCCTGATGTGGGACTCGATCCCGGGACTCCAGGATCATGACCTGAGCCGAAGGCAGTCGCTTAACCAACTGAGCCACCCAGGCGCC
>NC_138377.1:103720688-103740042 GCF_054177405.1 Leptonychotes weddellii
TTTTTTTTTTTTTTTAAGATTTTTATTTATTTGCGAGAGAGAGAATGAGAGACAGAGAGCATGAGAGGGAGGAGGGTCAGAGGGAGAAGCAGACTCCCTGCTGAGCAGGGAGCCTGATGTGGGACTCGATCCCGGGACTCCAGGATCATGACCTGAGCCGAAGGCAGTCGCTTAACCAACTGAGCCACCCAGGCGCCCAATTTCTCCTTCATTTTTGAAGGAATCTTGCCAAATATATTTTTGGTGGACAGGTTTCTTTTCCTTTTAGCAATTTGAATATATCAAATCCCACTGCCTTTTAACCCCCAAGATTTCTTATTTATTTATTTAAGAGAGAGAGAACAAGCAAGGTGAGGGGCAGAGGGAGAAGCAGACTCCTTGTTGAGCAGGGAGCCCAATGCAGGGCTCCCTCTGGGACTCTGGGATCATGACTTGAGCTGAAGGCAGACGCTTAACTCATGGAGGCACCCAGGCACCCAGAAGCCCCCAAGGTTTCTGATGAGAAATCTGATAACCTTATTGAGGATTCCTTTTCATACTTGTTGCTTTCAACGTTCTATCTTTGGCTTTAGAAAGATTGATTTAAATGTGTCTTGGTGGGTCTCTTTTGACTTTCCCGTATTTGGAGTTCAATGAGCTTTGACTGTTCAAATCTGCTGTTGAAATTCACCCTCTAGTGAAAGTTTTTATTGTGCCTTTCTGCTCCAGAATTTCTTTGGTTCCTTTTATAACTTCTCTTTGTGTTCCCGTTTTAGTCATTTTCGTAATTTCCTTTAGTTCTTTGATAATACTTAAGTGTCTGTTTAGTAAGCTCAAAGTGGTGCTTCCTTGGGGCCAGTTTCTATTCCTCTAAATAGATCTAGTTTCTCTTTTTCTTTGTATGCCTTGCAATTTTCTTTTTGAAAATTGGGCATTTCACTATTATAGTATAGTAATTCTGACAGAAATTTCCTTGAATGCCAGAGTTCTGTCTTTGCAGAGTAGCTGGGTGCTAGAGCATTCTTGCAATGCTTAGCTAGGCTTGCTCTGATCCTAGGGATCAGACTGAGGTGAAAACCAAATGTCTTAGATCTTTCCTGAGCATGTGTTTTGCCTGGGTGTGCATATGGCATTCTAAATCTCCTCCTCCCCCCCCATTTTATAAAGATTTTATTTATGAGAGAGAGAGGAAGCACAGCGGGGGGGGGGGTGGCAGGCAGAGGGAGAGGCAGGCTCCCCACTGAGCAAGGACCCTGGGATCATGACCTGAGCTGAAGGCAGATGCTTAACTGACTGAGCCATCCAGGTGTCCCTCATCCTTCCCTCTTGCGGCGCTGCTTCTCAATGTCCAGTTTTCAAAAACTCTCACCCCAGCTGCTTCTTTGCTAGGGCTTATGTGACCTATTCTGTCTCCACCCTTAATCTCTCACCCCAGGTGTCTGAATCGGTAGTCACCTTGCAGGTTTTACAAGTAATGCCCGCCATTTTTCCTGCCTGAATTCCAAGTTAATAGCAAAACAAAGATGAACACTTTGAGTGAGTCCTTCTGGTATCCTCCAGACAGATGAGGCATACAAGATGATTTGCAAATTAAGTCTACCTCCTCTGGATTGAGGGTAGGAACTGGGAACCAGGCTTCTGCCACTTTTTAATAAGACTGCCACTGCACTGGGGCAAAGGTGAGAAAAACATCTTCAAACATTCATACCATTTTGAAGATGGGTTTTTCTTTAGTGGGCAGAGTCTTGGTTGCTGTGAACCTTTTACTGTTTTCCAGAGCTCTGACAATGTAGGTTCATATATTTGCTGCTTTTTTGGTTTTGTTGGGGAACAAGAGCTCAGAGTGTCCAGTCTACCATTTTGCTGGTGTCACTCAGGTCACTGATGTTTCACTCCTATCTGTAATTCTAGTATCATGACAAGACCTTGAATAGAGTATGTTTTATTTTTTTTTATTTTTTATTTTTTTAAAGATTTTTATTTATTTGACAGAGAGAGACACAGCGAGAGAGGGGAACACAAGCAGGGGGAGCGGGAGAGGGAGAAGCAGGCTTCTCGCTGAGCAGGGAGCCCAATGCGGGGCTCGATCCCAGGACCCTGGGCTCATGACCTGAGCCGAAGGCAGACGCTTAACGACTGAGCCACCCAGGCGCCCCTAGAGTATGTTTTAGATAAATATATGGTGAATTTTGGTTAATCAGACTTGGAAGTATTTTGTAAATGTTAAGAAAATGGTCTAAAAATTCTCACTCTGATCATTCTGTTTAAAATTAAATTAAAAGGAATATATTTTCTCCCAATTCCTTATCAATCTTGCCTTTTTTGCTGGTTGTGAGGACAGTTTATATACACTTTCTGAGATGAAAATGCTGCATACCCTCTTAGTACAAAAACATTAAATGAAGTTTATTGGCTTCTGCTAATGTTTTCTACTTTATAGCACCATATATTCTTATACCTGTCTCAGTTGCTGTGTAGGGCAGAAATGAAATATATAAAATGAAAATAACATGTTTTGCAAATATTTTGCTATTCTCTACATAGGTGCAATATATATATATTTGTACTTTCCTTTTCTTTTTCTTTCATTTTGTTATTATGTTCATTTAGGCAACATATAGTACATAGTTTTTGATGTAGTGTTCAGTGATTCATTAGTTGTGTATAACACCCAGTGCTCATCACAACACGTTCCCTCCTTAATAATCATCACCTGGTTACCCTGGTTACCCCATCCCCCCACCCCCCTCCCTTCTGTAACCCTAATTTTGTTTCCCAGTTTCCAGAGTCTCTCATACTTTGTCTCCCTCTCTGATCTTCCCATTCAGTTTTCCCTCCCTTTCCCTATGGTCCTCTATGCTGTTCCTTTTGTTCCACATATGAGTGAAACCATATGATAATTGTCTTTCTCTGCTTGACTTATTTCACTTAGCATAATACCTTCCAGTTCCATCCATGTTGATGCAAATGGTGGGTATTCATCCTTTCTGATGGCTGAGTAATATTCCATTGTCTATATGAATCACTTCTTCTTTATCCATTCATCTATTGAAGGACATCCCGGCTCCTTCCACAGTTTGGCTCTCATGGGCAAAGCTGCTATGAACATTGGGGTGCATGTGCCCTTCTTCCAAGTGTTTGAATTTCTTCCAAATTGTTTCTTGTGATTGAGTTCCAATTTCAAAGCATTATGGTCTGAGAATATGCAAGGAATAATCTCAATCTTTTGGTATTGGTTGAGACCTTATTTGTTACCCAATATGTGATCTATTCTGGAGAAAGTTCCATGTGCACTCGAGAAGAAAGAGTGTTCTGTTGTTTTAGGATGGAATGTTCTGTATATATATATGAGGTCCATCTGGTCCAGTGTGTCATTGAAAGCCTGTGTTTCCTTGTTGACCTTCTGCTTAGATGATCTGTCCATTGCTGTGAGTGGAGTGTTGAAGTCTCCTACTATTAAGGTATTATTATCCATGTTTCTTTATTTTGGTTATTATTTGGTTTATATAATTGGCTGCTCCCATGTTGGGGGCATAGATATTTACAATTGCTAGATCTTGTTGGATAGATCCTTTAAGTACGATATAGTGTCCTTCTACATCTCTTACTACAGTTTTTGGTTTAAAATCTAATTTGTCTGGGGGTGCTGAGTGGCTCAGTCGGTTAAGTGGCTGCCTTCGGCTCAGGTCATGATCCCAGGGTCCTGGGATCGAGCCCCGCATTGGGCTCCCTGCTTGGCGGGAAGCCTGCTTCTCCTTCTCCCGCTCCCCCTGCTTGTGTTCCCTCTCTTGCTGTCTCTTTCTCTCTGTCAAATAAATAAATAAAAATCTTTAAAAAAATAAAATCTAATTTGTCTGATATGAGAATTGGTACTCCAGCTTACAGAATCCTCAGTATATATTGCAGGGTTGGTTTGGTGGTCACACATTCTTTCAGTTTCTGCCTGTCCTAGAAACTCTTTATCTCTCTGTCCATTCTGAATGACAACCTTGCTGGATAAAGTATTCTTGGCTGCATATTCTTCTTAGTACCTTAAATGTCTTGCCAGCCCTTTCTAGCCTGCCAGGTTTCTGTGGATAGGTCTGATGTTATTCTGAAGTTCCTCCTTCTATATGTAAGAAATCTCTTCCCCCTAGCTGTTCTCAGGATAGCTTCTTTGGCTTTGCAAGCTTCACTATTTTATGTCAGGGTGTTGATCTATTTTTATTGATTTTGGTAGGGGTCTTCTGTGCCTTTTAGACATGAATGCTTGTTTTCTTCCCCAGATTAGGGAAGTTCTCACCTATCATTTGCTCAAATATACCTTCTAGTCCTCTCTCCTCTCTTCACCCCCTTGGGGATCCCAAAATTCTGACATTGCAATGTTTCATGGCATCATTAATCTGTCCAAGCCTTTTTTCATGACCTATTAGCTTCCTAAACCTGTTTTCCTCAATTTCCTTCCTTTCTATCAGCCTGTCTTCTATGTCACTTATTCTCTCTTCTGCCTCACTTACCCTAGCTATTAGAGCATCCAATTTAGACTGCATCTCATTTATAGCATTTTTAAGTTTGGCCTGATTAGATCTCATTTCTGCCCTTAGAGATTCTATAGTCACTAATGCTTTTTACAAGGCTAGGTATTGACTTTATGATTGCTATCCTGAATTCTATCTCTGATATCTTGCTTATATCCATATCCATTAGTTCTGCGGCAGAGGACATTGTGTTTGGTTCTTTTCTTTGTTGAGAGTTCCTCCATCATTCTGTCGAGGGATGGTTGAGCAAATGAACAGAGTCCAAAATATCAACCATGACCCAAGCAAAATGCACCCTAGAACAATTCCAAAGTGGTCAGAAGCTACCAGATGTGCAAACAAAGCCAAGATGATCCAAAACAGTAAAAAAAAAAAAAAAGGGGGGGGGATTATAATTTCTCAGGATGGACAAGGCAGAGTGATCTGCCTGTTCCTGATTGATTTTTGGTCTGTTTTGGAAGACACTGTATCTCCAAATTGCAAAGAAACCAGAACTTACATATATATCAAGATAAAATTGAATAGAGTGCAAAACGGACTAGTATGGAGCATAAATTTATAAAACGGCATAAATCTGTAAAATCTATAGTTAAAAAGTAACTTAAAGACATAAGTTGGGAAATAATCTATTTGAAACGGGAATAGGGTAAAAAAAAAAAAAAAATGTAAAATTTTAGCCTGAAGTATAAATGAGTCATGAGGGAACACTTGGAGCTCAATATATTATTTTCCCCTGGCGCTGGAGTTTTACAGTCCTGTGGGAAATAAGCTTGTCATTCATCAGTTTTCCCAATTTGTCTTCTGGGGTAGGGGCCTTCTATTCAGCTTTTCAGGCATCTTTGCCTGAGTGGAGTTGCCATACCCCTTGTCCTGGGGATGGGCTTAATGTTAGCTGGTCGTCTGTGTGGCTTTTGTTCCTTTCAGCTTTCCACTTCTCTTCAGAGGGTCAGAGCAAATATGGCCGTGCGGGAATCCCTGGCCCAGAGCCACAAGGTCGTGGTTCCTTTTCCTCAATAAATCCTCCAGGTCAAACCATCTCCACTTCTCTGTGTACCAAACTCCGCAGCTTTGCCCTATCTGTACCCGCTGCAACTCTCCCAGGGGAGTTCCAGGGACCTTTGGGCATCTCTGCGCTTTGTGCCTTTCCAGTTGCAAGCGGCCGTGGGCTCACGCGTGCACCCTCTTCTGCAGCTCCCAGGTCGCGGCAGGGTGCCGCTCTAGTGTCCTTTCGAGTGCCACACTGCCCTGAGAGCTGTTGTCCTGTTGTGGGCGCAAGCCATTTCCTATCTCCTCTGGAATGTTAAAGAGCCTGCACCTTCTAGTCCTTTTCAGGTTCCTCAGAGAGCGGCCTTCCTACCAGCCCAGGTCTTGGTTTATGGTGACCGGAGCTGAGAGTCCCTTCCTGGCTTGCTGACCATAACCAGTCTCCCCGCTCCACTGCTTGGGCACTCTATCAGTTCAGGCTTCCCCATTTTTTCTGAGCCTCCTGGAATCCTGAGACAATGATCCCCCTAGAATTCTGCTCTATTCATCCCAGGGATGTCTCTCACTGGAGCAGATTTCTAAGGTTCCAATTTTATGCTCCATTGTTATATCACTCTCCCTCCGTTTATCTCCCGGTATTTCCCCCCCGAAGATTCAAGGTTCCGCACCTCCTGCCTTGCAAAAAGTAGTCATTTTTGTGCTTGAAGAGATCCACATAAATCTCACAGCTCAGATTGAATTTGTGTGTTCATAATGGTTTGGTAAATATCCAGCTAAATTCAAGGGACCAGATGAAACAAGGTCCCGTACTCTGCCGCCATCCTGAGGATCCCCCCCTCCCCCATCACATAGGACCATTAAAATAACTTTCTGGTGACACATTCTTCACATTATGTAGATATTTTGTTCTCTTAACAAGGATGTTATTACTAATGCTTACTATGTTTTGTTATTTTAGGATTTTCATTAAGCAGCCTCCTACCCAGTTTCTACAAGTGAAAATCAAGTCAGTCATCTAAAAATCTCACAATTTCCAAACAAGAGGATTTAGAGTCTTCTGTTGTCATTAAAACTGAATTTATGGAGGTGATAATCTGGGTTAGATTGTGTGGGAACAAAATGACAAAGACAGTTTCATTTTTTTCTCAAAAAATTCTGTAGAATGCATAGAAAATTTTCAGATTTGTTAAAGTTTTACATTCTTTGCATGTTCAATGTGTTAAACTTGCAATATAAATCATTGGCAAAGCTTTTGCTATCTGGCCTCTTTTACAAATTTGAGAAATTGCTGTCTGCTCATGATCCATTTTTAGGCAAAGTTGAGAGAACTGTAAGTGGTGAAGTGGCCTACTGAATGCCCTTCTTTAGATAGGTCACAGTAGATTATTATGTCATTATGTAGTGTGTCTATTTCTAAGTTTTAATCCCAAGGTCTGCCTTCCCTCCTTTTACTTAGATGGCTTGTGAGGAGTTTAGTTCTACTTGCATAAAGGGAATGGAAATGTAATTTCTTGAAGTAGACTTTTACAGAGCAAATTACAGCAGGATTGTGCTGTGAAAGCATAAAAAGGAAGTATTTTAAATGTCTTGCTTAAACCATCCTGTCTGATCATCACTTGAGAGAAGGCAGTTCAGTGTATGAAGACACTTTAAGAATATAATCTTTCCTTCTCTTGTGCTCTTTTCTCACATATGATCTGTTCTCCAGTTTCATAAATGAGTATATAAAAGTTGCCATTTCTAGGAATTTAGTATGTTTTTAGCTGAAAAAATTATCCTTTAATTCTTGCTTTTGTTTAACACAGGTCTTCAAAATTGTAATTATTTCATCTTAACTTTAAATTCCTGTTCCTTTCCATGCAACATCAAGACTTCTAGAGGTAGGGTAGATGGCTTTTGTTTTCATCAATACTACAGTTGTTTCTATTCAGTTTCTCCCCTTTCTGTTCTGCACCAAGATCACAACCTTGTGGTCAAATGAATTTACATAACAAGCCCCCAAAACTCAGATATACAAAGGGACCCTATAACCTCAAATATCGTATTGAAACGATCCTACAGCAGACTCACCTTTGGGAAGTAGTAAAACGTTTTGTAGGAGTACTGATTTGAAAAATAAAATAATCCATTCAATCATCATGCTCATTTTGTTCAGATTTTTAGTTTTTCAGATCCTTTTTCCTCTAGTATTCAAACAACACTTGTTAATATCAGAGACAAGGAAAATTTACAAAGTATTTTCCTTATGTGCTATGTAGGCATATCCAAAGACTTGAATTTTGAGTATTGAGTACCCATTTGGTAATAGGTAACCAATGTCAAATAACAGAAAAGCTTAACAACTAAAGGCTAGATATTAATATTCACAGATAAAAAACTCTAAAACTTTTCTTTGGACTTTCTTCAGGAAGTTAAGAATCAGGATAACCACACAATAAACATGTGGTTTAAGTATTTTTATCATATACATATACAGCAAGAGAAAACCTTTTAATGTAAAAACTGAGAAAGTGATTAAAAATAGAAAAGCAGAAAGGTTAATACCTTTGATTTCACTTACCTTGCAGGTTTTCTGCTGTTCTGTTAGAACCACTGACCATTACAAACGTACCATACATTAGACATATACTGTCTTAGGTAGAATAAGCTAATATAAACATCTATTATAATGAAGAACAGTGGCTGAGGCAAGATTGATGTTAATTTCTATCTTGTAAGACAGTATGGAGATAGGCAATCCAAGCCACGTATGTTAGCACTTCAACAAAATTGTACAGCAACCCAGGACCCTTCCTTCTGTGTGATTCTCTTCTCCAGTAATGTTGCCTCTTCTGGAGAGTTCAAGATGTCTCACTACCAGATCCACTTCCAAGCAACAAGCTCAAGAAAGGGCAAAAAAATAGTCACACCCCTTACATTTCACTGGCCACAACAGTCAATGGCAAGGGACACTGGGAAATGTAGTCTTTGTTATTGCAGGCATGTGCCTAGCTGAAAATCAAAGGTTCTATCACTATGTGAAGAAATGTCACTAGGGAAAATTGGTGTTCTCTGAACATATCTCATATAGATATTAGCATAGTTAGAAATACAAGCTTAAAAATCATTCTACTGGGAACATGGCAGGATTTACTAGCTGACAACTACTATTCTGAGTTTTCATTTCTAAAGTATTGTTTACTTCTGTCATTCAGTCACCAAAAGCAATGACATACAAAACACTGAGTTTCCAAGGTATGTTTTATTGGCATAAAACCAAAATAAGGTGATGCAATGGTCTGGTCGTCGGTTGGCTATATAGAACTAGGTGAAGAAAAGGATTTTTCTCTTATAATTTCTTCATTGAGGGAAAAGGAAAATTTTTTCCTTATAAAGTAGTAAAATACCGATTAGTCTTGGCAACTTATTTGACTAAGCAACTTTTGGGTACTAGAACAAAAATAGTTAATTTTTATCAAATAAGTAAAAAGTCTAATAATTTTGTTACAGCTTCTGAAAAAATTGGCAAAACTGTAAAGCAGAGAAAGATTTCTCAAGCTATCCATGTATTTTTTTCTCCATTAAGGGAGAAAAAAATGTCTTCATGATTTTGCTAAAAGATCTAACAATGCAGAGGTAGTCATGGAATGTCTTAAATCTCCATCCTATTGATAAATCCTCTTTCAATCTTCCTATGCAGAAGACTGTTTATAAAGTCACATTACACAGCAGCTATACAACCTGGTACAATAAAGCCATAATCAGGGTTGTGCCTCATGATGGAAAAGCTCTCAATTCTGTTTGTGTTTTGTTATGTACGAAGTTGTCCTTCATCTAACTTATTAAAAACTACCCCTAATATAATCTTTAGTCAAAGCTACAAAACTGATACATATAAAGTTATTATTTTTCTGAAATACACATATCCCAGTTTCCATTTTCTAGGAAAGGTGGAGCCCAAAAATTATTCTATACTGTGAAAGCCACTTTACAGGAGGCTTTATTTAGGCGACCCAAGATGAATCAGTGCCATTATTGTTGTATAGCTGTGAAACAGATCATCATCCTTTACCTCATTACATTTCTTCAATATAAAGTTCCCAGTGACTATGCGATCGCATCCAATTTCTCCATTTCCAAAGAAGCCAAATAAAGGAACACTAGGAAAAAATTTTCTGAATGCATCAGCTTCAACGTTCCCCTTGGCTCTATAATACTGAAAGCCCCGGCCAACACATGCAAACATGAAGCCAATGGTATTCCGTTCTGGAATGTTGGCAGCTTTAAGGCGCTGCATTGCAGCCTCAACAGTCTTCTCGTCATTGACATCCTCGTTGAGTAGCACGGTGGCACTCTGGATTCGGTGTCCACTAAATGACAGTCCAACTACACCAGTGGCATCAATATCCAGAGGGTGTCTGTAATTTAGAAGAGTGTGGTATGTGATACATCATAAAACAAAATATAAACTTTAAAGTGTAAAAGAAAACTCCTGATTCACTGGTTAGGAGCTGCTGCCTTTAAGAGCCTACACCCAGTCTGAGGCTCACCTTCCCAGATAAAAGCAGTGTAATAGGGATTAAAAATTAAATTATGAATACATTTAAAAGAACACAGGGAAGCAGATCTATGGAAGTTACGTAAGCAACTATTTTTTTAGTCAAAAATTTGAGGGGCAAATGCATCTCCGCAAAGATTTCTGAAAACCATCCTGGGTTTTTAGAAAGATATAAAGGATCCTTAAACCTTTCTCACTTTCTTAAAGGAATCTTAAAAATTTTATTCATACGCACAATGATATCTGTTAAATAAAGTTTTCTGGTATTATTTACATGTTTGGTATCCTTCTCCCCCTTATCTCGGCTGTCACATTCTAAAAAAGATACATTAGATATTTAATCATGGACGATAATGTTATTAAGAACCTGTTAACTCCAGAAGTTTTAGCTTTAAATGTTGTTTGGTCCATAAAGAAACAAGATTCCATTGCTGTGTCTTATTTATTACTTTCAGCCTAGAATTCAGCTTAACCTAAAGGTAAAAACATGTTTTGTTTATATTTGCCTGTTTTTCTTAAGGAAATATTTTATCCTTACTAAAGAAAACATAAAGTGTCAAAGTTATAAAGCATAATACAGTGAACACCTACAGGGGAAAAACAAATACCTTATTATTTCTATCATGTTTACGAACATGTGAGTTGATGAAATGGGCAAGATTCACTGGGCTAACAAGAAACTTAACTCAAAAAGCTTAAGTGACTAAGATAATAAGGCTAGCTTAGTAGCAAAACCTGTTTCTGAGGAGAATCCACCTTCTGAAGTCCACTGCTCCTTTAACTTTATTACATTTACTCTTTGGCCTACCATTGCAACGTGTATGTCAATATCTTGCCTCAAAGAATGACTTACCTTTTTTTTTTGGCAAGGTGGTATCTGGACACTATTAAAATGGAGCTTTGATTTACTCAATGGCTTCTCTTACCCACTGACACAGTGGGAAGACCACATTAAAATTAATGTGTCGTGAAAAGGGTAATAATTCTTCAGGGATATTTCCCACAATAGGTATAAAAAGATGATATACAGACACCTGACCACACTAACAAGCTCGCATATCAGACGCTGTATGTCTGGTCTTGAGTGCGATTGACATTTCAAAGGTAAATGAGGTATTAAATCATCACTACCCTATTGTATACAATTTAGAGGTAAAAGCAAAGACAGAGAAAATCAGGCAAGAGGAGAAATAATCCACAGGTAATTACTGAGAATTAGGTGTATTTATGTATGAAGTCCAATGTCTGATATCCTACTGCTTAGAATTCAGTGCACTTGCTTTCCTCGCTTCTTCCTCACCGGTAGTCCAGGGACCTCGATTTAGCTACAGGTGACCCTTGAACAACATGCGTCCATTTACATGTGGATTTTTCTTGATAAGTACAGTACTGTAAATGTATTTCCTTATGATTTTTATAATAACATTATGTTTTCTTAGCTTTCCTTCTTGTAAGAATACATATATGTGTTAATTGTTCATGTTACCGGTACGGCTTCTGGTCAACAGTAGGCTACTAGTAAAGTTGTTGGGGAGTCACAAGTTATACATGGATTTTCAACTGCGCAGGCATTGTTCAAGGGTCATCTGTATTTGCTTTCCCTGATCCCTGATCAGCTGAAGCCGATCAATCAGTGGAGACTTCCAGAAGGGAAATTTTAACTGGGATGATTTGCATTGCTTTTAAAGACACTGATCTCTAACATCTGTTGCCATTTCACCACTCTAGTATCCAAGCACTAAACACAAATATAGTGAGAAATGAATACTAGTGTTTGCAGGAAGTATCTGGGGATAAGAAGTTTTCATTTTCCTACTTTTGGATATTCATGTCCATTTAATCAGCTCAGACTCAAAAAATACTACAAACTCTCATTCAAAATGGAAAGGGAGTAATGGTTCCGAAGGTAACTGAAGCAAGTATTACTCATCTTCGAAAGCAAAAGCCTTAGTAACAAATTCAAAAAGAAGCTTTCAAAAAGATCTACTATAACATTTCCCAAAATGTGTGCCAAGTCATACCAACAGGCATCCAAGATGCTCCACAGATTTGAGAACTGTCATTCCCTCTCTAGAGGATTTCTATAGCACTGGGCATATCAGAGGCTCTAAGAAGTTTTACCATGAAGATTCACTGTTTAAGCATGTGTTTCCTTTAGAGGAGAAAACAGAACTATAGAGGAAGTGATCACTGCAGTTGTATAGGGTACAGAGTTGTCAGGGGAGATACCAATAGACAATGTTGAAAATCAATTGTGAGTATGAATCCAATTAAGAATAAGTTATTAGAAGACAACATAAAAATTTCATTCTTTAACTGTAAGCATAATTATGTGGAGTATTATAAAATGGAATGAACCGTTAGCTTAGCAATTCTGTAAACGGGTATTTTAAAAACCCAAGGTAAGAAAAACCTGAGAACATTTCTGGTCATGTATAGGTGAAATCAGAAGCACACGAGACATACTTGTCAGAGGTCAGTGATGCCAGGTTGTCTACCTGGCCTCCAGCCAAGATGACGTTCATATCACTGAAAGTGCTGACGACTCGCTGCAGATAATTACTGGCTCCCACCTTACAGCAATTATAGCCAAATACCAGGACCACACGAAGCTCAGGGTTATCTAAAAGGCCTGCAGAGAAAAGAGCAACAATTAAAGATAGCCTTCAAAGAGGTATATCAAATTTTATTACTATCTTATTTTATACATTTTTGCAAAATGAAATGTTTCTGCTAATGACTTGCAGTTATGTGCAGTTTACTGCTGAAGCTATCCTGTTTCCTTTTTAATTTTTTTTTTACAAACGTTAACACTGTTCAAAATGTTTGCTGCAATTTTCCCCATTAAAAAAATGAAACAGCTATTTGAAAATAATACAACCCACACTCAACACAAATTAGGAAGCAGCTATGGGACTGAGGAGCACCTGTGGTGGAGCTTGATGTAATCGCTATACAGGCCACCACCTGGAATGAAAGGGAATGCTGGTTTACACAGAACAGAGTTAGCAGTAGTGATAATGTAAAGATCTGGAGAAAACAGAAAAGGTGCCAACCACCTGTAGTATGTTTAATGGTGGTCCCCCCAAAAATGTATCATCAATGTGGAACCCATTTGGGAAAAGGGTCTTTGCAGATGTGATTAAGGATCTTGAGATGAGATCATCTGTTATTATCCAGGCAGGCTCCATAAATACTATGATAAATGTCCTTAGAAGAGATATACAAGAGACACAGACATAACAGGAGGCAATGTGACACAGAAGCAGAAACTGGAGTGATGCAACCATAAGGACTATCAATAATCACCAGAAGGTGGAAGAGATAAAGAAGAGATTCACCCTAGAGTCTCCAAAGGGGGTGCCGCCCTTTCAACACCTTGATTTCAGACTCTCGTACTGTGACAGGATACATTTCTGTTGCTTTAAGTCCCTAAGTTTGTGGTCATTTGTTACAGCAGCCTCAGGAAACTGATACATCATGAAAATACATATAGGCCCAATGCACCTTTTCCAAGAAAGGGGGTGGGAGTGAAGATGGATTTCAAACTCTTTCCAAAGCAAGAAAATGTTCAATTCTGTAGCATATGGACAAAAGGAGCTTCCATTAGGGGACGATATAGCCCAAAAGGAGACCTGCTATACTCCTGCACTCCCTCACAAACTGCCCAGCTTTCACCTGAGCCTCTGGGCACTTTAAGACTATCAATTTGAAATTTTCTGGCATTATCAAACTCGTAATTAGAAAGGAAAAAAAAATCCAACACCTAACCCACACTCCTGTTTCCACTGAGTCAGCCACATGACTTCCATCTTGACAGACCTAAGGTGAAGGTCATCAGAAATCAGGCTCATGGGGCACCTCGGTGGCTCAGTCATTAAGCGTCTGCCTTTGGCTCAGGTCACGATCCCAGGGTCCTGGGATCGAGCCCTGCATCGGGCTCCCTGCTCAGCAGGAAGCCTGCTTCTCCCTCTCCCACTTCCCCTGCTTGTGTTCTTGCTCTACCTCTCTCTGTCAAATAAATAAGTAAAATCTTAAAAAAAAAAAAGAAATCAGGCTCATTAAGGAAATTGAGGTGTGGGGCAGGGGAATGACTAATTACTAACACCAAATAATGGCTTATCAAGGGATACTTCCACTGGTCCACTTTTAATTCTCTACACAATAAATCACTGATCTGGAGAATGAAAAGGATATTACTATACAAATCTAATACTTTCATGATACCATATACCCTAAACCATTACTAAAAGGTCTTTTTTCCCCACAAAGACCAGAGCAGCACATTTGGAGAGAATGTTTTTTCTTTTCTAAAATGAATTTTCAGGGTTGGAAGAGGGCTGTGGGATCAATTGTCTAGTCTTACTTTACAAGGGCTCCTAATCCCAGAAAAGTGACCAGCCCAGGAGAGTAATATGGTAGGCTCTAGATTAAAACCCACACCTCCTCTCAGAGTTTTAGGTTTCAGAAACCTAAAGCTTCTAAATCTCTACCTTCCCTACTGTTTTCTAAGCTCTAGACCCTCTTTTATAATTGTCTACTAAACATTCTCATCTGAGTATTTTAAAGGCACCGCCCTCATTTATTTAACAAACACACAGCCAGTACTTTCCACATCTTCCTCCAGTGGTATTGCTCTACAACTGAGGGAGGCATGGTGGGCTGGGGACTGTATTCTGCCACCACTGTGGCCTGGGAGTAAGCCCCCGCCACCCTCTTAAGGTCTGAATTTTCTAGCCCTCTGTTCCCATATCTAAATGAAGCTGACCACAAGGGCAAGAAAGCATAAAAGATCATTGACACCGCCTTCCTGTCACTTAAGTTTTTTATGGGCTGGGTAGCTTCTAAAACAAAGCAAGTACCATCAGTTAGGTTTTAGCAACATTTTTCTCTGCTTTGCATCTGATCACTGCAAGTGCCTCCCTCAAGATTCTCTATGAAATCTCCATATAATTTAAAAACTTAGTCCTTCGATAGAATCCCAGGAATTCAGCTGGATAGGGATCAAACCATTCCGAACACCTGCGAACTCAACAGGATATTGAAGAAAAGAATAGCAGCAACTCTCTAAACAGAAAAGCAACCACTTTCTGGAAGGTAGGACGTGCAGAGAAGTGAATCCGAGGCGATATTTGGGAGGATAGACAGTGGGGGAGGGGGCCTCCGTCCGCTGCTTCTGGCAAGTGATAGAGCCGCGGAACACAAAATCGCAACTTTTAGAAGGCGGCTCTGCTGAGGGACGTCACTCCAGTGGCTAAGCGGGGGTGGAACCCTCGTGGGACAGTGTGGTCTCAGGACCCTCGGGGTCACAGAAAGACCAGGGGTGCCTGAGTGCAGCAGAGCTCCCAGGTATCGGAGCAGGGAAGCCGGCTGCAGAGACGGAGCCGAGGAGTGGGCTCTCAGTTCGGGGTTGCCATAAACCATGATCCACGGCACAGTCGGGGCACTGCTCCTCTAGCAGGGACCCAACAAGTGGCAGATCCGGGAAGACTCCCCTTCCTCCCCCGGGAGAAGTGGTGCGGGAGTGCACTGCAGGATCTGCTGGGTTTGGAGACTCCACACGGGGTCGTGCGCCAGGGATAGAAACGCTGGGTCACAGGCTGGGTGAGCACAGAGTGCGGCCGGAGACCAGGGAGACAGGAGTGATTAACTGCTTTTCTCTGGGGGCTCACTGAGGAGCGGGGCCCCCAGTTCTCGGCTCCTCCAGGGCGGAGTTAATTTTTTAAATTTTTTTTTTTAAAGAATTTTTCTTCTTTTTCAACCAACTTATCAGTTCCTTTTTTAAAATCTTTTTTAATTTTCATTTTTATACTCATATTCTATCCTTTCATTGTATTTAACCTTATACACACACACACACACATATATATAAGCTTTTCGTTCTTTAAAATTTTGGGATGCAGTTTCTTCTAACAGACCAAAATAGACCCAAAATCTAGTGTATGGCTCTGTTCTATTCACCAGCCTGATCATATTCTTTTTTTTCCTCTTTTTTCTTTTTCCCCTGGTTGCGGGTCTCACCTGGTTTCTTTAGTGTATATTTCATTTCTCTGGGGTCCTTGTTACCCTTTGAGCATTTTGTTCTCTCGTTCATCTATTCTACCCTCAACAAAATGACAAGATGGAAAAATTCACCTCAAAAAATAGAACAAGATGCAATACCGACTGCCAGGGACCTAATCAATATGGACATTAGTAAGATGCAGGAACTAGAGTTCAGAATAACGATTATAAAGATAGTAGCTGGGCTTGAAAAAAGCACAGAAGACACTAGAGAATCCCTTTCTGGAGAAATAAAAGAATAAAATCTAACCAAGTCAAAATCAAACAGGCTATTAATAAGATGCAATAAAAAATGGGAGGCTCTAACTGCTAGGATAAATGAGGCAGAAGAGAGAATTAGATATATAGAAAACCAAATGATGGAGAATCAAGAAGCTCAGAAAAAGAGAGATAAACAACTACTGGATCATGAGGGGAGAATTCAAGAGATAAATGATACCATGAAGCAAAACAATATTAGAATAATTGGGATCCCAGAAGAAGAAGAAAGAGAGAGAGGGGCCGAAGGTATACTGGAGCAAGTTACAGCAGAGAACGTCCCCAAATTGGGGAAGGAAACAGGCATCAAAATCCAGGAGGCACAGAGAACCCCTCTCAAAATTAGTAAAAATAGGTCAACACCCCGACATCTAATATAAAACTTACAAATCTCAGAGACAAAGAGAAAATCCTGAAAGCAGCTCGGGACAATGTCTGTAACCTACAACGGTAGAAACATTAGATTGGCAGCACACCTATCCACAGAGACCTGGCAGGCCAGAAAGGACTGGCATGATATATTCAGAGCACTAAACGAGCAAAATATGCAGCCAAGAATACTTTATCCAGCTAGGCTGTCACTGAAAATAGAAGGAGAGATAGTGCTTCCAGGACAAACAGAAACTAAAAGACTGATCACCAAACCAGCCCCACGAGAAATACTGAAAGGGGTCCTCTAAGCAAAGAGAGACCCTAAAAGCAACATAGACCAGAAAGGAACACAGACAATATACAGTAACAGTCACCTTACAGGCAATACAATGGCACTATCTTTCAATAGTAACCCTGAATGTAAATGGGCTAAATGCCCCAATCAAAAGACCCACTGTATCAGACTGGATAAAAAAGCAAGACCCATCGATATGCTGTCTGCAAGAGACTCATTTTAGACCCAAAGACACACCCAGATTGAAAGTTGGAGGGTGGAAAACCATTTATCATGCTAATGGACATCAAAAGAAAGCTGGGGTGGCAATCCTTGTATCAGACAAATTAGATTTTAAACCAAAGACTGTAATAAGAGACGAGGAAGGACACTGTATCATACTTAAAGGGTTTATCCAACAAGATCTAGTAATTGCAAATATTTATGTCCTTAACATGGGAGCAGCCAATTATATAAACCAATTAATAACAAAATCAAAGAAACATATTGAAGATCATTGAAGCAAAAGATCAACAAGAAAATAAGGGCTTTCAATGACACACTGGACCAGATGGACTTCACAGATACATACAGAACATTCCATCCTAAAACAACAGAACACTCATTCTTCTGGAGTGCACACGGAACTTTCTCCAGAATAGATCACATACTGGGTCACAACAGATACCAAAAGATAGAGATTATTCCCTGCATATTTTCAGAGTCAATGCTTTGAAACTGGAACTCAATCACAAGAGGAAAGTTGGGAAGAACTCAAAATACATGGAGGCTAAAGAGCATCCTACTAAAGAATGAATGGGTCAACCAGGAAATTAAAGAAAAATTTTAAAAATTCATGGAAACCAATGAAAACACAACTGTTCAAATTCTTTGGGATGCAGCAAAGGCAGTCCTAGGAGGAAAGTATATAACAATACAAGCCTTTCTGAAGAAACAAGAAAGGCCTCAAATACACAACCTAACCCTACACCTAAAGGAGCTGGAGAAAGAACAGCAAATAAAGCCTAAACCCAGCAGGAGAAGGGAAATAATAAAGATCAGAGCAGAAATCAATGAAATAGAAACCAAAAGAACAGTAGAACAGATCAACAAAACTAGGAGGTGGTTCATTGAAAGAATTAGTAAGATTGATAAACCCCTGGCCAGACTTATCAAAAAGAAAAGAGGACCCAAATAAATAAAATCATGAATGAAAGACGAGAGAGCACAACCAACACCAAAGAAATACAATTTTAAGAACATATTATGAGCAACTATATGCCCACAAATTAGATAATCTAGAAGAAATGGATGCATTCCTGGACACTTATAAACTACCAAGAATGAACCAGGAAGAAACAGACAATCTGAACAGACCAATAACCACCAAGGAAACTGAAGGAGTAATCAAAACTCTCCCAACAAACAAGAGCCCAGGGCCAGATAGCATCCCAAGGGAATTCTACCAGTTAAAGAAGAATTAATACCTATTCTTCTGAAACTGTTCTAAAAAATAGAAATGGAAGGAAAGCTTCCAAACTCTTTTTATGAGGCCAGCATTACCTTGATCCCAAAACCAGACAAAGACCCCACCAAAAGGGAGAATTACAGACCGATATCTTGATGATCACTGATGCCAAAATTCTCAACAAGATACTAGCCAATAGGATCCAACAGTACATTAAGAGGATTATTCCCCAAGACCAAGTGGGATTTATTCCTGGGGCTGCAAGGGTGGTTCAACATCCACAAATCAATCAATGTGATACAATACATAAAAGAACAAGAACCATATGATACTCTCAATAGATCAGAAAAAGCATTTGACAAAGTACAGCGTCCTTTCCTGATAAAAACTCTTCACAGTGTAGGGATAGAGGGTAGATACCTCAATATCTTAAAAGCCATCTATGAAAAACCCAGTGAATATCATTTTCAATGGGGAAGAACTGAGAGCTTTCCCCCTAAGGTCAGGAACACGGCAGGGATGTCCACTATCACCACTGCTGTTCAATATAGTACTAGAAGTCCTAGCCTCAGCAATCAGACAACAAAAAGAAATAAAAGGCATCCAAATCACAAAGAAGTCATCAAACTCTCACTCTGTGCAGATGATATGATATTTTATGTGGAAAACCCAAAAGACTCCACCCCAAAACTGCAAGAACTCATACAGGAATTCAGTAAAGTGGCAGGATATAAAATCAATGCACAGAAGTCAGTGGCATTCCTATACACCAACAACAAGACAGAAGAAAGAGAAATTAAGGGGTCGATCCCATTTACAATTGCACCCAAAACCATAAGATACCTAGGAATAAATCTAACCAAAGAGGCAAAGAATCTGTACCCAGAAAACTATAAAATACT
>NC_138377.1:103740142-103774905 GCF_054177405.1 Leptonychotes weddellii
GTTCCATGCTCATGGATTGGAAGAACAAATATTGTAAAGATGTCAATGCTACTGAGCAATCTACACATTCAAAGCAATCCCTATCAAAATACCATCCACTTTTTTCAAAGAAATGGAACAAAGAATCCTAAAATTTGTATGGAACCAGAAAAGACCCCGAATAGCCAGAGGACTGTTGAAAAAGAAAAGCAAAGCTGGCGGCATCACAATTCCGTACTTCCAGCTCTATTACAAAGCTGTCATCATCAAGACCGTATGGTACTGGCACAAAACAGGACCTAAAGATCAATGGAACAGAATGGAGACCCCAGAAATGGACCCTCAACTCTATGGTCAACTAATTTTCAACAAAGCAAGAAAGAATATCAAATGGACAAAAGACAATCTCTTCAACAAATGGTGTTGGGAAAATTGGACAGCCACATGCAGAAGAATGAAACTGGACCATTTCCTTACATCATACACAAAAGTAGACTCAAAATGGATGAAAGACCTCAAGGTGACACAGGAATCCATCAAAATCCTTGAGAACACAGGCAGCAACCTCTTTGACCTCGGCCGCAGCAACTTCTTCCTAGACACATCTTCAAAGGCAAGGGAAGCAAGGCAAAATGAACTACTGCGACTTCAGCAAGACAAAAAGCTTTTGCACAAGGAAACAGTCAACAAAATCAAAAGACAACTGACAGAATGGGAGAAGATATTTGCAAATGAATCCTAGCTAACAATACAATGATTAAATCTTACATGCGGTACCTAAAATGTACAAATGAGTGGAAGATCTTTCCTGATGTCAATGTCTATAAATAAAACTGAAACCTAGAAAACCACTGGGCCCCAAGGGCACTCTTACAGGTTGAGCTTTGCCCAGGACAATGTCAGAAGGATGTGTTTGTAAAAGAGAAAGAGAATCACAGGTGTGAGGCAGTGTCTGATGTACCTCAAGCATTCTCCAGGGAGGAAAAAAAGCCCTGGCTCTTAAGCTCAAGCTCATCGAAAAGCAATCAGCAGTCCTGAAGCTGCCTTCTCCAGCTCTTCTGTCTTAAAAGGACGGGGGGCGGGGGAGGGGGGCAGTGGCGGTCAGAGGCTGCCAGGTACTGCTTTCATGCTTAGAGCCACTTTACTGAACAACTTGAAGCCTTCAGGAAAGAACTGCAGACCATCTTAAGGTGGGATTCCTCCCTTCATTACAATATGCTCTGCTGGGTAAGGAGTTCAAAGGTGCCCAGGGGGAGACAGAGAAGTGAAGCGGCTGCAGCTGTAGACATTCCATCCTCCCTTCAACCCAAGCAGCTCTGCTCTGCTCGCTTTATTTTTATGTTGGTACCCAATGTAAGATTTTATTTAGATACGAACTGTTTCAAAGAAAAGTTAGGAAATTGCTGAACAACTTCCTCACTGAGGAGTCTCAGTAAAGTCTTCAACAAAAGCACAAGAGAGGACATCATGGTACTGCTAACTAGGATTCAACAGGGATCTACTCAGAGGGAAGCTATCAGCAGGAGGGAGGAGGGAAGGGACAAAAGCAAGGAAGATTATGTGTTCTGTTCTGCAGAGCCAGCAGTTCTCACCAAGGAGACACCGGGCCAGGTGTTCACCTTCGGTGAGCCAGTTTGTGCTGGATTGAGGCTGAGGACCTATGCAAGAGCCCCTGAGTTGTCCTGAAGTTAACTTTAGCTCACTGTAATACTAAGACCTCCTATGGGCAGAGTTTTCTGCCATTTTTTGAACACAGGATTTATGCACAGCATGCTGACATGCTAGGCATGGGCAACTGAACCAAAATGCCTACAAATAACAGAATATGTGTAAGTTCCTCAATGTATATCAAGCTCCCCGCCCCCACCCACTAATACACTGAATAAAATCTTCCTGTACAGACTCCACAGGGAGCCAGTGCTTTGGGAGCTACTTTTAACAAATAACAAAAAGTTCCTTGCTGTCAACACTTCTTTGGGTTGTGTTTAACAGAATGCACCCCAACCAGTGAACCTCCTGAGCTCGGCTGCAGTGTTACATCACTCAGTCAACCCTGAACAAGCAATACAAACTGCTGAGCTTCCTTCCTCTCCTCTTTCTCCTCCCATTACTGAGCTGGTTTCTATTTGCTTCAATTACCATTAATTACCTGGTGATTCCCAAATTTATATCTTTAGTCCTGACTATTCTCCTGAACTCCAGAACTATACATTCAACTGTCTAATCAGTGTCCCCATCTCAAATTCAACATGTCCAATCCAGTCTGTCTCCCTTCCCTCAGGAGATGCTACTGTGCAACTGTGCTGGCCAGAAACCTGGGTGACATGGCGGCCACTTCCCCCACTCTCAAAACCCAACATTTTAATCAGTCACCACATCCTGTTGATTCCACCTCAAAACTCTGTCCTGAATCCATCTATGTCTCTTCACCTCCACCTGCCATCACCTCTTGCCTTAACCACTACAACAGCCTCCTGTTTTTCCTGTATCTGCTCTCATATTCCTCCAAATTGATGGCCACACCGCAGCCAGAGGGGTATTAAAAAAAGACCTATCTGATTCTGTCACTCTTTTGTTTAGAATCCTGGCTTCCCACTGCCCTTAAATATGTAAAATCCTTACTATGTTTTATGGGCATGATGTGGTCCCAGCTTGCCTCTACAGCTTCACCTCACATCACAATCCCCCACTCCTTGCTGTCCCCACTTCTCCAGACACACTAGGTTTCACAAAGGGGCATGTGAATCCATGGCATTTCAATCCTGAACGTGCATTACCAGGCCCTTTCTATTTCCTGTCCTTGATCTTAGGCTACCTTGCTCTATTTTTGTCAGCAACCTAGAAAGAAGGTAAAGACCACCTATAATACTCCTACCTACTCCGCATCTGAGGGACCCTTCCCCACTCTAGTTCACTTCTTAGGACCCTGTCCAAATGTCACTTTCCCACCACCCCACACTAGATTTTGAGTTCCATGGTTATATGTTTTCTAGCACCTCTGTGCTTTTACTTGGTACACATTTCACATCTGTGGTACTTTATTCAAAATTGGTCTGTTCTGCTAGACTTGAAGCTCCAGAAGGCAGGAACTTAACAACGTATTTCTAGAGTCCCACACATACAGTGACTGGCATGTGCCATGCATGCAAACAGTTTCTAAATGAACAAACAATGGCTTTTTCTGAAGCTTTGGTGAGGTGTTTCTACCCTTCTCACGAATTAAGTGCTGGCCCATGCATGTATTTTTTTTCATCCCAGAGATTTTTTTTTTTTAAGATTTTATTTATTTATTTGAGACAGAGAACACGAGTGGGGGGAGAGGGGCAGAGGAAGAGGGAGAAGCAGACTCCCCACTGAGCAGGGAGCCCCACACAGGGTTCAATCTCAGGACCCCGGGATCATGACCTGAGCCGAAGGCAGATGCTTTACCAACTGAGCCACCCAGGCGCCCCCTGCCCGAGACTATTTTTTTTTTTTTTTAAAGATTTTATTTATTTATTTGAGACAGAGAGAATGAGAGACAGAGAGCATGAGAGGGAGGAGGGTCAGAGGGAGAAGCAGACTCCCTGCCGAGCAGGGAGCCCGATGTGGGACTCGATCCCGGGACTCCAGGATCATGACCTGAGCCGAAAGCAGTTGCTTAACCAACTGAGCCACCCAGGCGCCCTATTTTTAACAGACCTTAGAACACACAGACCTTAGAACAACCTTATGCCTTATTGTAAAAATGTGCCATTTTTGGTAAGTTCAAAAAGAATGAAATAAGCTGTGTGTATGATATTACATATACTATGATGCTGGGTCAGACTATGACATCCTCTACACACAAGGTCTAGAAGAACTAGAATTCTCAAATGCAAGGTCCCTGTCTTCAGAGGTACTGCCAATTTCATGCGTTTTTTTAACTGAGCCACTTCATTGCTTACTGTGGGCCTTCACAGATCTTCTAATCACTGTGGCCAAGCACTGTAAGGCAGGGAAAGACAAACTATAGCTCACGCACCAAATCTACCCGCCCCCACATTTTTGTAAATAAAGTTTTACTGGAACCCAGCCATTTGTTTATGTATTGTCTATAGCTGCCTTTGCACTCCAATGGCAGAGCTGAACAGATGCACTGAGACTGTAAGGCTGGCAAAACCTAATTTACTATCTGGCCCTTTACAGAAAAAGTCTGCTGACCCCTGTGGGATACTACCATGAAGAGGGGGCTTTCCGATGTTACAGAACACAGAAGAGTTGCCCCAAGTATTTGGTGTAGGAATGCAGGCCAGGACTCTATGGAGAAGGCACATCCCAGCATGGTTGTAGCCTCCAACCACTCACTCCCTGCCCACCTCAGATTCCTCCATCTTCTTGAGCACATAATAGACAATGATCCAAATTCAGAATACGGGAAATCTGGATGTCCACATATGTGAAGGATAGAGATTATCTGTGAAAGGATAGAGATTATCACCTCAATCTGAGCAAAGCTTCAATTTCAGAATACCATCAACAGGATGAAAATGATGCCTTGGAATAAACCAAAATTGTTGACATCAAACAGTTCCGGAAAGGATACCAATAAGAATACTTCACAGAGCAGAATAAACATGGGCCTGCTTTTCACTTGTTTTTGTGATTCCTATGCTTAGCGCTATAATGCAAACAAGGTTTCACAAATCCAGTAACTATTTTATCATAAAATGGATGGTTTATTTTGCTCAAGATTTTGGCTCTTTCTTGTAAAATGACAAAACTAGGCTTCTAGCTTCAAGCAGTGCTATGATCAGGACTTTCATCATGATTCCCAAGGTGCTGTGGGACAGAGGAGAGAGTATGTGCCCAGGAGGTACCATCCTCACTTCTGAACAAAAGAGATAGCACAGAGAAGGTCTGGCAATATGACATTCAGCAAGAGCACTGAATTAAAAGCCAAACAAGCCTGTGTAATGGAGTCTGATTTTTCCTAATCCTGCTCCTCCTGCCCCAGTGTTCTTGATTTCCGTTCTCTGTACCATCAGCACCCCACTCTCTTAAGCACAAAACTCAAAGTTATCAGTGAGTCACCCAGTCTCCCTTCTCTTTCATATCTAATCATCTGCTAATTTTCTCCAATCAATTTCCTGCTCTTCATGCTCTGGTATTTTTTCTTGCCTAGACCCTTGCAGGGGGCTCCTAACTAGTCTTTCTGCCTGCAGTATCTCCCCATTAGGGAGGGTCACATTTGCTACTAGGAGAACATTTCTGGTTAACAGTTGCCATTTACTGACAATACTCCCTAGCCTGGCCTCACTGTGCCCCATGTTTGTTTGCAAAAGTGAAATGTTTACTATTTCCCCTACATGCTCTCATTACCTGGCTCTGTGCCTAGGTTTCTGCTAATCATTTAGCCTATCCTATTACCACTCTTACCTTTCATGTTTCTCATCCTTCAAAGCCTTAAATGCTACTTGCTCCACGAAGCCTCTTCATTCTCCCTCCCTCTGGCAATCCTTACCGCAATCTATCCAGACCTCTCTTATAGAGGCACGCCTCATTTTCTCACTTGGATTATAATTACGTATGTATCTGTCACACCCTTCCTGGAACAGCACTGAGACAGAATCTGCATCCAATTAATTTTTCTAACCCTATGGGACCTTTCAATAAGCTGAATGAAATTAACATATATTTCTATATCATGAACCCAATGAACATACCCATCCTCTTGTCAGCATCAAACTGTATCTCTTCTTCCTTGTTCTAAATCTGCTGCTGGAATATTTTCCAAAATCTGTACTAAGCCGTCCTGGATACTCTTTGCAGACAGACTGCAAGGCTATATGCAAATGGCTCTCTCAAACCAACGACTCTGACCTCAACTCCCTCTTGAGTTTCAGACCCACAAATTTCTAACCACCAATCTAAGAGAGATCTGGTTTGCTGAGCACTGTTAACTCAAGCCAGCCTTCCAAAAAGTCTCATTATAACATGACAAAGTCTCTGGTTTGGCTACACAGTCACATTCGCTCCTAAATTCTTTCTGCCTTTGTAGTTAACATTAGGTCAGTTAAGGCACAATCTGAAGTTTTCCTTAGCGAATGTTTGGCATCCTTGATTTCAGGTGGCTTTATCAATACAGGTAACTCTGGTCCTCTCTTTATGTATCATGTAGTCTAAGAGCCTTTGCTCTCTACTCTTGCAAGAGTTTAGTTTCCTCGCCGACAACACCCTGTGACAATTTCTCTACCTGGCAAAGCTGTCATGAGGATTAGAAATAGCATGTAACTCAGGACCCAGGTTACAATGCCTCAGTATTAATTATCATTGTCACCATCAGCCAAGACATGTGCATGTTCCTCTGGCATGATGCTTCTGAATGGGATGATAATACCCAAGACCTTTGCTGCCCTTTCACTGAATGTCCTTTTCCTGAGTTCCCTCAAGTCTATTCCTCCACATACCACAAGGCTACACTGCAGATGGATCACTGTGACCCAATGCAAAGCCTCCCTAAGATACAGAGGCCAACGTTAGCCTACCAACTACAGAGCAAGGTATCTTGCTAAGTGCTTTACATAAGTCATTTCATCTAATCCTTACAACTCTGTAAGCTAGTTATTTCCACTTTATAGATGGGAAACAGAGGCTTAGGAAAGTTAAGAAACTTGTCCTAAACTAGAAAGTTGGAAAGTAGCAGAACTAGGGCACCTATAAGCCTGCATTCGTATTAGCTAGAGTACCCTCTGCCTTACCCCACAGACTAGAGGTCGAAACTTCCCGTGCTTTACCTCTACCTGTATAAATCAAGTCAATATTTTTTATGCCAACAGATTTTTTTTAATGAGTTAATGCCAGTCAGTTCATTTGTAGATGTAGACAAAAAGTCTTAACATGGTTCTGCTTGAGTAACTACTTTGTTGCTTACTATATTAAATTAAGATTTCTCATTAGATCCTGGAAATTAAGCCAACCCTTCAGCTCTTCAAAATCGCCTTTCATGACCTGTCTACTCTGACCAATCTTCCTCTGACATGTCTTAGTAAATCCTTGTCTGACAGACTTTGCTTTAACTTACAGCTTTTCAAAAACATATCAAGTTCACTATACTTATTCCCATCTTTCTAATTAGCTGACACAGAACCAACCTCTATCTTCTAAAAATTTTTTCACAGTAAATGCCTTTTATTACTGTAAAAAAAATGCTTTAAAAAACTTTTCAGAAAACAAAAATAAGGCAAATGATTAAATATTCAATGAGAAAGAAGTGCTTCAAAATTCAGTATTAAATACAAATACATTTATTAGCAAGAGTATTTTTGGAAAATTTTTCATCTCTGGTTCTCTCAGGCTTTAATGTAAGTAAAATAATTTAAAAAGTAAATTAAAAGTTCTTTTTAAAATAAAAAAGTAAAAAAAAAATTGCTCAGCCCATCAAAAATAAGTAAATAAAAGTAAGTAAATCAATTTTACCAAGCGTGATTTACTTACCAAAAGTAAGTAAATCAATTTTACCAAGCAGTAGCCTCTGTGAATCACTAGTTTGAATTATCCACATCTCTAGTAACCTGTATACTTAATTTAGACTCTGTTAAAGGAACAAACAAAATCAATCAACAAATTGGGCAATTAATGGTAAATAACAGTGACTTACCTACTTCGGTGAGTTGATGTCTTTCTAGTGTTAAATTCTTTGGGTCCTTAATAAAATGAAAGGGTTGTATTTTTATTCCTTCAATTTGAGGGAATAATAGAGCAAAACCAGACTCTCCAATTTCTATTTCCTGAGGTCGATTGTTACCTGATCCCATTGGAGTCACTAGGAAAAAAGTTAAACAGTTTCATGAACAGATTTAATAAAAACTGAAGTTTCATTTGGTAACACTTCATTTGATATGTATCCAGCCCCACCTGGGTAACTGCAGTTTGCGTAACCGAGATAATCAAGTTAAAAGCTGAGTAAAAGTTTGTCAGCTTTGAAATTTTAGGGGTAGTGTCATGATGTCTGCAATCGACTTTTAAACGGTTCAGAAAGAAATGTTTTTATAAACAGAAAAAGAAGCAACTGTTGCAAAATTTTTTAAACTGGTCAATCTCCAAAAGGAATATGGATGTTTACTATTCTCATTCTTCAACTTTGAAGATTTGAAGTTTTTCTACATAAGAAGCTGGGGGTAAAAAAATACATCACAGCAATTCTACTTTTAAAAAATTATCCTACAAGCTGAGGGTTGCTGGAGTGGTGGGGAGGGAGGGATGGTGTGGCTGGATGACAGACACTGGGGAGGGTATGTGCTATGGTGAGCGCTGTGAATTGTGCAAGACTGCTGAATCACAGACCTGTACCTCTGAAACAAATAATACATTATATGTTAAAAAAAAAAAAATAGTAGGAAGGGAAAAATAAGGGGGGTGGAATCAGAGGGGGGGACGAACCATGAGAGACTATGGACTCTGAAAAACAAACTGAGGGTTCTAGAGGGGAGGGGGGTGGGGGGATGGGTTAGCCCAGTGAGGGCTATTAAGGAGGGCACATATTGAATGGAGCACTGGGTGTTATACGCAAACAATGAATCATGGAACGCTACATCAAAAACTAATGATGTAATGTATGGTGATTAACATAACATAATAAAGTAAAATTTTTAAAAAATTATCTTAAAAATACTGACAAATGTATAAAGTATGTGTGTGTGTGATATATATGCACACAGTACCTTTATCACCAAATTAAAAAAAAAGAAATGGACAGGCTGATTCTAAAATATATGTGGAAATGGAAAGAACCTAGAAAGCCAAAACAATTTTTAAAAAGAGCATCGAAACCTACACTAATCAATCTTTAAAAAGAATATCAGGACCTACAGTAATATGGCCTTGGCTTAAGGATAAACAAATATATCAATGGAACAGAATTAAATCCAGAAACAGACCTACCAAACATGCAATTATTTTTAACAAAGGTGCCAAGGCGATAAGAGGAAAGAAAAATCTTCAACAAAGAGTGATGAAATAAGTGGATAACGTATGAAAAAACAAACAAAAAACCTTGAACCTCTACCTTATGCCATACACAATAATTAATTCAAGTTAGGTCACAGAACTAAATAGAAGAGCTAAAACCACATAAGAGAGTATCTTTGTGACTTTGAGATAGGCAAAGATTTCTTGGAGAGGACATAAAAAACATTCACCAGAAAAGAAGAAAAATAAATAAACTGGATTTCACCAAAATAAAAGTTCACTGGTCATCAAAGACACTGTTGAGAGAAAAAAAACCAGCAACAGACTGGGAGAAAATATTTACAACACCTATACTTGTAAAGGTCTTGAATTAGAATATATAAACAACTTCAACTCAAACATAAAAACAATCCAATAAAAAAAAATCACTAGAAGACTTGGATACTTCACAAAAACAGATATACAAATAGCCAACATCTGAAAAGATACTCAACATAACTACACTCATTGGAGTAATTCAAATTAAAACCACCACAAGAAGCCCCCTTATACCCACTACAATGGTTAAAATGAAAAGACTCATTTGAAGACACTAAGTGTTAGTGAGGATATGTAGCAATGAGCAACTGAAAAACCCTCATTCATTGCTGGTGAGTATAAAATGGAACAACTCTGGAAAACAGTTTGGCAGTTTCTTACAAAGTTAAACATAAACCAACCCCAAGACCCATCTCTTCCAAGAACAAACCCAGGTCCACAAGAAGACTTACATAAAAATGTTCACAACACGGGACGCCTGGGTGGCTCAGTCTGTTAAAAACAATCGACTCTTGATTCAGCTCAGGGTCCTGGGATCTAGCCCCGTGGGCTCCCTGCTCAGTGGGGAGTCTGCTTATCTCTCTGTCCCTCCCCCTGGCTCTTGCTCGCACTCTCTCTCTCTCTCTCAATAAATAAAATCTTAAAAAAAAAAATGTTCACAACAGCATCATTCATAATAGCCAGGAATGTGAATCAATCCAAATCTCCATCAAAGAGAGAGTGGAAAAACAGTCTATTTATATAACAGAATAATACCAAATAATTTTTAAATGAATTACTGATACACAAGGTAACATAATTTCAAAAATATGTTGTTAAAAATATTTATACGGAGTAAAAACTTAGCCAAAACATAAAAAGAATATATACTGTATGGTTCCATTTATATGACATTCAACAATAGGCAAACTATTGTATGGCTGCAGAAATCAGAACTGGGGTTTCCTTTGCAGGCAGAGATCAACAGGAAAAGGACATGAAGGAACTTCCTGAAGTGATGGAAATATTCTCTATCTTGACTGGCGTGTAGGTTACATAAGGGTATACATTTGTCAAAACTCATTAAATTGTACACTTAAGATTGTGCAAGTCACTGGAAGTAAAGTTCACCTTAAAAGAAAGATAATGACCTCTGCACATATAAGAATGAACGAATTTTCTCAAACCTTAAGTTTTTTGAACCTAAAGAATGGAGATGGGCCAATAGCCAATGGCTGTTTTAGTAACAATCACTACACTGTGGCCTAAGAAAAAGGAATCCAACCAACCGTCTTGGTGGAAGTTTTGTTGGGACATGCGTGGAACTGGCTCAAAGAAAGTACCCAGCTGCAGGGCAATCAAAACCAGTAAGCGTGTCCAAGAAAACACAAGCGGGAATGGGAATGGCACCTACTCCTGACACCAAGATCATAAGGGAACTTGGAACAGACAAAATTAAAATTCCTTCAGAGTAAGGCAAGCACAAAAGGAAGGCTTAAGGTAGACCTCCCACTCTCACAATAGGGTCCTCCCCAAGTCCACCCTCCCTCCCCTGCCTACAACCCCCAGCTGAAATTTTAGAAAGGAGAAATGTGAATAGGCTTTGAAAAAGCCAAAGGGGGTGAGGTAGTGAGGCCTAAGAAAATGATGAAGCTACTATTCTATATAAGCATTTGCTAACAACTAGTAATGGCAAAACCTAGATCACTCATTTAAGGAAAATTCAAAAGTTAAAAGAAAACCATGGTTACTGTTATCATTTTTTTTAATCCAATGAGAAATGAAATGTGTAGTGATAGGCAGATGTAATAGTATGGGGTGGGGAGCTGATAATGGGAGAGATGAAATAGTCCCCATCAACCAGGTATTTACCCTTATTCATTTGTAAACACTTGAAATCCTTTGTACTTCACCGTATAAGACTCTTATTTCAGATCAAAAGTCTCTCAGTGAAGATTAAAAATGCCAATTATGGAGTACTACTGAGTGGAACAAAGAAAATCCTAATAGCTAACATTTACTCTGATTCCTGCACATCTCTACTCTGACTGCTTTTCATGTGTGAACTCATTTCATCTTCATAACCTTCCCAAGAGGGATTATCAATCATCTCTATTTCATATATGGAGAAACTAAAGCCCTCTGAAGTTAGGTAACTTGCCCAAAGTCATACAGAGAGATACTAAGTACAGCTGGGATTCTAATCCTGGCACCTGACCCACTGCAGCATGACTGCCTCAATAGAGTATCTCTCCCCTATGAGCTATAGAAAAGAACCAACAATAATAAAAACCAGTAAAAATCACCAGCAGCAAACTTGGGAAGGAGTATAATTTCACGCTATAAACTTCAAACCATGGTCTCCAAGCAGAGAAACAGAAGTTTCCTAAGAAGGTCTACTCTAGCTCCTAACCCCTGCCCGCCAGAAACGAGGATACTGAACTGACTAAAGTGAGAATGCTCACTTAATGCTTTCTAATTTGGAGAGAGGGAGAATGTGAGCTTTTCCTCTCTTATGAATGGCTCCCCTGGAAAGACATGCATCACATTTGGTTTATATAGACAGCCCTGAGACTGGGAATACTAACCACAATAACCTAAAGAACACTAATAGAAGTCAAATATAATACCATGGTAAATACGACTAACTTTATGGCATTTTGGATGGCCAAAAATATAAATGTGCTTTTAAGCTACAAGTAATTCACCAATCTACGGGACCCCACATTACTGCAAGGCAGGAAATCATCAAATTGGTATTTTCTCTCACCTACAATTCCTGGGGTCACAATCCCAAGGACTTGGCATTGTTTTGGGAATAGCTTCTCAAGGGCAAATGCTGCTTCCATAGTAGTTCTTTTCCTTGCTGTAATAATACAGTAGCAAAATTATTACATGTTACTCATTTTAGGTCAAATCTGATTGTATGGGGGGAAAAAGCAAACACTGAATAAAGTTTAAGTCATTTACACCAGAGTGCTTAAGGAAGTCAATGGGGCCCCTGGGTGGCTCAGTCAGTTAGCATCTGACTCCTAATATCAGTTTAGGTCTGGATCTCAGGGTTGTGAGTTCAAGCCCTGTGTGGAGCTTACTTCAAAAAAAAAAAGGCTTAAAAACTTTGATGAAAACATTTTCCCATTTGGGGCCTGTTTTATATTTTAAATTCTAGATCTGACCCTTAGCATCACCAATTTGCCTTTCTTGCTTGGTTCATATACTGTTTTGCCCCAGTGATGTTAAATTTAGCAGCAGCAGCAAAATTTTAACTTGCTGTTGTTATCTCTCTGTTTAGCTGATAGTAGAGCATGACTTTTTCATTGCATAAGCAACAGTCACCTGGATTCAAATTAGACAGTGATAACCCAGGTCTAGCTCTGGGCCTCAGTGTGCTCAGCTTGGGACACTTGGTCTACTTCTTCTCTTAGCAGAGTCAAAAACAAGGCACAGTATAACTTCCGCGTCCCTAAATGGGTCCCCATCACACAATAGAAGGCTTCAATAGCCAAAGAAATGCCTGGAGTATTAAAGTAGTTCAAAAGGAGAAAGACATCTTTCTAAAGAATTTGTTTTAACTGTACTACTGCAAGGTTTAGAAATCAATCTTTGAAGCAGAAAGGGCCCCTCAAGTTTCAAAGACAATATATTCATGCATGCTATAATAGGGAGAAGGCCCAGAGCCTCAGAAAGTCAGTAACTCTCAAGACTAGGACAATATTTAATTCCAGAGGTACATAAGGAACAAAAAACCCACAAACCTTTTCTTTTGATATTTACCTCTCTTGTGGCCACGACACTCTTCCAGATTAATGAAAGTTTCGGAGTCAGCCATGTAAAGAACTGTCTGTGGTAAGATGTGAACATTCTGCTAAGAAAAACAAAAACAGAATTAGATCACATGAATCCATGAGTGCTCTCATGGTCCCTTAAAGTTCTGCCCTGGTCCAAACTGCTGTCGGCGTACCCTCCCTTTTTAGGTCAATGTTAGCTTTCTGAGTCCAACCACTTCCCATTCATTTTTCACTCATGCTCTTACCTTTTCAGGTCATTCATTTGAGCATCTATTATTTCTTCAAGTCAAACCCATTCCAGCCTGATTCAAAAGTTCATTTTCATAATTTAAACTCTTAAACAAAAACATTAAATGCCAGCAAAAGGTGCTACTTGCTTTATTTGAATAGGCACCACAATCACAGAAAAACCTCAGCAACAAAGGGAAGGCATACAAACTCTATCACTCCTCTTTTCATTGCCCACCAAACGAAATAGGCCAGGCCTTCATTTCCACCTTACCAACTAGCTCCCTCCAGGGACCTTTTTGCTTACTTTAATCCAGACACACACGCTGCTGTACAGATTCTCCTACAGCTCTCTTCATTTTGTACTTAAGACTGTTTCCCCCAAGAGACCCCTTAAAGTGCCACCTCCCCTATAAAACCTTTTCTGAGACACCTGCAGTACCCTGGACCTCATATGTGACATACCTTACATCCCAGTCATTTGTACTTGTGCCTCACGAGCTGGGCTTATTCAGACTCCTGTTTTCCACTAAATGTCACATTACAGACAAGTGGCAACATGGCTGAATGAAACACAAGGATGAACATATTTTTTTCCTAAGCTGGTTATTTTCAAATATTTTTACTGTCAGAATGGAATGAAGTACTCACATATAGTAAAGCCTCAACGTGGATTAAATGGAAAAAAAAAGTTCATCCACTGTAATTTGGGGGAATGTCAAGATGTTTCAGAGTAGATTGCATATAGACAAACTCAAAAAAGATACTGAGACAGAATGATGACCCTGTGGTGTCTCCAGGGCTGATAACTTATGGATATAGTTCTCATGGCCCACACAGCATTTCGAAGAAAATAATTTGGTTACCAATTATTTAAAATTCCACAAAATAGTTACAGAAAATGTGGACTTCCAGATTCTTTTCAAAAACTAGACATTCTAACACCACTTCAACTGCATTCCTCTTGATGGGGGCTAAATGCAGGCAAGTACTCCCTGGTATGCCATGGCTTTACTGCTCCCTATGTTACCCTAAACCAACTTAGTCATCTGCCTAACTTTGGAGTCATTGAGTTTGTGATATCCGGTATAGGGAGTAATAAGATAAAAAGTCTAGTCCTGAGGTTTTATAATTCTCTTTCCTAGTACCCAATGAAAAGCAATTGCTGAGTCTTCCTTCCTAATTCTCATCAGAAGCAGTGACAATGACAGTCCTCAATAGGAAATGTTCTTAAAGCACAATGTGAGACAACTAAAACCTCATTCCATCATTCAAAGAAGTTCCAAATTTCATAAAATTTTTAGTGGACTTTAAAATCTTTCTAATAAAAAAGTTAAACCAACTTTCTTTACAGTTATAATAGTCTCATGTCCACTAGGTAATTTGGCAAGCACAAAAAAACCAGCATGATTTGTACAAGGTATTTCCATGTTTTTGTCTAACCACATTAGCGTTTACTAGAATAAATTTCTTTAAGGGCGTTACTATCTGAATTTTAATAATGACACTGATAATAGAGAATAATTTCATTTATTGAAAACATCATTATCCCTGGTACTGCAGGTAATATATGCATTACCTTTCCAAGATTTAAACCTTAGAACAACTCTTAAAGGGTATGAGGAAAATTCTTATTGTCTTTTCATTTTATGGAGATAGAACCTGAAGCTCAGAGAGATTAGGTAACTTTTTCAGAGACTGGCAGCTAATATGCACCAAAAATGAGTTCCTATCTAAATCTGTGTGGCTATAACAGCCATTTTATTGTACAAACTTTTAAAGCTATATAAAAATAATACCTGCCGTGGTAAAAATTTGAAGGGAAAAAAAAAAAAACCACAGAAAATAATTTAAAACGTTAAAAAAAAAATCATGCAATTCTACCCTGAAAGGAAACTTTTGCTAACATTTTAGCTTATTTCTTTTCTGTTCTTCCTTTTTTGTTTTCAGTAACTCAGATTATAGTAAATATAATTTCATAATCTGCCTTCTTCACTTATGACATGAACATTTTTTTCTTGTCACTAATGTATCTTGCAGTTCATCATTAAGTGACTTTATTTCTAAATATTAGGTTATTTTCAATTTCCCTTATAATAAATGATGCTGCAAAGAACATCTTTATGGAAGTCTGTCTGCATTTTGAATTTCTCCAAATGACAACTTCTAGAACTAGACTGGGAAGGATTTGAGCCAAAATGCAAAGAAGAAAGGTTTCTGCAAGCCTGCCTTTGGATACTGTCCACTTCGGGTCTGACTCCTAGAACCCAAACAGAGTAAGGAGAAAATAAGGGGGAAACAAAAGATTGGTCAGTTATGGGGCATTTGTCTAATATCTACATATTAAGAGTGATGAGAGTCAGGTTTCTCACTCTCCAAAAGGTAGGTACAATTATGACCTAAGAGAAAAGAAAACTGGAAAGAATCCTGTGTTGGACTGGAATTGGATGTACTTGTGCAAACTCATGAATTTCCATATATATAAAAATATAGTTGTAAAGGTGTGTATGTATGGATGTGTGTGTTGTGTGTGTATATGCATATGTACACACAACACACACGCATACACATATATTCCTTGGCTCTGTTCCACTGGGCTCCGGAGCAGCAAACCCTTTAACAGCAATGAGCTGTCCAGATCTTGGCTTTTAAATACCATGAAATACCATTCTCCACTAAAAGGAACCAGAGCTCTTTAAAGAAATGGCTGATTCCAGGATTAAAGCAGACAAAAGATGAGCTTAGAACATCTTGTGCCAGAAAGCAAGGAGGTGCTCAAAGGTGATGGACTCATCTCTAAAAGACCCTGAAACCAGCTGAAGGGGCTCCTGATTGCCAAACTGGGGACAATTCGGATATCAAAATAAATACTGATAGATTATATTCCATTGAATAAAATAAGAGACTAAAAGAGTCTGCACAGAAATAAATGAAAAAAACTGAAACAGGATATTTACATAGTTTCAAAGTCTCTCCTCACAAAATACTAATTACAGTGGAAAAGAGTAATTTTACAGGAGTGACATCTGGCACACACCACCTTAATTAAATTATCAAAGGTACTAACACCAGTAATGGGACAGAAATGGAAATCACATACTACCTGATAGGATGAAACTAGAAGAGCACAGCATCACTTCTGTGATATTCCTGCCAAAGATATATAATCTGAATCTAAGAAACGTGTTCTACAAAGTAACTGGCCTGTAATTTACATACTTGTCAAAGTTGTGAAAGCCAAGCAAAGCTTGAGAAACTGCTCCACGTCAAAAATTAAAGAAATGACAGGGGTGCCTGGGTGGCTCAGTCGGTTAAGCCTAGAACTCTTGATTTCGTCTAAGGTCATGATCTCAGGGTTGTGAGATGGAGCCCAATGTCCAGCTCTGCACTCAGCGCGGAGTTTGTTTGTCCCTCTCCCCTGGCTTGCTCTCTCTCTCTCAAATAAATAAATAAAATCTTTAAAAAAAATTTTAAAAATGACCAAAACCAACCCAAGAGTCTAATCTGAATTATTTTGTTATGAGGAACATGGGGGACATATGGGACAACTGGCAACGTCTGAAAGGATTCTGAGGAATGGATAATAGAAATGTATCAATAAGAATTTCCTTACTGATGATTGCATTGTGATGATGTAGAATAGTCTTGTGTGTAATGCGCACTAAAGTATAAGGAAGCGAAAGAACATGAGATTGATAATTTACTCTCAAAGAGCTCTGTCCCACTGGCAAATGAGATACCACAGCCTCACAGTCACCTGTGCTCAAGAAGGCTGCCCCTTTGATTCCACAGTTCAAGTCATTACCTCCCCAGGTTTTGCCCATCTTTTGAAATTGGGGGACCAGAGATACAAAACAAAAGAGTACAGGACCAGCGGCTGAAATATTTGGGTTTAAGTATTGGTTCTTGGCTTTTTAATGTGACGCTAAAGCAAAAAGAAACCCAGCTGCCTTCCCTGCCAAACAGTGACAACAATATCTGCTTCAAAAGAAGCAGGTAAAGGGGAGGTCCTCCACAACGTTATTATAATAGTAAAAATCTGTATACACAAAATGCCCAACATCTGAAGAACGGTCAAATAAATCATGGCACATCCTTACGTGTGTTTATAAAACCTTTTGGTGTCACGAGAAAATGTTCCGTAATTTAGAAAGAATAGGATCACACACAAAATAAAGATTAAAAAGAAAAAGATTGAGTTCGCAAAGGCTGACCCAACAACCCCGCAAAGAACTGTGCACCACACGCCTTCTTACTTGCCTCAAGCTCCTCTGCTACCACGCGCACCAAGCAATGCTCCTCCAGGTGGCCAGCATCCGCCAATCCCGCGGAGATCCAGGTCACACTCCGATGCGTCCGCAACACTCGACGAACACACTCCCTCCATAAGCGGCACACGCTGGGGGCGCAAACCACAAAGGGTTGTGAAGGGACGTTCATTTCCCTCTCCAGCAGGAGATTCCTGCGGGATCAAAAGCCCCAGAGCGGGAGGTGTCGGGGCGCAGATTCGGAGGGAGAACCGGGGGGCGGAGAAAACCTTAGGGCGCACCTCGCCCCTCCGGGAAGAGTCCCCGAGACAGGCACAGGGGTACGGTAGGCGTACCTCGCGGATGGGGGCATCACCTCGGGGGAGGAGAAGGGAGCCGGGGGCAGCCGTGGGTCCCGATGGTGTCTGCCCGCCCCGCCAGCCAGGGCAAGCCCGAGGCATGTCCCGAAGTAAGCTTCCCGCCTCCTCTCTCCTCACCCTGCTACCCGCAGCAACGCCTTGGCGGGCAGGAAGGTGAGGACACGCTCCACCACCTCCGCTAGGTTACCCAACACAAAGGTGCTCTGTGGGTCCGCGGAGGAGCCTCGGCGATCACCACCACCATGATCACCACAGCCACCCACCACCTCCATTCCTCACCAACCCGCCGAGCAAGCACTACGGCTACTCGGAAGGCACTGGCGAGGCCGGCACCAGACCTCCCAGCCAGCGCGCACTGAGCAGGCGCGCGCGCCACTTCCGGCCGGTTGGGAGTGACTGGGCGGCTGAGACCCATCCACGTGACTCCAGGCCCAGCGGTTTCCTGCGTCTGTCTCGCGGAGGGCCGGCTGGCGCTGGGAGGTGGTGGGCTTGCGTCCGTTTATCCTTCCGGTACTTTCTAGGCCTCCTGGGGGCATAGATCCTCCTGTGCGTCTCGCTGTACTTGCAGCGCTGTATTCCTTTTTATTTATTATTTATTTGACAGAGAGAGACACAGCGAGAGCAGGAACACAAGCAGGGGGAGTGGGAGAGGGAGAAGCAGGCCTCCCGCGGAGCAGGGAGCCGGATGAGGGGCTCGATCCCACCACCCTGAGATCACGACCTGAGCGGAAGGCAGATGCTTAAGGACTGAGCCACCCAGGCGCCCCAGCAGCGCTGTATTCCTTGTCGGGACAGATCTCTCTCAGATTCTTGAATTCTAGGAGACCCAGTAGTATTCGTCCGTCCTTGCCTGATTTTTGAACGGGCAGTATCTGCTTTAAAAATAGCTGGCTAAGTGTGTGAAGATGACCACCTATATTCGACACCTAGTGAATGTGGTTAACTCAAGGTAGCCCTCACGCCCTGTGTGAAACGACATAAACAGCACCTACCACTGCTGTGAAAACTTGCACCAAACTGCACTAGTTCTTCATAGTAGCAACAGATTCACCGGTAATCATGAAGTTTCGGCTTTAAAATTTTTTTGAGAGAGCGCGGTTGGGCTCACAAGCAGGGGGAGGGGCAGACGGAGAAGCCGACTCCCCGCTGAGCAGGGAGCTGGACTGGACTCCAGCTGGATCCCAGGACCCAGAGATCATGACCAAAACTGAAGGCAGCCACTTAAATAACTGAGCCACCCAGGCGCTCTTGGCTTAGTTTTTTATTGAAGTGTAATTGTTAGTTTCAGGTTTATGACATAATTCAACAATTCTATACATTACTCAGTGGTCACCAAGATAAGTGTACTCTTTAATCCTCATCACCTAGTTCACCTATCCCCTCCCCCACCTCCCCTCGGGCAACCACTAGTTCTCTGTATTTGAGTCTTTTTATAAAATTTGTTCCTTTTGCTTAAATTCCCACACGAGTAAAATCACATGGTCTTTGTCTTTCTGACATATTTCACTTAGCATTATGTCCGCTAGGTCCATCCATATTGTTGCAAATGGCAAGATCTTTTTTTCTGGCTGAATAATATTCAATTGTATATAAATACCACTTCTTTATCCATTCCTCTATCAATGACACGGGTTGCTTCCCTATCTTGGCTATTGTGAATAAAGACTGCGATAAACAGGGGTGCATAGCTTTTCAAATTAAGTGTTTTTTCTTTGTGTAAATACCCAGTAGTATAATTACTAGATCATATGGCAATTCTATTTTTAATTTTTTGAGGAACTTCCATACTGTTTTCCACAGTGGTTGCACCAGTTTGCACTCCCACCACCAGTGCACAATTGTTCCTTTTTCTCCACATCCTCACAAACACACTTGTCATTTCTTGTGTTTTTATTTAGAGCCATTCTGACAGGAACAAGGTGGTATCTCACTCTAGTTTTACTTTGCATTTCCCTGATGATTAATGATGTTGAGCATCTTTTCATGTGTCTGTTGGGTTTTGGCACATTCTTGGTCCTTAACTCCAGGCCTACTGAATCCGATTCTGGGGGCAGGGCCCAACAGTCTGAGTTTTAATTTTTCTGTGATTTATGCTTTCCTGTTATTCTGATGCAAGTTCAAGTTGAGAACCACAGATAGAAGGAATGTAAGCACAGCAGACACTGCTGTATCCCTACTTAACATCCATTTCTCCTGCTGCTTCCTTACTAACAAAGCCCACATTTGATCCCCATCTCTCTTTTTTAAAGATTTTGACAGAGAGAGAGCACAAGCAGGGGAAGCGGCAGGCAGAGGGAGAGGGAGAAGCAGGCTCCCTGCTGAGCAAGTAGTCCGATGTGGGGCTCGATCCCAGGGCGCTGGGATCATGACCTGAGCTGAAAGCCGTCGCTTAACCGACTGAGCCACCCAGGCGCCCAGATCCCCATCTCTTGAAGGTAAACTTGATTATCTAAACTAGTGGGTCTCAAATATTGTGGCCTCAGGACTATTTCACATTAAATAATGACAACCCCAAAAAGCTTGTTTATGGGTTATGTCTATTAGTATTTGCCGTATTAAAAATTAAAACATTTTAATATTAATTCACATAAAATAATAAAACCAGATTAACAAAGATTGACAAAATAAAATTTTCATGAAAAAATAGCTATGGCCCCCTCATCCAATAGTGAACAGCTGTGGCATCGCTTTATATTTTGTAAACTTATAATTTCTGGCTTTAAAGAAGACAGCTGGCTATGCTTCTGAATTCCATCTGTTGTACCATCACATTGTGTGACCTCTGGAAAAGTCTACTGTACACTTGTAAGAAAATGAGAGTGAAAATGGCAAATGTTTTAGGAAAATAATTTTGACCTTCTAAAAACCTCCTGGAAGGGTCCAAGGGGTCTCCAGAGTTCCCCAAACATACACTGAAAACCACTGGTCCAAACTAATCATAATGATTTCATTCTTTTTATCAGCCACTAGGTAAGGGGTGGACACAAGCCCCAGTTCTAGCCAAGGAAAAGTGAGGAGCAATATGCTTGGGTGGGCGGGGGAGGCTTCTAAAAAACAAGACCATTATCTACCTCTGGACAGAGTAACACGGCTACACATCCAGACATAACATTAAATCCAAAGATGAAGCCAACATAGAAAAATCTCAAAGCAGCATAGCAGAGCCCAGATGTACCAGGCCTGGAGTTTTCAGACTTCAGAATTTCTTGTATGTAAGATAACTTGATAATTGTGTGTAAGGAGGCCATGGAAATACTAAAGAAGGAGCAGATTATTGTAACTGGGGGAACTAGGGACAGCTATGGAGAAAGCAGCACTTGGATTTATATTAAGGAATGAGAGCGGGAGAAGGAAAAGGTTGAGGAAAACCCGAGTATACCAAGTCTGTGCACACCATTTCTGGGTTCTCTAGCTTTCTCTTGTTAAATCAATCTGCCTCTGCTCCTCTCAACCCTCTCCTCACCTCGTCCCCCCATATATAAATCCTATTTCAAAAAAATTCACTCTTGCCTTCAGGTGTTTGTAAGCTCTATTATCTCTTATGAGGGAAAAGTAACAAAGTTATTTTTTAAATGGTTCTTTATTCATAAACTTGATGCAAGTTTACAAAATTTACTGTACATTGCCAAATAAATCTGCAATGAAAAATAAAACCCCCCAAAAAACAAAGCATGCCAAATGTGCAGCTGTCAATCTGCTAGCCATCAGGATATTAAAGAATTCAATAATGTATTCAAGATTTAGCCTTAGGTTTAAGGAATTTTAATGCTTTAAAGAATTCTGCCTGGTCACTTATTATCTCAGCAACTGGCAATCAGAACTTTATACAAATGTAACCAAGTAAACAAAAATGCCAGAAAATCTTTTTCTACTGTCCTCTTAACCAAAACAGAACAAAAAGAAATTAAACACACAATAATGCAGAAGTGCCAAGTTCCTCTGATGTGGTTTACAAAGTTAAAAATTGAAACTTAGAGCAAATGCATAGGAAACACTTTTGAATTTTGTAACTTGTTTGTGCAGAAAATGTGCTTCTGGATTTCATTTTAAAAGTGCTTAATAACTAGAATTTACTTTTAAATCAAATTTGGGTAGATAAAAAAAATCTATCACCAACCAAACAGGACTGATTCAGGTAAGGCAATAAAATGGAGGTACACTGATTTGCGTCAGGTTTTATAAAAGAATGAACATATGTAGAGTTCCTATTAGTCTTTCAATGCAAAAGCCATTGTTCGACTACAGCAAAAATTTTAAGAGTCTCCAAATTAGGTATCTTTTTGTACTTTACTGTGCAGCTTTTGCTCAAGGATTCGGTCTTTGTGCCAATCACTTTACAAGTTTATTAGTTTAAAAATGATTGCAACATCCCGTTAATAAAATGGAAACGTAAAATAAAAATGATTTAGTATTTTAAATAACTTCAAGCTCTATACTGCAGTTCTTCATATGAAATACTGAACCAACAAGAAGCAGATTCAGCCCAGCAAGACTCTGATGCCCCAGTGGAAATTACTACTTAATTTACACAGCCTTGCTTTGCTTTGCCTAAAAAGTACAATACAACTCAATTAAGAGCATATCTTCGGGAAACAATTCGCATCTTCACCTAGCCATAAAAAAGTTTAACAATTTAATAAGTAGGCTTCCTGTCATTATTTTGGCAATATCAAAAAATGGTTTTAACTTGAAAAAGCTACTGTTATTTAGAAGACCTTAAATTTTCTAAACCAATATTAAACATCAATTAAACTTTTATTGGCTCTAAACGGAACAGTATATTGCAAGTCTTCATAACACATGAGCTCAATATGGGAAAGTTACCAGAGTTGCAACTTCTGTAACCTGATGCTGACTTGTCTGCTTGACAGATTTTTCAAGAAAAAGAGATCATGAGTGGCCAGTAAGTGTATTTATCACAAAAAATACAGTAAAGGCCCCACTGCTCAGTCCAAGATATGTAAATGAGCAAAATGAAAAGGCTGTAACTCATACTGGATGTCAATTGACAGATTATCCACTAAAATATCTATTAGCTAACGTCTTCGGTACTGCTGTTATAGGGGCACTCAAAGCTTGTGTCTGCATGTTGGAAAGATTTTCTTTAAAGCAACATTGGTCCAAACATACGGCAGTCAACATATTTAGCCATCTTCCTTTGGAGGGGTGTACCAGCCTGAAACACAATGGAAAAAAAGTTAAAATACCTTAAGTCAGCTAGAAGAAATGGCATTTCACTTAAGGTTAGCTACTTCCTCTACTCATATTTTCTTGTTTAAACCTGTTGTAAAAATTAAACTTAAACTTGGGTTGGTGATACAGCGTTTTGATATGTGCACAACATAAAGTTATTTTCTATGAATAAATTGCACTTGAGTCTTCAACGTAAGATCTCTATACTAATCGAACTTCTAGCTAAAGATAATAGCATGGAACAACAGCCGACAAGCCAGGTTTTACCTTCCATTTCAATTGCGTAAAAGTAAACCTCACTGTAAATAACTATCCCCCAAACAAAATGTTGGCATTTTAAAAGAAGAAGAACCTGGACTATCAGTGGTATAATGATACCATTTCACCAGTGAGGAAGCACCTCAGCAAGTGTGGCGACTGTGCCTGGGATCAGAGTTAGCAGCAAAAACCAACCTAGAACCCATTTGCTTATTCTGAATCTACTGCTCTTTCTCCAAAGCTGAACTGATACACACCCACACTTTCTAAAATACATTTCCATAAACATTTTGAATGCCGACTACAATGTTTGCTCCAACAAAAATTAAAAAGAAAAAATGTGATTGTTTCCCAGGCAACAAAAATCTAAGCGCTCTATAGAAAGGCTAATGAAACGAAGTACTGCTTAGCATGAAATGGCTATTGGGAACAGTGTGAATATACCAAGATATATGGAGCATCCACATGGTTATGAAATAGTATACAGGTACCTGTGGATCTACTAATTTAGTGTGCTGTGAATTATTACTATGAAAACCCAGCCTTGCCCTCAGGTTTTATCATTTCCTTCTTCAGAGGCTTGAACCGTTTCAAATATTATTCTTTCAGAAACAGTCACTGAAAAAGTGAAGAGTTTGGTTTGTGATTAAAATAAAAGTGAGCATAAAGCACAAATATTAAGTCACAAGCTACTACATTTCTAGTAAAGAACACTTTACTATAAATAGTCTCCTTAAAGAAAACTACTTCCTATTTATTTACTCTGCACAAAAAAGCATCAGTTTCACTACCATGGCTATAATGAATATCTTGTTATCAGTACTTAGTTACAAAGTGCCATGCGTATATACTATTCTTCTTCCTCACAAGTTTGGCAAGACAGATTCGCCTTTTTAGGGATGAGGAAACAGAGGCTGAGAAGTAATGGGACTTGCTCAGAGACACAGAGCTAGTGAGTAACACAAATGGCACTTGAAAAATCAGTCTTCTAATTCCAAATCCACCTCACTGTTAGAGACAACTGAAACCATGCATTGTGAATACAAGCAAAATTTAAAGTAGAATAAAGTTTATGGAAGATAGTTTAAGTTTTTAAAACTTACAACTCAAATACTCTTAAGTGTATATATACTGAAATTAGAACTATTTTACTTGAATAGATAAATGTGTATAACTGTCAAAAAGCATTAAGTAGTCTGAAGATGTTTCAGAAACAGCTGGTTCAGGATCCTGATTACACTTACTCAGTATCAACAAGAACTCCACCTGTACAATAGCCTTTAACTCAGCTCCTATCCTAATACCATACATTTCAAGTGAGTAAAATGATTCATTCATTAATGTATTAAAAAATCTTGACTCTCACTCAGGTTCTCAGGCCAAGTATTTAGGATACAAAGATTTTTGAATGAAGCACAGTGTGTGCATCCTCAAGTTAAACTTTTTCACTGTGGTAACAGTACTTTTAAAAAATTAAAGCAAAACCAAAAATAAACAGGATAAGTTATCAAAAGTACCTTATATAAAACTTCTATAAATGGTAATAAATACTTATTAAACGTACCATTTTTCTCATGTATCTGTACAATGGAATTATAGGATTGTTGGGCTCTTGCTAGATTATATTGATTCTGAAAGAGAATTATACATTTTAAATAAAAATTATAAGTAGATGAAAATCATTACAAATAATTTATGGATGCATCACCACTATGCTTAAAAGAACACAGGAAACTGAATTATATTTCCATTTCAAAAATAATTTTCACTTAAAACCTTCATTTCTCAATTCCATTATTCTCTACCACTTTAGAGTAACAAACCAAAGTTGTACTACAATAAAAATCTATTTAAGCTTCACAGTTCATTTTTATAAATCCTCTTGCTACTGGACAAGTATAAAGCTTTATAGTTCTAGTGCCTCTCTCCACTGATGAATCTAGGTAAAGAATGCTATTCGGACATGAATGAAACTCAAACTCTCTTTCTCATAACTTCCATTGAAAAAACCCCCCCAAAAAAACCCAAAACCAAAAATCCCCCACAAAAAAACAAAAAAACACCCCACCAAAAAAATGACAAAATATGACCTTTAGATAAGGTAACATAAGCCATCTTGCCATCTTGAGTTAAAATCTAAAAAATATCCTAAGTGGCACCAAGGCATTACTAAAGGAGTCCTCTTTTGGTAGTCTCTTTAGATCCTCTTTTAAAGGACCAAATTTAGGATTAATTTTGTCTCTGTCAGTACAACTGAGCAACATCTTAACCTACAATATATCATGAGCATTCTTCATAGTGGCACACACCCATTATGTCATAGAATTTAATAATAAATTCACACAGCACAAGAATTAAAAATGTATAAAACATTCTAAGTGAAAATTCTCCTTCCTACCTGTCCTCCAATCATCCAGTTCCTCCTCTCATCCATCCTCCCTTTCTTACTCAAGTTACCTACTATTAGTTTCTTGTATCCTCTTAAGATTATATAAGAAAAGTCATGTATAGCTTATTGTTATTAGCCACCATCCCCTGCTTTTCCTCCCAACAAATGGTAGGAAGCATGCTACAGACACCGTTCTACCCCTTTTCTCACTTAATGTATCTTGGACCTTGTTCCCCATCAGTGTGCAAAAAGCTTAATCTTTGTTTTTTTTAAATCACGACATATTCCATTGCACGGAGAGTCAACTACTTTTATTAATCCCCAATGGGTGGACATTTAGGTTGTTTCAACATTTTGTTGTTACAATTTTACAGTGAGCAACCCTGCACAAATATTTCCAAAGCACTGGTTAAAAAGTCCTTGAGTGGAACTGCTGGGCCAAAAGACATGTATGCCTTTGTAATCTTGAGGTGTTGCTAAGACAGCTCTCTACAAGACCGCATAAATGGGCTTGCCTGCCTGCCACGTGTGAGAATGCCTCCACACGGCTTCACCAGTGATCTTACCAACCTTTGTTACCTCTGACAGTATCAGAGGTGGAAGATGAACATAGTGTGGATTTGATTTGCATTTCTATTACTGAGTGAGGCTGTCTCCAAATGTTCACAAGCCGTTTATTTCTATTTCTGCAAATGGATGTTTTATAACTTTTTCTAGAGTATAGCCTTTTTCAATTTTTTTTTTTTTTAAAGGTTTTATTTATTTATTTGAGACAGAGTGAATGAGAGAGAGAGAGCACATGAGAGGGGGGAGGGTCAGAGGCAGAAGCAGGCTCTCTGCCGAGCAGGGAGCCCGACGCGGGACTCGATCCAGAGACTCCAGGATCATGACCTGAGCCGAAGGCAGTCGCTTAACCAACTGAGCCACCCAGGCGCCCGCCTTTTTCAATTTCTAAGAGCTCTTTAAAAATAGTAAAACCCTCCCATAATGCATCTGAAAAACAAACATAAAACATGCCGTAGTGTTATCTCCAAGTTAATGAAAAGTAGTGTTTTTTAGTCGGTCTATATGTTCAAAGGACAAAAATACAAGAGAAAGAGATTATATATGACAAAATACACATACACTGAAACTTGCAAATGATCAAGAAGCAGTCACTTCCTAACCCTACTGCCCAACTACAAGATAAGAACAGAAAAATAAGAACATAAGCCTTCCCCATTCTCTGTTGTCAACAGCATGATCTTCAATTCTAGTTTAAAGAGAATGTCACTGCAGAGGCCTTCCTGTAACAGGGAGTTAGCCCTTTCCGTTTTCTACTTCCTTGACCTTATTAACCCTTTCCTTCCACTTTCTTTCAGCTTACTTGATTGTCCTTTCTAACACGGAGTTAGAGGCTTGGTTCATTTTTATTCTTTCTTTCTTTTTTTTTTTTAATGGATTTTAAAGCAAGGAGTATTCCCTGTGAGCTCTCATTTAATTTCTAGTATGCAGTGATTTCATTATTGCTGTTCTCTAGCTATTCTGCAGTTTTCATTTCAAAGCCTGGTTAAGGACTTCATTTGAGTTTCATAATTCCACAAAAGGAACATTTGTTTTCTGATTTTATTATTATAGTTTTTAATTTAATTAGGATCAGAGAATGACATCTGTCCTTTTCTTCATTGACCAGGATTAGTTTCATGAATGTTCCAGACAAAGAGAGAGAGATGATAGAGGGAGAAAGAGGAGAGAGAAGGAAACAGGGACAGAAAGAAAATTTTAGTATTGCCATTATGGTTCATTTCTAATTATTTTTAAAATTTCATATGATTTTTTAACCATGATTCAGAATTATGTTTAATTACCAAATTCACGTGGATTTTTATTAATTTTTTCATTACTGACTTCTAACCTTAACTGCATTGTATTCAAATTCTATGGGTTGTTTTTAAATATTAATTTATGATTTTTTCCCCATATTCCATAAATGCTTGGAAAGATGTAGTACCTAACTACTGGGCACAGTATTCTACTATTGTCCATGTGACCAAGCTTAATTTGTTATTCAAATCTTCTACATTTTTCACACATTTAACTTATCATGAACAGGTACATTAAAATCTCTCATTATGATGGTAACTTGGTCAGTTTCTCTTGTGCTTTCACCAGTTTTTAACTATAGTCAACACACGATTATTACTATATTAGTTTTATTTACCAGGTTTTAATCTGTATTTTGATGCTATTTTAATAAGCAAATAATTACTATATCCTCCTGGTTGAGACTTTTATCATTAACAACTTTTAACAACTAATGCTTCCTGCCTGAAAATTCTACTTTGATACTAATATGGCTATATCTTTTTTTTTTTTAAGTGTATACTGGCATTATCTTTATCATCCTCTCTCCTTAAAAACAAAACTTTTCAATCTTTTTCTAGCCTCACAATTTTTTTTAAAAGATTTTGAGAGAGAGAGAGAGAACACAAGCAGGGGGAGGGGCAGAAGGAGAAGGAGAAGCAGGCTCTTCACTGAGCAGGGAGCCTGATACGGGGCTCGAACCCCAGGACCCTGGGATCATGACCTGAGCCGAGGGCAGAAACCCAACCGACTGAGCCACCCAGGCACCCCTCTAGCCTCACAATGTAAACATACTTCTTAAAAACTGCTAGATTTTGCTTTATTAATTCAATCTAACTGGTAACTTCAGTCCATTTATACTTGTGACTTGCCTTTACCACCTTACTTTCTGGTTTCCATTTCTCTTGTTTTTTAAACATAATTTTTTTATCTCCTCCTGGAGTTCCAATAAGACATTTTAGACCTCAATCTGATCACCACCTCTCAACTTCTACCATAAGGTCTATTCCCATGTTGCTTTCTGTACAACATTCTGATTTACTTCTTCTAGCCCAGCTGGTATCTTTATAATCATCATTCTGAACTCTAGTTCCGATATCTTACTAATGTCCGTATTGATTAGGTCCCTGGCAGTCGTACAGCCTCTTGTTCTTTTTTTTGAGGCGAGTTTTTCCGTCTTATCATTTTGTCCAGAGGAGAATAGATGAATGAGAGAAAATGCTAAAAGGGTAACAACGACCCCAGAAAAACATACACTTCCAGAAAGTGGTTGCTTTTCTGTTCAGAGTTGCTGCTATTCTTTTCTCCGATTTCCTGTTGAGTTTGTAGGTGTTCAGAATGGTTTGATACCTATCTAGCTGAATTCCTGGGACCAGACGAAATTTAGGTCTCCTACTCCTCTGCCATCTTGCTCCTCCTCCTGATTTACTTCTTCTTTATTTATTTATTTATTTATTTATTTATTTTTTAAAGATTTTATTTATTTATTTGAGAGAGAGAGAATGAGAGACAGAGAGCACGAGAGGGAAGAGGGTCAGAGGGAGAAGCAGACCCCCTGCTGAGCAGGGAGCCCGATGCGGGACTCGATCCCGGGACTCCAGGATCATGACCTGAGCTGAAGGCAGTCGCTTAACCAACTGAGCCACCCAGGCGCCCCCTGATTTACTTCTTCTAATCAATTAATTCTCCCTTCTGATACCTAACCCATCTATTGTTTCTCATTTCAATTATATTTTTCATTTCTATAAATTCTATTTCATTCTTTTTCAGATTTATCTGATTATTCCTGATGGTCTCACTGCTTGATCAATTTTAGGATTCCTTTTTTCTTTTTCTTTACATTTAATGTTTTTCAAATAACTATTCATTTTCTCATAACTCTAATATCTGAAGTCTTTATTCTGTGTGTCTGATAATTCCAAAACGTAAAGTCTTTGGGAATATCTCATTTATTGTTTCTGCCAATTCTCATGTATGCTGGCTTACTTGTGTGCTTGTGATCCTTCAGTGGATTCATATTTGCTTGATCTTAACCTTTAAGAATCCTGTAGGTCTAAATCAGAAAAGCTTTCCTCTGAAGAGTATCTGTGTCTGCTTCTGATGAGAACTGTGGATACAACTAACTTGAGAGCATTTTAGCCTCCTTGGAGAATCTCAGGATTATGCAAGGTTCTCACATTTGGCTTGCCAAACTTGCTCATTTATAAATAAAAGACTTAGTACAGGTAGCACCTCCCCCTCTCCCTGGAATAAAAAACTAAAAACCAGATCTCTCATCTGAATGGGATCACTCACCAGAGAATTCTGTAGGTAAATAATTGGGCAACATGGAAGGATAGGTGTCTTTCCTGACGGCAGAAATAGTTTGGGAGTTGCTCCAAGAGTTGTGTGTTCTAGGATTTCACTATTTACCTCAACTATCATGCACTCCACTCCACGTGCTGAATGAACATTTTCAAGGGCACTACCTTGCCTATCCAAACCCCGAATTCTTGCTAAGTCATGAGAGCAGAACTCTACTTTAGAAGGCTTTCTCACCACTAAAGCCTAGAGTTAATGTTATAGCCTATAGCCCATGTTAACCGACCAGAAAACCAGCCTGGCCAACATCCTTCTGCCTCATGGCTTGCTCTCAGCTCCTGCTGGCTGAGCCTAGGGGAGCAAGCTAATGGCAAGACTGTACAATGACTCTGGCCTGCACAGAGCTGCAGATCCTTAGCAATATCAATTTGACCCTTTCTCCAAATTTCATGTGTACTGAGAGGCAATTTTTTTGTTTTCCAGGACTTATGTATATCATTTTAGTAATATTTTCAAGAGACAAACTCATTCATTTCTTTTGAACCAAGAGCTGATATATCTTTAAAAATATTTAAGATATTTTTGAAGTAGTAGTTATATGTCAAAAAGAAGTTCAAAGAGCACAAATGATTCAAAGTCTCCCTCCCATCTCTAACCCGCCCCACCAATATTTCAATACCCCTTTATCAGAAATAGTTGTTAGTACTTTCTTGAATATCTTTACAGATGCTTAAAAAAAATCTATATAATAGATCCCTGTCTCTCTCTCTCTCACACACACACACGGTAGCATATTTTTAAACACCATTTAGCATGTTATTTGACAGTATTTTTAAAGTTAACATTCAGACTATTTCCTGTAGAATTTAAAATCCTTTAAGGTAAAACTCCTATTACATCATATAAAGTTTCCATATTCTTTTTTTTAGGAATTATTGGGTTTTTTTTGTTTTTTTTTTAAGATCTTATTTATTTGACAGAGAGAACACGAAAGCAGGAACACAAGCAGGGGAGTGGGAGAGGGAGAAGCAGGCTTCCCGCTGAGCAGGGAGCCTGATGTGGGACTCGATCCCAGGACCCTGGGATCATGACCTGAGCCAAAGGCAGACGCTTAACGACTGAGCCACCCAGGCGCCCCAAGTTTCCATATTCTTACTGATATTTATTAATAAAAAAAAAAATTGAAGAGTGAAGTTTTATAACAATGCATTCAAAAAATTCACCTAAGACATACTTTAATATGCAAATGTGCTCAGCTGCCTGATTTAACATTCTATATAAAATGGTTCTATTATTTACTTGCTAAGAAACCTACAAATCATGGACATGTAAAAGTTGAAAGCAATTCTAATGACATTGAGTAATTCCAAGGGAACTGTGGCACTGAACACAGCATTGATATTACAGAATTTTACAGCTAGAAGAGACTTAAAATATCCAGACCAATTGTATTTTAGATAGATACAGACACCCAGAACAGGTAACTTTACACAGTGAATTAGTAAAATGTTCACTTACTCAAAACAATCATTGTTCTAAGCCTTTTACATTTTCTTTAACAAGAAAAGCGTGCTAATTTTTAAACATGATGAAATTTAACATCAAGTTCTACATATAAATAAATGTCAGGAAGAAGTTTTATTAAAAGACGAGAATTATACCAAATGTCAATAGTATTTCTAGATAGTCAAAATTACAGATGACTTCAGTTTTTTGTATTTTTTTTCTGTTAGAAACCATACAGTGAGCATAAATTTTATCATTACAAAAAAATAAAATTTGATGTCTTACTACATAATCACTCTACTGACACGTTTAATACACCTAAAATATACACACTGTTAAGAAATGCTAGTTAATGTAGTTAAGCAATTCACTAGACTTTATATAAAAAATGTTCTGTTTCAGTGTAAAGAAATAGCTGTTAAAAGAACTCAAGTAAAACAGTTATTCTACAGTACTATCCCAAATAAATGATTTTCATAATAACTTTTTCAATTTTTTGCTTCCTCTGTGAGTTAAGATTCTAGTGGACTCATGCTTTAATGTGCAATACAGTTATAAATACACATTTAAATTTCATACTATTTGGGTAGGCATTTAGCACAAAATTCACACAGGCCTTTAGGAACATCCAAATTTTTTAATATGTTAGGTCAGGATAATTTCCATCAACAAATATTTTTGTAAAATAGACTAACTTTAGAGTATTATCCTTGGTCCATTTAACTGTTTACAGATAACTACAATCAGACAGGGAAAGAGGTTTCCGACATCATGAATAAAGAGCAGAACTCCATGGGTAAGAGCAGAGACTAACACCAGACTGTATGGTTCCAATCCACGTTCTGCCCACTGTCACCTTACACAAATTATCTAACTTCATCTGCAAAATGAGGACGATTAAGAATATCTACTCTTAGGTCAGTAAAAAGATTGAAATAGTACCTACAAGTGAAAAGTTTGGATCAGAGCCTCACATATAAATGCTCACTGGGAATTAACTATAATAACATGATCTCAATTTCAGGAAACTTCGAAGTACATATAATTTTTAACTTATTAGTATGTACATACCAGTAGTAGATTTAAAATTATAAACATGCTTACCTATAGTAAGAATAACAAAGACTAAAAGAATAAGAAGAAGCCTCATAAGGGAACAGAAAATACATACTATCATTTATGTGATCTTCTTAATAAAAGTACCTTATTTGCTCCAAACTGCACTCTGGCTTTGCCTTTGACTAACGTGGCATTGATTTGCATGATAACTGACTCTATTGAGTAGGCACTGCTCCAGCCCTACAGGAAGAAAACACTTCTGTAAAATACAATGGTACTCTTGATTTCCACTTTGGAAAACTTAATAAAATAGCACATAACAACTTGACAACAGCAAGACAATGTTAAGAAGTCTGTATACAAGAGAAAAAAGTAAAGTTGGACTGTTTCTAAAATCTCGTAAAACAAAAAACAAAAAAACCCCTATGTTCTAAGTATCAAACATAAGCAAATTATAACCTTATAGAAACATCGCTCTTAGAACACCTCTCCTTGCATAGATTAAGCACCAAGTACAATGTCATTTTATTGGTTTGCCCTAAGTAGACTTTCATTATAAAAAGCAGGTGTTCAAAACAATTTTTTTAAGTAGGTGGTATTACATCAGAGTTTTTCCACTCAGAATCTAATTTACATCATCAAAACACTCCACTGAGATTGAAAAATGAGTACTATAAGAAAATAGTCACCTGTTTTGTGAGAAGTTCCATACATAGTGCTCCACCGCCCAACACATACCTTAAAAAGAGAAAAGGAATCCTATTTAATTCTCTACATCTCAATGTTCCTTCTTAAATTTTAAAGGACCACCACTAAGAAGTATGCATACAAGTAAAGGTTAGACGATAACATGCAAAAATGAGAACAGTGGTTAGGGTTCTAGGACTAAAAGGGTAGTTAAAAAATTCTAATGTCATCACTTTATTATAGTCTTAATTTTTTTTTAAATAATGGTTCTTAGAAACAGAATACTTGAACACTCTAGAAACTAGGACCTTAGCCCTAAATATTCCACAGAATGGGAGTGTTATATTCATCTGAAAATTTCTCTGCCATCATGTTAGCCAATGGCACCAACTTTACCCTATTTATAATAATGAACAGGACATGGTATTTTATGGTTAAATTGCTTTTATCCACACTTTCGTGAGGATCAAATGGTTATGACCATAGAGCCTCTCTCCGGGACTCCTCAATTTCTCTTTCTAATCCTGAGAACTGTTCTCTGAACCAGACTTTTGGGAATTTTCCAGATCTCTCTTAGGAAACCCTTATTTAGATCAAGATTATTCAACCTTTTAACCCTTTCTCAAACAAAATAATTTCATTTCTCCTTTAATGTTAAACTTCAAAATATATGACGGGCTCCCTGCTCGGCAGGGAGTCTGCTTCTCCCTCTGACCCTCCCCCCTCTCATGTGCTCTCTCTCTCTCTCATTCTGTCTCAAATAAATAAATAAAAAATCTTAAAAAAAAACTTCAAAATATATGAAATATTAGGGTCCTAGAGAGATTGGGAAGCCTCCATTTTCACTCTCGGCCTCCAAAGCTCTACGGAAAGCTTCCAGGGAACAAAAGTTCCCGAGAGCAAACCCGAGCAGATTACTTAGCCCGGACCGGGCAAGGGCGGGGCAATTCCGCCTCCGGCAAAGACCTTTGGGAACCACGACAACAGGCCCCTTCCCCAGAAGATCAGCGAGAACAGCCAGCCAAGGCCACATTTACTGATCAATGAGAACGGCAGAACTCCAGAGCTGGGAGAATACTGCACATAGAATCCATGGCTTTTTTACCATGATTCTTTAGTCTTTCAAAGTTAAATTTTTTTTACTGCCTTTTTTTTTTTAATTTTTCTTTTTCCCCTTTTCAACCAACATCTTATCAATCCCTTTTTTAAAAACCATTTTTATTTTTCATTTTTAGAGTCATATTCTATCCCTTCATAGTAGTTACCCTTATTTTTGGCATATATATATAACTTGTTCTCTCCTTAAAATTTTGAGATAGTTTCTTCTAACAGATCAAAATATACCCTAAATCTCTAGTGTATGGTTTTCTTCTACTCTCCTGCCTGATCACATTTTCCCCTTCTTTTTTTCCTTTTTTTTTTTAAACCTCTTTCTTTTTTCAAACAACTTATCAATTCCTTTTATAAAATTTTTTGTAATTTTTATCTTTACAGTCATATTCCATCCCTTCATCGTATCAACCCTTATTTTTGTACATATGTAAGTTTTTTTCTTTAAAAGTTTGGGAGGCACTTTCTTCTAAGACCAAAATACACCCAAAATCTAGTGTGTGGCACTGATCTATGCACCAGCCTGATCATATTTCATCATATTCTGTTTTTTTTTGTTTTGTTCTGTTTT
>NC_138377.1:103775405-103826087 GCF_054177405.1 Leptonychotes weddellii
GACGATGGACTCTGAAAAACAAACTGAGGGTTCTAGAGGGGAGGGGGGTGGGAGGATGGGTTGGCCTGGTGGTGGGTATTGAGGAGGGCACGTTCTGCATGGAGCACTGGGTGTTATGCACAAACAATGAATCGTGGAACACTTCATCTAGAACTAATGATGTAATGTATGGGGATTAACATAAGAATAAAAAAAAAATGCACACCTTCGGGTTCTGAAAGCCCACAGTGTACATTTTTAGTTCCAAGTGTTCCAGTTTGGATGGTTGAAATTTATTCCCCAAAGAAGTTTGCCCACATGGGAAAGTTTCATCCATGTGTTCTCTGAAAAAAAAAGCAAGTGAGTGAGTTGGTTGAAATGGTTGGAAATACATATGGAAATGGAAGGATGTGTGTATTTATGTTGCCATTTTCCTTAAATTGATAAATGTTGGGATATAATAGGTATAGAGAAACCAAAATTAAATCACTAAAAATGCTTAAAAAAAAAAAAAAAGAAGATCTAACAATTTTAGATATTTATACTCCCACCATGGGAGCAGCCTATTATATAAACCAATTAATAACCAAAGTAAAGAAACATATTGATAATAACACATTAATAGTAGGGGACTTTAGCACCCCACTCACAGGAATGGACAGATCATCTAAGCAGAAGATCAACAAAGAAACAAGGGCTTCCAATGACACATTGGACCAGATGGACTTCACAGATATATACAGAACATTCCATCCTAAAACAACAGAATACTCATTCTTCTAGAGTGCACATGGAAGTTTCTCCAGAACAGATCACATACTGACTCACAACTCAGGTCTCAATAGATACCAAAAGACTGAGAGTATTCCCTGCATATTTTTAGGCTACAATGCTTTGAAACTTGAACTCAATCATAAGCGGAAATTTGGAAGGAACTCAAACACTTGGAGGTTAAAGAGCATCCTACTAAAGAATGCATGGGTCAACCAGGAAATTAAAGAATTTTAAAAATTCATGGTAACTAATGAGAATGAAAACGCATCTGTTCAAAACTTTTGCGATACAGCAAAGGCGGTCCTAAGAGGGAAGTACACTGCAATACAAGCCTCTCTCAAAAAGTTAGAAAAATCCCCGTGGCTTTTCAATTCAAGACCTTCTCAGTCATTGTTTCTGTAGCATAAACCTGACAAAAACCTTTATTTCACAATAAAGTCAGATTCCTTGCCCCAGAATAAGATGCCCCATGACCTGAACAGTACCACCTCTCCTGTCTCACCCCTTTCATTCTTTGTTCCTGTCATTCAGCATCTATGCCTTTCAATGGGCTGTTCCCTTTGGGCACACTTATCCTCATTCCCTGAGGCCTGCCTGACTCCTGGCTAACTCTTGTGCTTTCTTCATTCCTCAGCTCAGACATCACATTCCCTAGAAAGCCACTCCATTCCTGACCTCCTCTGGCCCCAAACTAACAACTAGGCTGGGTTAGATGGACCCTAGATTAGATGTGTGCTCCCATAGGATCCCAGTTTTCCTTATATCTTGGCACTGATTACACTGCCTTTTGGTTGTGTGTTTGCCTATTACCCCCACAAAGACAATCCATACTTTGTGGAACACAAACTGTGATTTTTATCTTTGATCTAGTGTCCCCCCAAATGTACCATCTCCTGTCCTCCATTTTGCCTTCTGCCCTGGAGGCTGACCTGGAAGGACCACTACTGTAGGATTCCTTGCCCTCTGGCTCCTGGTTGGTTTGGGCCAATGGAGAGGCCCCAGCAGAAGACTGGAGGGCAGGGAGTGAGGTCCTGGTGTTTGTCCCTGGCTCCCTCCTTAGGAGATGGCTTCAGGCTGGCTGTACCTCTCCCTAAAGTTCACAGTCCTCTTCCGGTCCTCTTCTTCCTCCTCAAACTATCTGGTGTGAAGAGTCCGTTTATTTTGCTTCCAATCAAGTATAGAATAATACTTTTATGAAATACAATTGAAATTAATTATTAGAAAAATTAAAAAGCCATGACTTGCAAAATATGATTAGATTTTTATTACTAGACTTAAAGTCATAAAGTTATATTTAAAAAATATAATTGGAAGAAACATGGGGAAAAAGGATTACAAAACTTATACCTATTGTTCATTGGGAGTCTGCATACAGGTAATTAACAGAGAATTGCTACTACATGCATAGTTTTTATTCTGTAATAGTATCTAAACCAAAAATTAGGAAGGATATAATAACGGTCCATGTTAAATGTTCACACAACTTTGAAATAAGAATGTGAATATCAATTTTAAGTTTTTAATATGACAAACATCTAGCTTTTTGCTTGTTAATTTATCTAATTTAGGTTGGATTGACAACATTGAAACTGACAAGACACGATATGTATATAAACTGTTTCAATGTTGTTGTTTTTTTAAATTACACCATAGAGAAATCAATCTGAAAAATGTATGTTGACAGGAATGGAATAAGAGATTTTAAGCAATCTCAGTAGGCTCAGGCTATTCATTTTTTATCTCTATATGAAATGAGGCAAATGATGCTATGTTTCAAAAGTCATCAATTCTTTATCAATAGCAAACATGAACAATTTATCCCATTAAGTTATAGTTCTGGATCTATTAATTTCTTATGCATGGCTCTTCTTTTGATAAAAAATAAAACTGAAAATGTGCTATCAAATTTGTAAGATGTTTGGTGTTAACCTTTTACATTTATGAAATATGAGGATTTTACCAACTTCATTGGTAATTGTTAATACAATGTACTATCCCAATTTGTAGAAACTCTGCTCTTCCAAGCTAGTATTCCTTCCTTCCATGAAACTATTAGGATCACTAACAATACTCGAGATACCAAACAAAAAAATCAGGTCTGGCTGATCAGTTCACAACCTGCAAAGTTTGGAACCAAACTGGTGTCTTATTTTGCAGAAACACTAAGACTTCACTCTGTAGTTCAAACATTCTTTTTTTGAGAGAGAGCGACAGAGACAGAGACAGAGAGTGCGTACATGTGTGTGAGAGCAGTGGAGGAGGGGCAGAAGGGGACAGAGCACGGAGCCTGATGCAGGGCTCAATCACACAACCCTGAGATCATGACCTGAACCAAAATCACGAGTCAGATGCTTAACTGACTGAGCCACTCAGGTGTCCTGTAGTTCAAACATTCTTGAAAGAACTTTTCCCTTAGCTAACCATCATACTTTAGCATATAATTATGGTTGTTCATGATCAGCTTATCACATAGCAAGGAAAATAATCTCAAATTGAAAGCATCAACTAGTCTTTAAGGAATTAACACTTTTTACTATGTCACCTAGCTAGAGTTTGGTGAACTTTACTAATTTCACTTTATTTATTTATTTACTTAAATAAATAATTTTATTATAACAATTAAATGAAGGCAAACAAATCACTGTTCTATATGAGAAGAAACAAAATATTAGCTGTTTAACTTTCTCTAGGTAGAATAAAAGCATTTTGACAAATGCCTACACCAACTACACAATATTTATTCACCTATCTATCTATCTATCTATCATCTATCTATGGGGAGGAGAAGCATGACTTTCTCAAGGAAGGGAGCAGCATGTTGATTTACATTCTGGCACAAGCTTTTTAATCTGAATGAATACTCCAGAATGTTTTCTCATTTTCTCGTCATTTCTGCTGCATCATCAGAGCATATTCCTACAGAAAAGTTAAGTTTCTTTTTTTTTTTGTAAAGATTTTATTTATTTATTTGAGAGAGAGTGAGCGAGAGAGAGAGCACAAGCTGGAGGAGGAGCAAAGGAAGAGGGAGAAACAGGCACCCTGTGGAACAGGGAGCACGACGTGGGGCCCAATCCCAGGACACTGGGATCGTGACCTGAGCTGAAGACAGACGCTTAACTGACTGAGCCACCCAGGTGCCCCAAAAGTTAAGTTTCATATTATATCTGCTGACACTAATCACACACTTTGATATTATGGCAATGTCAAATTGCTATAAAATTTTCAAAGCATGTACTTTTTTTAATTGCCATACATATCTCCTCATAAACTAATAGTGTACAGACCTGCACAGTTCTTCAAATCACATTTTGAGTAACACTGCATATTCTGTCTGAGTCTAACTTCCAGTAATCACTTCCTCCCTTCATCTCTTCAAGCCTAGGTGTGGTAACAGCATGGCTGCTCTAGATTACTGCATTGTTCCGTGTGATTTCCCCACAACTACACCTTTATAAATTTTTATTTTGTTAATAAACTTTCTCCTTGAATTATCCTAATCTAAGAGTGCCATCTATTTTTCTCTTGGGAATGTTTTCCTAATATAGTACTCTGCCCAAGACAGAGAAGATGGATGATACAAGTTTATTAAATAAATTAAATAAATGACCAGATACTGCTTAGGAGAAATAAGGTAATGTTTTGCAGGAAGTTCTGAAAAGGTCAGGGCCAAAGGCACAACATGAACTGTGTCTCTTCCTGAGATGGTCCCTCTAGCTCTGGGGTCCTCAGCCAGAGCCATCGCTAGCTCATACTGTGCCTTTGTGTGAATTAGGAGAAGGTGCAGATTCTGGAAGGAAGCAGCCCCCAAAACACAGGGCTTGAAGCATTGAGGATGGGCTGGCTTTCAGCTCCCAAAAACCAAGCTTTCTTCACTTGAACAAAGCAAAATCTTTCTCTTTTTAAAGTTTTTATTTTAATTCCTGTTAATTAACATACGGTGTTATACTAGTTTCAGGTGTATGATATGTTTCTTAATTTGTATCTTTCTCTCTTTTTCTTTTCCCTTTGCTTTTTTGTTTCTTAAATTGAACATTTGAGTGAAATCACATGGTATTTGTCTTTCTCTGACTGACTTATTTCACTTAGCATAATACCGTCTACCTCCATCCATGTGGTTGCAAATGGCAAGATTTCATTCTTTCTATGGCTGAATAATATTCTATTGTAGGTAACACTTCTATAAACATTGGGGTACGTGTATCCCCTTGAATTAATATTTTGTATTCTTTGGGTAAAGACCTAGTAGTGCGATTACTGGGTAGTTCTATTTTTAACTTTTTGAGCAACCTCCATATTGTCTTCCACAGTGGCTGCACCAGTTTGAACCAACAGTGCAAGAGTGTTCCCCCTTCTCTACATCCTTGCCAATACCTGTTTTTTCTTGTGTTGTTGTGATTTTAGCCATTCTGACAAGTGCAAGGTGATATCTCATTGTAGCTGTGTTTTACATTTCCTTGATGATGTGATGTTGAGCATCTTTCTGTCTGTTGGCCATCTGGATGTCTTCTTTGGAGAAATGTCTGTTCATATCTTCTGCCCACTTTTTTAACTGGATTATTTGTTTTTTGGGTGTTGAGTTTAATAAGTTCTTTATATATTTTGGGTCCTAACCCTTTATTAGATATGTCATTTGCAAATATCTTCTCCCATTCCATAGATTGCCTTTTAGTTTTCTTGAGTTTCCTTTGCTGTGCAGAAGCTTTTTATTTTGATGTAGTCCCAATAGTTTATTTTTGCTTTTGTTTCCCTTGCCTCAGGAGACATATCTAGAAAAATGTTGCTGTGGCCCATGTCAGAGATGTTACTGCCTGTGTTCTCTTCTAGGATCAAAACACAAAATCTTAATGCAGCTGGTCTACCCTAGACTGAGCAAGCCAGCAGGTCACTCCATCTCAGAAATGTGACCAATTAAGCATGGTTCTCTGAGAGCACTTATTACAGCTCAGATTTTGTGGAAATGTGATATTTTTGTTGGCAGGGTGATCCTTTTCACACGTTTCCTCCTTAGTTTCCTGAATGTGGGAGGAGAGTCCTTGCAGGCTTAATTCAAATAGGTAGCATTATAATTCAACGGCCACAGGATCTCTCAGGGCATATGCTTGTAGATATAACTGTGTTGCCCCTGAGAGGCCTTTACATCCCCACACTGCATTGTTTGTGACTGAAAGTAGCCCCAGGGAGTGGGATGTAGTGGTATTATGAACTAGCTCTTTCTGGCTAGAACTGGGTGCCACTCACAGAGAGGGTGCACTTTTCCCTGGGGTGGGTTGGGAAGCAGGAAAGAAATCGCTCAAGGAGCAGTGTAAGGGAACCGAACAATTCATCAGTGTCTTGTACTTTCAGTACTTCCTCTTGTAGAGAAATAATTTTGTTTGACATGAATTCCCAGAATGCCTGACACACCCATATGCAAGTGAGCCCAAACCTGTCCCAGAGCCTGGTGAGAATGAGCTGAAGGTTTGAACTCACTTCTACCTTCAGCACCATTCCTTGTTCCCACCTGAGTAGACTTTCCCCCATGAATGTGTTGGTGGGGAGCTAGGGAAGAGTTCAGGAATTTGCATTAAATTTATTCCATAATTCTCAAGTGGGAGAAGGAAAGTTGTTTAAGGGGAACCAGTTTCCTGTCTTGGCTAGAAGCTTTACACATTTTTTTTTTTTTAAGATTTCATTTATTTACTTGACAGAGAGAGACACAGCTAGAGAAGGAACATGAGCAGGGGGAGAGGGAGAGGGAGAAGCAGACTCCCCGCTGAGCAAGGAGCCCAGTGTGGGACCCTATTCCAGAACCCTGGGATTGTGACCTGAACCGAAGGCAGACGTTTAACGACTGAGCCACCCAGGCGCCCCAAAGCTTGACACATCTTAACCTCTCCTCTTATTTCTTAATCTCCCAAACAGAGCAGTCAGCTGTTGGTTGGTGGTGATGACAGTGATAGCGATAATTATTCTGTGATCAAACGAAAAGTGGTGAAATTGGGAGGACCTGGGAAAGGGGATCAGGAAGTCTGGGGAAAGGTATTGCTTTATCCTTGCAGAGTTGGAGTCAATATAGAGACACTCTTTTACGTGGCCACCAACATCATCACTAGAGAGTAAGACTCACTGATTCAGAAACTGAAGAAATCTCAGAGATTTCTCTTTGTTTTAAAGATTAGGACCCTTAAGTTCAATGAAATTTATTATTGCTAAAGATTACTCAGGAAATGATGAAACCAGATTCAGAACCCAGGTCTTGTGGCTATTAGTCCAGTGTGATTTCTGCTATGCTATGCTGCTTCTCAAAGTAGCTTTCTTATAATTCACTCATCCATTTAGTCATCAAATATATTACTGTGCCTTGAACAGTGATATGTAGCTAGGACCACATGCAGTGAACAAAGCAGACATTGTACTCATGGAGCTTAAGTGTAGTGAGAAGACATATTAAAAATAATTATTAACATTTTTAAAAAGATTTATTTATTTAAGAGAGAGAGAGCGATTGAGAGAGTGAGCATGGCGGGGAGGAGCAGAGGGAGAGGGAGAAAAAGTCTTAAGCAGACTACATGCCAAGTGTGGAGCCCGACCTGGGGTTTGATCTCACAACCCTGAGATCATTAACTGAGCCAAAACCAAGAGTTGGACGCTTAACCAACTGTGCCACCCAAGTGCCCCTAAACAAATAATTATTATAAGGTGATGAATGCCAAGAAGAATTAGAGGATGCTATTAAAGCTTATAAATGCAGGCCTTACTTAGCATAGGTGGCAGAGATGGTGGTTAGATCTTGGCTGCTCTTCCCTGAGGAAGTGACCTTTAAGCTAAGACTTGAAGAATGAGTAGAGGATAGTGAGGTGAAGGGCCCAGGATATGGGAAAAGAAATCCCAGCAGACATGTACAAAGGTCCTAAGGCAGTACAGAGATGGAGCTTTTAAATGACTGAAAGCAGACTCATGACCTAGTGTGTAATTAGTCAGAGAGAGAGGGATGTAGAATGGTTTAGGAAGGTAGGCAGAGTTTGACATTTCAGAGCCTTGCAAGCCATGATCAGAATTCTAGACTTTAACCTGAGGATAATGGGAAACCAGCGAAGGGCTTTAAACATAGAAGTGTTATGATCATACTTGTAAGGGATCACTGAGAAGACTGCACTGGTGGGGAGCAAAAGTGGATCCAAGGAATTGCTTAGGAGACTATTACAACACCTCAGGTGAGAGAAGATGGCTGCTTGGACCAAGGCAGACATAGTGAATGTAGAGAAAAGTGAAGAAGACATCTAAAGATATTGAGAAGATAGGCCCACAGAATTTGGCACTAAATGATTGTGAAAAATGAGGAAGAGGGGAAGTATTAAGAGTTTGGACACAGGGTGCCTGGGTGGTGTTGCTTGAGCATCAGACTCTTGGTTTTGGCTCAGGTCATGATCTCATGGGTTATGGGATCAAGCCCCATGACAGGTTCCACACTTAGCAAGGAGTCTGCTTGAAGAGTCTCGCCCTCTGCCCCTCCCCACAGACACGTGTGCACTCTCTCTGTGTCCTCTCGCTCTCTCTAAAATAAACAAATAAATCGTTAAAAAAAAAAGAGTTTGGACACATTAAGTTTTAGGGGCCTGAGAGACAAAGGGGAGAAGATACAGAGAAGGCACTTGTGTATACAAGACTACAGTGCAGAAAAAAAGTCTGCCTTAGAAATAGAAACTTGGGGATAAGTTTATAGAGACCATAACTGGAACCCTGGAAGAGATCATTGAGGAAGAAAGAATAGGCCAAGGAGAAAAGAGACAAATAAAGGAAATAATCAAAGGGTTTATTCCATTGCAAGAAATAACATACACCTAAGAACATATAACAACTTTATTTTTGAGATCTGTGCTCGTTATTAATCTATCGTTTCTCAGTTTCAAATCCACCCTTCAATACTCTGCTTGGGGTATTGTGCTACGGACCATATTTCTCTTTGCCTACAAGGCAGTAGGGGTTGCTTGAAGGAGACCAAAAGGCTGGAGAAAGGAAGAGGGGCTTGTTCTTTTCTTGTTTTTCCTTCCTGTTCCTGTCAGCATTACCCCAGCAGCAGTCCTCCATCCTGGTGGTGGCAGTTGGTCTCAAGAGCAGCAAACAAGTCCATTTGTGGTATGTATATACTCTCAAACCCAGTCTTGCCACATCCCCTCAAAGACATCAGCCTTGCTGCCCCCAAATACCAATATCTTCCTCACCATGCTTACCTAAAGATCATTTTCTCTGAGCCTGGCTCCTTATCATGTTGCTCATTTATCCATCCAAGAGTATAGTAGAAACTTGGTCAAATGCCTGCACCCTAACTTCAAGAAATGTGAGTTCCGACTCCTACGCTGAAGAGGTGGGATTCATAATGTGAGAACTGAGAACTGCAAAAACACTCAGCACGAATACTACATTCAATCCCCTGCACTAAGAGACTTGACCAAAATTTTACATGGTTTCTAGCAGCCTAGTGGCTGCATCCCTAGGACAACCCAGCCCCCTCTTGAGTTCCTGTCTGGAAAAGCTCAGGGCTGTCAAAGGAATTTCCTGTCTATACTAGCCAACACTTGAAGGTCTCTGATCTCCCTTTCCTAGCGAATTTATTAAAAAGACTTGCAATTGTGAATCCTTCCTCTGTCCCTTCAAGATGCACGTGTATCTCCTGCAATTCAGGAGTGTCTTTCTCAAGGACCTGAAAGCCATTCCTTTAAAAAGTCATCATCAGGGGCACCTGGGTGGCTCAGTCGTTACGCGTCTGCCTTCGGCTCAGGGCATGATCCCGGGGTCCTGGGATCGAGCCCCGCATCGGGCTCCCTGCTCCGCGGGAAGCCTGCTTCTCCCTCTCCCACTCCCCCTGCTTGTGTTCCCTCTCTCGCTGTGTCTCTCTCTGTCAAATAAGTAAAATCTTTAAAAAAAAAAAAAAGTCATCATCAGGAGAGATAGGGCCTCTGTCTCCCAGTCTATATGGGAGGAGAGAATCCTAACTTCCACAATTGCCAGTGAAGAGACACAGCTCTTCTAATCACATTTATGCTGAACAACCCTTTATAATTTTTCACGTGAGTCCCTTGCTCTCTCCCTCTCCCTATTACTTCATTCTCCCTTTAAAATGCCCAGTCAACTCTGCACAAATAGGAATGGAGCTCAGTATTTTCCCCGGCTGTCAGCAGTTACTTAATAAAATCTGTTTAACTAATGTCGAGCTGTATTTACATTTGACATAACCTTCCCAAATATAGAGAGAGGATTTATTTTTTTTTTAAAGATTTTTATTTATTTATTTGAGAGAGAGAGAGAAACCACATGAGAGGGGGGAGGGTCAGAGGGTGAAGCAGACTCCCTGCCAAGCAGGGAGCCCGATGCGGGACTCGATCCAGGGACTCCAGGATCATGACCTGAGCCGAAGGCAGTCACTTAACCAACTGAGCCACCCAGGCACCCCTAGAGAGAGGATTTAAAGCATAATTGCAATGAATATGGCAAATATCAAAAACAGGGTTTGGTTACTCTTCATTTTTGTAATTACTTGCCTCTTGCCTCTTTCCAGGAAAGATGTAAGGAATCATATTAAATGGTATAATCCAATAAAAGTTATAAAATAAGGCTAAAAAGGAAAAATAAAAAGTCCTAAGAGGGAGGGAGTGTATTGGTTAAGATACAGGCTAAGCTGATATAACAAAGAGACACCAAAATACAATGTTTAAACTAGAAACGTGATTTCTGTCTTATATAATAGGAGATACATTCAAGAGCTGGAAGAGTAGCTCCTGCATCATTAACATGTAGCTTCTATCACTGAGTCCAAGTTGGATGCTCTGATCTTAGCATCCCCTCTAGAGGGAAATGGGGAGTGGGGGTGAGGAAGTAGTAGAGTACCTGTCCCATCCTTTAAGAGTAAGACTTGGAAGTGGCATACATCCTTCCAGGCACACCCTGTTGTCCATAACTAGGTTATTTGGCCACACTTATCTGGGTGGAAAGTTGGAAAGGCAGTCTCTAGTTAGGTGGCCGTGTGTCCAACTAAAGCTCTTATTTTGAAAGAGGGGAATGAATGGGGTTGGGGTGGTAGAACAGCTAATAGTATGTCACAGAAGGAACATGAATATCCAAAAATAAGAAATCTGCCAGCATTTGCAACCCTCTATCATTGGGTGTGTTCTGCTGCACACAATGTAAGCTGGATGTGCCAGAGTGAATGCCTCCAGAAACAGCCCATAACCAATAATGAATGAGGAGCTGGTGAATAAATACACCAGCTTCCTCCCGCATAGTTGGGATAACTTTGAGGCATATTCTATAATGTTCCCAGAGTACCCTGGAGGGGGTGGGGCTACAGTAGCCCACATGGTAGCCTGTTTTCCTTCCATGTCTCATTGCCCCAATTCTCTATTAGCACTTCCTGGGATCCCCTTCAAAATAAATTGCCTGCCCTGGAATCTTTGTCTCAGAGTTTACTTCTGGGAAGAACCTAAGACCAACTCTGGACTTCCTAGAATCTAGAGGGAAACTAAAAAACATAACTGTTATATTTAGAAAGTAAAAACCAAGGACACCTGGGTGGCTCAGTTGGTTGAACGTCTGCCTTCAGCTCAGGTCATGATCTCAGGGTCCTGGGTCCTGGGTCCTGGAATTGAGCCCCGCGTAGTTGGGCTCCCTGCTCAGCAGGGAGCCAGCTTCTCCCTTTCCTCCCCAGTCGTGCTCTCTCTCGCTATTTCTGTCTCTCTCTGTCTTTCTCTCTCTCTCTCTCAAATAAATGAATAAAATCTTTAAAAAGAAAAAAAAAAGAAAGTAGAAAACAAATCAGTCCCTCAATCAAGACAAAATATTTCTCCCTGCTTGGCCCCTCTCTCCCATTCCCCCCCGACCACCACCACCAAAAAAGCACTACTTACCATCCTATTTTCACACTGTCTGGTCTTTTGCCATGTTCATGTTTACACTGCCTTCAGGCCTAAAAGTTCCTTGACACTTTATTCCCTTTAGAGCTAGCAAACTGTCTTGCACAAAGTTGAAACTAAGTGTTTGAATAACAAAACTACGAATCTTGTCAAACACACAAAAAAAAACCCAGACACAGGGGACATGACTGACCACACGTTCCATGGAGAGTGAGCAGGGAAGCCAGAACTGGCTCCCAGATCTCCTGACCACTCTTCTGGTTTTCTTTTCTTTTTTTTTTTTTAAGATTTTATTTTATTTATTTGACAGAGAGAGAGACAGCTAGAGAGGGAACACAAGCAGGGGGAGTGGGAGAGGGAGAAGCAGGCTCCTGGCCGAGCAGGGAGCCCAATGCGGGGCTCAATCCCAGGACCCTGGGATCATGACCTGAGCTGAAGGCAGACGCTTAACGACTGAGCCACTCAGGTGCCCCAGCTCCTCTGGTTTTCTACCACAAACACTCCATCTTCTCCCAGGTTTCCTTTTCCTCATCCCTGTGTGGAGCCCAAGGCTTTCAGCAGGAGAAACATGTTTGTAAATGTTAAAAATATACCTGGGGTCCTGAGTGAGCTGGGGCCTCTTCTCCTTGGTCCTTCAGGTCTTGAAAGACTGTGCTTGTTGCTACTTAATTTTTCATCTTGCAAGATGACACCTAATTGTAACCAAGAAGACAACTATAGATTCCAGGCATTTTGGCGATTCCAAGTTCTAGCATAATTGATTACAGCAAACCCCAAACATAGAATCAGGTCTGTGTTTCCATAAATTCCTCCTGGAAATAGCACCAGCTTGAAGCACTAGTTTTTGGGCAGGGTGAGGTCTCAATTCACCCAGAAGTTACTCTGCAGAGAGGACGAAAGGCTTAACAGAAGACCTGACAATGAGCACTCAAGGCACAAAAAGCCTTCATTCACCTTAGTCTGGGGAGGAAGAATTCATCCAAAGAAGGAAAAAACAAAAGTGTCAGTTGAACTGATTGTGTCAGCTTCTGAGCTGCCTCTGTGCCAGGTGTCTTTTTGTGATCAAAAAAACAACAGCCACATGTTTGCTGACCCTTTAAAATTTCTTTGCCAAATCTTTCTCTGATTTACCTCTCTCTACCTTAAATATCTATAAATCAATTTAAGATTATTTCATTACATAAATAACATGTTCAATGAAAATATTTCAGAGAATATAAATAAGCAGAAAGAAAACTGAAATTGCTTGAAAAGTCATCACCGAGAAATAATCATTGTTAATATTTTGGTGTATCCTTCCATATCTATACACAACTTCATTTCAATGGCTGCATGTTATTCCATTGTTTGGATATACCAAACTTACAGCATATCCAGTTCTAAGACACTTGTCTTTTACTACTTTCTTGTCTTTTACTTTCTTGTCTTTTACTACTATAAAAAGAGGTGGAATAAATATTTTAATGAAATCTTTGTTTTTTATTTCATCAATAAATAGCTCTAAAAGGTAAAGATTCTCATTTAAAAGATAAAACAGTAATAAAAATACTATTGTCACACCTAAAAAATTAAGTAATAATTCCATAGTATAATCAAATATTTAATGTTTAGATTTCTCTGATTGCCTTATCAATGTTTGATGTTTTTAGTTACATTCCCTCAGTTTTGGTAACTAAATCTTGATATACATGCTTAATTAGTTCTTTAGGATAAATGCTGAGATTTGAAATTACTGAGTCAAAAGTATATTATGCCTATATCTAGAAAAATGTTCTCACTCATTAGCCTTAAACATCGCAAAAGAACATTTTGTAAGAATGTGACTGTGGAAGGCATGAGGAGGAAATTTTTCTATTTGAAGCTTTCATATGCTAGTGACAGAGGGGAGATAATACTCAAAGGTTTCTAGTATTGATTATGGTAAATTCCAGCTGATTTCCCTCCTGCCTCCCTTCATTGGTTTCAGTGGGGTCAGGAGGGCTGAAGAGCATCTGCCCCTTCTCAGTAACCCAGGTGTTCTTGCAGAGCCAGCATCTCTCATCCAGGAGTCAAGAATCTACCTAGAACAGGGTCTTCCTAAGAGGAAGGTCTATATTTCAATCCAGTATAGTTTCTGTACCACCCTGCCCTCCCAATTCTAAGTTATTTGCTATTTTATATTTATCTAAATTATTTACATTTATAATTTATATAGAAGCAAGAGAAGAGAAGCTGTTTATATAGAAACAGCTAGACAGACCTGAGTTCAAATTCTTTTTTTTTTTTAAGATTTTATTTATTTATTTGACAGAGAGAGAGAGATAGCGAGAGCAGGAACACAAGCAGGGGGAGTGGGAGAGGGAGAAGCAAGCCTCCCGGGGGGAAGAGGGAGCCCGATGCGGGGCTCGATCCCAGGACTCCGGGGTCATGACCTGAGCCGAAGGCAGACGCTTAACGCCTGAGCCACCCAGGCACCCCCTGAGTTCAAATTCAGACCTTGTCAGGTATTGGCTGCATGAGCTTGGGCAAATTATTTCCCTTTTCTGAAAGTCAGTTATTTGGGTGGTATAATGATAGTTTCCTAAGATTGCTACAGTGATGAAGTTACTTGGCACACAGTAGGTGCTCAATAGATATTTGTCGAGTGAGTGAATATTTGCTTACGAGAGTCTTATTATTTTTTTTTTGAGCTAGAAGAAATCTAAGTGTACATCCTTTTTATTTTAGAAATGTAAAAACTAAGTTAAGAGAAAATATGAAATTTGGCCTTTCAGGTATTCATTCAACAAACATTTATTAAGCTCTAAATCCATGTCAAGCAATGAAGATCTAATACTTAGTAACAGATGGTCACTGTTCTCAAGGAGTAGGGATGAAATGTTTTTAAAAGTGCTATACTGAGCTATATGTGTTGTTATAGTTATCTAGCACTGTGATGTCCAATATGGTAGCCATTAGCCACATGTGGCTATTTAAGTTTAAGTTAGTTACAATGAAATAAAATTAAAATCTGGTTCCTCAGTCACATTAACCACTTTTCAAGTGCTCAGTGGCCACACATGGCTAGTGGCTACTCTATTGGACAGCACAAGTATAGAACCTTTCCATCACTGCAGGAAGTTCTACTAGACAGTGCTACTTTAGATCTTCTCCCCAGAATAATATTCATATACATATATATTTCAAATTCATACAATTTCAATGTATTTGCAACTTGGTCTGGAAGCCCCTTACTATACAGGCAAGAGGGAAATGATGGGTGTTGGTAATGAAGTTAAAATCAAAGGTAGTTTTAATATAAGCCAGGGTCCAAACTTGTGAAAATTTTAGCATAGAACAGTTTCTCACTCAGTTGGCTGCTGCAGAATAATGAGTCACTTGTTCATTTCAACAGGGATGGACTCCATATCCTGTGCCTTGTGGGGAGCTCTGTGGTTGTCTCGGCATATGTGGCCACATGCTGATGTGTGCACACTTCAGACAGGAGAGGTCTTCATAGCTTCCCTGAGATTTCAGTGAAACTAGATCACTTCTCTCATTTACTTGCAGTCTCTTTAACTGAAAACATTACATGGATCTCACTTCTAGTAGGCTATGTCCACTTAGTGATCACTTTTTGGGTAGTTTCTATGTCCCAGGGATTGCACTATGTATTACAGATAAGAAGATAATTAGACGAGTTTATAATCTAGCAGAGGAGACAAAGATGAAACCAGCTAGTCATAGCCAAGGTGAAACCAAAAAAGTAGGTACTGGGAAATTAGAGAAAAAGATTAAATTTAATTTAGGGGACTAAAATGTTGATAAAAGCGATGGCATTTGAGAGCAGCCCTACAGGATATGTTGGGATAGAATAGCATGAAATATGCTATCACTGAAAATTATTCCACATTGAAGTCCTTGAAATTAAAAATTCTTCCATACAAGTTGTGATTTCTCCCACTACTTCTTTCATACTGAACCTGCTCTGTCTTTCTGGAGACTTCCATTCTTACCCCATCTTATTCTCATGGCCCTTCATGCACATCCAGGTGGGATTCCTCAGTCAGAGTTCTCAAACAATTTTTGTCAGCACTCTCTTGTCCTCAGGCTTCTGTATTTCTGTCTTGCCCATCTCCAACCTTGCCTTGCTGATATCAAGGTCATTCAGTTTGAGGTCTCTCAACAACCTTCCATTCCAACTCAACATTTCTTGGTCTTCCCCTCATTCTCCCCATGAGTAACTCCACGTCCTGTCCTTTCCGTCCCCTTCCAGGACCTAGTTCTATGTCTTATCTCCCCACTTGTATCTTCAGTTTTCATTGCCTGTAAATGACTCTTTTTAGGGGCAGATCCAGGTTTTGTAGAGCCTGAAGCTTATTCAATCTCTGGAGCCCTCTTCAAGAAAAAGAACACAAAATTACAAACACCAACTTAGGAACAAAAGTTAATATTTACAATTGACCCTTGAACAATGTGGTGTTAGCGGTCCTGATCCTCCACACAAAAATCTGCATTAACTTTTGACTCCCCAACTTAACTACTAATAGCTTACCAGAAGCCTTACTGATAACATGAACAATTAACAGATATTTTATATGTCATATGTATTATATACTGTAGTGTTAGAATAAAGTAAGACAGAAAAAAGAAAATGTTACCAAGAAAATCATAAGGAAAATACATTTACAATGCTGTACTGTATTTATCAGAAAAAAATCTGCATATAAATGGACCTGCACAGTTTAAAGCCGTGTTGTTCAAGAGTGAACTTTATTTAGAAGAGGCCTGTGCAAGTGTAAGGGGCCCTGAAGGTTAAGCTTCACAATAAATCTACCTCTGTCTGCACTATAATAAAAACAAAACAAAACAAAACCCTAAAGCTTCCCTTCTCTTTTTCTCATCACTCTGAAACCTTTCCTAGTAGTAGTCTACATACAGTGTCTGTGCTCCTATTCCGTGTCCATTCTATCGCAATGGTTTTCTCTAAAACACCATTGACCTCCTAATCCCTAAGGCCCATAGATTTTTCTTGGTCATGATCTTTCTTGGCCTTTCCACAGATAATCTGACACACAGGTCATCCTCTGACTTTTCCAATGATTCCTTTACCACTAAATTAGCAATGGTGAGCCTTACTCAATGGCCTGAGTTGTCTTCCTTCCCCTGTGACTCAATGGTCATACTCATACCTATGGCTTCTACTATCATTCTGTGTGGCCGATCTGCCATTATATCCCTTGCACTGACTTCCCTTATAAACTCAAGGCCTATAATACAAATTCTCTACCTGAGGTCCCACCATCACCTCAAATTCATCTTTTTTCTGGCTGTATCAATAGCATCACTCCGTCCCAGCCACCTGCTCAAGAAATGTGAAAATTACTTTAAATAAAACACCTCTCTCCCTCCCTTCCTCCATCAACTCTAACATCTATCAGTTCTACCTCAGAAATATCCCTAGCATCAGTGTAGTCCTTTCTAGTCCCACTGCCACATTTCCTACTTAAGTGTTTCTATATTACTTGGACCAATCCAAAAGACTCTAATGTTTGGAGCTGAAGAAACTCAGAGCTGGATGTGACTTGCCCTATTGAATTAATGGCAGGTCAGATCTAGAATCTGGGTTTCCTGCTTCTTCTTGGTGGCTACTTCACAGTTCTAAGCCCACTGAAATCTATTTTGTATACACTAATGCCAGGTTAATCTTAAAAGTGATGACTCACCAAATGAAAGTGTGGTCCCTAGCATGGTATTTCAGGGCCCTGAAATCAGGTATCAGATAATATCTCAACTTTATCTTCTTCTTGCAGTGTATTGTATAATCAAGTGGGCTCTTGGATGTTCTCTGAACATGACCATACTTTTATGCAGGCAATTTCTGGAATTAATTTCTTCCCTGCTATGTAGTAAGTAGGTCAGTAGTTTGAACTTATTATCAATTATGGTCTGATGTTGTCTTTGTGTGTTTGTAGTAAACATTGTGGTTGTCTCAACATCCATCCCATCCCAGATGATTGAAAGTCCAATGAATGAACCTATCCATTTACCATGATTGGTTTGGGGATGGACATGTGATACATTTCTGGCCAATGACACAGAAGGGAAGTCAGTTGGGCAGAATCTTGGGAAAGTCCCCATGTCTTAGGAGACATTGAAGAAATAGTCCTTTCTGACTCTGGATATTGTCATGGCTGAATATGACCCACAAGAACAGCTATGGCCACCTTGCTCTCAGCCTGACAAAGAAGATGGAGAGAATCTGAGCTTTTGATATTATTGAAGATCTAATCAACCAATCCTGGAGGCTGCCCTGACTCTGAACTTCCTATTATGTGAAGTAATACATTTCCTTATTGTCCAAGCCACTTTAAGTCACAGTTTTCTGTTATCTGCAGCCTAAATCATCAGGAAACAATGTTTTGTTTCCAATGCTAGACATTAAGCTTCTTGAATTCAGTTTCTATTTCTGCCTAGCCCTCTTATGGCTTGGCACACAGCAGATGCTCAAAAAATGATTGTGAGGGGTGTCTGGGTGGCCCAGTCAGTTAAGCGTCTGCCTTTGGCTCAGGTCATGATCCCAGGGTCCTGGGATGGAGCTCCACATTGGGCTCTCCACTCAGCAGCGGGGAGCCTCCTTCTCTCTCTCCCTCTGCCTGCCGCTCCCCCTGCTTGTGCATTCTTTCTCCCTCTCTCTGTCAAATAAATAAAATCTTTTTTAAAAGTACTTTAAAAAAATGATTGTGAAATTGATATTTATATATTTATTTCTGATACAACTAGTAAAAGCATTTGCAATTTATAAAGCTCTTTAATTTACTCATACCAATTTAGAGATAACAAAATAAGGCTTAGATAGATTAAATAACGTGTACAGGGCATTTTATTTCTCAAAGTCATATAAGTTCTGAACAGGTTGTTCCCCTTTGTCTGAAATCCTCATCCATGACTACCATGCCTATTAGGGTCCCAAGAGTACTGGAGACTGATGGAAAAAGCAAGCAGCAAGCCATTCCAGTGTTTAACCCAGCAATAATGCCAATACAGTATCCTAGTTATTTCTGACCTAGAGCTCAGAACTGGAACCCGTTCTCTCAGTCCCAATTCATAACACTATCTCTAGTGCCAGGACCATGAATCCCCATGAATACAACACTTTATACGCAGAGGCATTTTCCCAGGAAAATGGATCACAGCTTTCATTAAATTCTCAAGAGGGTCTGTAACTCCCTGAAAGGTTAAGAAGCACTATAACATGTATCTCAGAAGTAAATGAAAAAAATGTTTAAAATATTCCTCATTCAGTGAACCTAATATCTCCCCCTGTTGCTCTGTATTATGTCATCTAAGGGACCAGTAGACCAGGAATCACTTGCAGATCATGAAGCAGGAGACATTTAGGCAGAGAGGGTTCAATACCTCCAGTCAAGACCAGTGTAAAAGGAAAATGCAGAGCCCCTTGTTGAAAAGTTATTAAGGACTTCAAAAGGGCTACAGCAGAACATTAAACCAAACATAAGGTCCTTTTAAGCTAGCAGCCCTGTGCAACTACAGAGGTCGCACACCCATGAAACGGATATTGCTTCTAGTAGATATTACTAAACATACTATTGCCTGCCCAGTTATGCTATAGTCCTTTGGACTGCCATGCAGTCCTTTATCCATCTAGAATGTGCCACAGATTGTATTAAGAGCTGGGCATTCCTGATAGGAGCATTCATTCAATAACACTGGGTGTCCACAAAAGGCCTTGTTCTAGATCCTGGGGATAGAACTCTGAATAAGACATTCGTGTTGGGCAGAGACAATGAACAAATAAAAATATCAGGCAGTGATAGGTGCTGAGTAAAAAAATTAACATAGGGTTATGTGATATAGGGTGACTGGTTGGCTAGTTTAGATTGGGTGGTCTGGGAGGCCCTCTCTGAGAGGACATTTGAGCTAAGACTTTACTGAAAATAGGCCAGTCCTGCCTCCATGGGAGGTGAAGGGAATTTCCTTAAGCTTGGCAAACAGGACAAAAATCTCAAGGCAGGAAAGGAAGAGAGGGAAAGGGGGCTGGCAGGAACCCAGGCTAGTTAAGTGGTGGCTATGGGGTTAGAGTAGCGAGGATGAAAGTAGGTGTGCCATTGCGTCCAAAGCGCAGCCAGCAGCCCGCCGCCCACCTCCCACTAGGGCGCCGCCTGGGTCAGGTGAGTGGGTGGCTCTGGCAGAGCCTAGCGGAGGAGCCGCCCCCAGGGGCCGGCGCGCGTCCGCAGCCGCGCCGACGTGGCCGGCGCTATAGGCCGCGCACGTGGCCGGCCCCTCGGCTTGGAGGCGGAGGCGCGCAGGGGGTTTCCTAATCCTCCAGGTGATCAGGCCCCGAGGAGCCAGCCGGCCCCGAGGAGCCAGCCGGCCCCGAGCCTCGCGTCCGAGGGCAAGAGGAGCGAAGGAGATGGACCCGGCAGTAGAGGGCTGGGTCAAGGCGAGGAGGGGGCGGCCAGGCGAGCCCGCGCGCAGGCCGCGTGCACGCGCCGGAACCGGGGCGCGCGGGGCGCGCCGGGGCGGGGAGGGGGTGGGGGCGGGGTGGGGGCAGCTCTTTCCCAGGCGGTAGCGGGGGCGGTGTCGCTGTTGCCCTTTTAAGCCGCGGGGCCGCGGTCTCCTGCCGGCGGAGTCAGTTACAAAGAGAGCAGCCGCCCGCCGAGGCCTCGGTGCCCCTAGCCATTTTTCAGCCGCGATCCGACGTGGGCCTCGGCGGCGGGGAGAGGCGGAGCCGCGAGAGTGCGGCCCCAGGCCGGCCCTGTGGGGCGGTAGCGGCCGTGACGGCGGCTCTGGGCCCGGCTCCCCTTTCGCACCCCTCCTGCCGGAGATGAGGGGAAGATGTCCGTGTCAGGGCTCAAGGCCGAGTTGAAGTTCCTGGCGTCCATCTTCGACAAGAACCACGAGCGATTCCGCATCGTCAGCTGGAAGCTGGACGAGCTGCATTGCCAGTTCCTGCTGCCGCCTCCGTCACCGCCGGGCAGCCCGCACTCGCCGCCGCCGCTCACACTCCACTGCAACATCACGGTGAGGCGCCTGGCCTCAGCCCCTCGGAGCCCGGCGAGGGCGAAAGGGGCGCTCCGAGTCCCCGGACAAAAGGGAATCGATCTGGTAGAGGCCCCTTGGTTCCCGGGGCCCCGGGCGGGGCGGATCCGCCCCTTTCCCCGGCAAGGGGCCCAGCCCAGGCCCAGCCTTGCAAGAGCGAGGCTTGGGTGGGAGGGGGCAGGCGGCGCATTTCTCCGCTTTTTCCCCGGGGCTGGGTTTGGGGCTGGCCCCTCTCAGCCGCCTTCTCCGCGCCTCGGGGTGGGAGAACGCGGCGGCCCTTGCCCTCGCCGGGTCGCCATGGCTGTTCATAGCCGGCCTGCCCCCGGGGCCGCGGCGACACAAATCGACTTTGGCTGTTGGAGCCCCGGCAGGGAAGGGGGAAGGCCCTCAAGTTTTAACGCCTTACTCTTCAGTCAGGTTTCCCTCGTCTTGCTTATTCAGCCGGTTATTTTTAAGTTTTTGTTTAAGGAAAAACTGATACTGAAAACTGATGCATTTGCTGGGGGAAAAGTTCAGAATGCAGCCTCTGGTACTGTTTGAATTATCCCCTCCCTGCTGGCCTTGCTCCGCGCGTACGTGTTTCCGAAAGGCTCTTTGTACCTGGATTCGGCAGGTGGTGGTATCGGTGTTTGCTTACGTAGCCCCTCTTGTGTGTAAGCCTTTAAAATTATCTGCAGCCCAAAGGAGATATTTGCCCAGGTCTTCTTCCCAGAAAGATTATTTTATGTCACAAAGCCAAAAAGGCAGTTTAAAGCTCACTCTTTGGTTTAAATTGGAAGCTCGTTAGAAATCCGGGGCTTGGTAAAGTGACCCAAGTGTTTAATAAGTTTTTTCGTGAATGTGTATGATGAAACCGTTCATGGTGAAAGTGATTTAGGGTATTGTTCCAAACTGCAGAATGAACTTCTTGTAGCAGGAGTCAAGGTGGTAGTTTTATGTTCATTCGAACCATGTCTGGTGTCTTTGAATCCTTTTGGTTAAGTCAGTGGGCTACTCGGGTGCCTAAAGTGTTCTGGTCTGGTACTCGAGAGTTTGGAAAGGGCTTGGAGTTACGATAATTGACATTAAAATAATTTCCAGAAAATCTGGGGGAGCAGGTGTGTATTGGGGGGGAAATACAAGTGCTGTACTGAGGAGAGAAGTCATTTATTGAGCATCTAAGTGTTCTGTTCTAGGCACTGGTTTTGCAAAACTGGGCAGAGCAGTCCCTGCTTTCAGAACTAAATCTTCTTGGGGGAAGAGTTTTATATAACCAAGTGTTACTAAGTTCTATGGTGTCATTATGAAAGCCAAAGAGAGCAATTAATTTTGAGTTTGGTGGTTGGGTGGTGCTTCAGAGAAGGCTTTGGTGAGAGGCTGACGTTGGAGTTGGGCTTTCACAGGTAAGTAGAATCTTGGGAGTGGAAGCACATTTCAGGCAGAGGAAACTATCCAGAAAAGACACCAGTGCTTGAGAAAATGCTTTGCTTAGGAGTAGACAAATTATGAGGATATAGGCTGGTAAAGGAGAAGATATTCCAAGAATGGGAAACAGGAAGTGGTAGTGAGCATGAAGGAGACTGGCCTGTATGGTGATTGTTCTGGTAGAAATTGGGGTATGGCCCGGAAAAGGTAGGGGTAGTTTGCATGATAGAATACGGAACTTGCAGGCTGTGGGGAGCTACTAAATTACTGAGGTAAGTTGGAAAAATGTGTTTGCTATCTAGCACTAGGGGTAGTTCTCTACAGTGTGTGGTATTAGGAAACGTGTGTGTATGGTTTTGGTTATCTCAGGTGCTGTAGGGTAGTGTTGCTGCTGTGCTGGCAGTCTGCCACAACAAAGAATTATCCCGCTTCAAATGCCAGCACAGTCCCCACCGAGAACCATAGAAGAGGCTGATAGGAGTCAGCTGCACACAGAATACTGCGTGAAGACCTGGATTAGGAAATGGAGCAAGGAGTGAATTAGAGACACCCAGTGAAAGGAGGATTTGGTAGAGACTTGTATAATGGTATTATAGTAGAAACTACTCAAAATTATGACAGGTATTATCAGAAGATAATTATCATGGTGGATACTCAGTGTATATGAATGTGTATTAATTTTTTATGGGAAAATATCAAACATATACAAAAGGTGAGTAGTGTGGAGAACTTCCGTGTATTCAGCCTCAACAGTGATAAATTTTTGGCCAATCTTACTTCATCTGTACCCCACCTCAGATTATTTTGAAGCAGGTTCCTGACCTGTCACTTCATCTGTAAATATTTCAGTGAGTATCTCTAAAAGACTCTTTAAGCCTAGGTAGGTGTTTTGATAAAATCTACATGGCTTGCTTGTGCTGGTACCATTTTCTTAGAAGGGAAAGAGCAAAGAAAAAACTGTTGGATTTCCTGTCTATTGTGTTTGTGAATTGCTAGTCTCTAAAAGGTTATAGCTCTTAAAAAAAAATGAGTTTAATCTGTTCTTTAATTTTTCCTCTTACTTCCTTATTCCCAAATATTTGTTGAGCTCTTCTACATGCCAGGCCCTGTCTTTTCCATTGCTCACCAAGAAGCATACTTACACAGTTTAAGTTTTGAGTAAACGGCACCTCACAAATTGTTTCCTTACACTCATGCGTGCCAGTTTCTGAATAATCTTCTAAAGATACTCTGCCCCTTTTTCTTTCAGGCTTCTGAATCTGTTTTTCCCATGTGGAATGTGCCCCTTACCCCACCCCCGTCTGTCCTTCCACGTTTGACCATCCCTCAAGGCTCTTCTAGGAAGTCGTATTCAGTTCCTGCTGGTATTTATTTCCCCTTCCTCCCTTCTGTAATCTTTACTATTTACTGCTTTGGTTATGTGTCCTTATGTCCTATTACAATAGTTTTAGATTTTTTTTTTGTAAGTTTTTTTTTATGATGGCAGGGGAGAATAGTCTCTAATCATGCTTTTCATCTTCCATTCAGTAAATGCTCAGTAAATACTTGTTCTATTTTAGTTCTATTTTAGTTATATTCTGTATGAACAAAAATCTTAACTGTTGTGTAAGTTAACTGCCAAGAGTTTGTCAAAAGTGCAGAGATAACATCAATATATATTTTAAATATTTAAATACTTAACAGGTCACTGGATGGGAAATCTGTAATTTGATTTCATATGAAAGACTATCTTAAGAAGGAGAAAACAGAACTTACATAGATGTTTTACTGTTTAGGCCAAGGGAATTGAGCTAAATCTTTTTCGGTTATATAAATTTGTCCTAATCTTAAATATGAAGGGAAAGAATGCTATTTTCAACCTCAGGGAGTCTTTTTTATTACTTGTTTTGTGTGAACTCATGATATGAGGGAGTGTCATGCAAACAGATCTAATTGCCAGTTAGTGCTAACATTCAGTTGTTAACGCTCACACCTAAAAGCAAAGCAGCTTGTTTTAGTAACCTGTGTGGCCTTATTGGGAGCTAGTATATGGCATTCTTTTAGTCCTTTTGAAATATTTAATATAACTTGGCAACTTCATTTCTCCTTATATGGACTTCTTGACATCTGGTAACTCTTGGTAGGCAATCAGTATTTCAGAGTGAAAAATTCCTCCCCCCCCATGTAAATTAGCTGGTAAACAAATAAAACTTTATGCTGATTTTATTGTTTGTGTGGCATAAACCATTACTCTTCTTGCATGAGTGGCTATTTACTAGACTACTTGTGGTAGCACATTTTTAATTTTGCTAATTAAATTTCTCTTGGTCATATCCACAGTCCCCTTTCCCCTCCCCACCTCACCACCAACAGCAAGGCACTGAAATAACAAATGTTAGAGCTCTGAGAGAAAAAGGTTTAGTCTATACTTAGTAGTTGGGACTTTAAGCAAATCACTTTTTCTACTGTTTTTCTGTAAAGTAGACAGTACTTTTTGTCCTGCATGAAAGCTTATAAAGAAAAGCTCTTTAACAATAACAATGTTCTCTACAAATATGAAATTGATGGGGTCATTTGTGGCTGAATAACATTTTATTTTGAAAATGGTTTCTGACAGCTTTTCATGGGAAATAAATCAATGCTGTTAATTTCTTAATTTTTCATGTTTCTAGTCTTTACACTGATTAAAAAGTAGCCCCACCAAGGTTATACAAAGAAAATCATGAACCAACTTGGTTAAAGAGCCCAAGACCTTGGGGCGCCTGGGTGGCTCAGTCAGTTAAGCATCTGCCTTCGGCTCAGGTCATGATCCCAGGGTCCTGGGATAGAGTCCTGCATCGGGCTCCCTACTCAGTGGGGAGTCTGCTTCTCCCTCTCCTTCTGCCTGCCGTTCTCTCTCTGTCAAATAAATAAACAAAATCTTAAAAAAAAAAAAAAAAAGACCCCGAGACCTTTTCTTTGGTCTGCCTTCCTGGGACGGATTACCTTTCCAAATTGAACACCTGGAGAATCATTTGGAAATAGCAGAACTGTCATGTTAAGCACCTAAGCGGTACTTTAAGCCTGGAGGAATCATTGTTTTCATTCATCTGACCAATTTATAATACAGAGTCAACTTCCTAGTCATTATCTATCTATCCTCCTCTACCCCATTTTTATGCCCGTCCTTGAAAGAACAGGTACATGAAGAAGAAACTTAGGTTTCCATTTTATGAATGGTGTATGCCTTAGTAACCCGATTTTTTTGTTGTTGTTGTTAAACTTCTTTAGACCTGGAAAAGATTAGATAAATGTCAGCTAGTTGAGGGGTGGGGAATTGAATTGAAACAGTCACTGCCAAATGTAAAGCATTACTGGAGAGCCAGAGTAATGAAGCAGAGTCCCCTTTGCCAAGGCCATTGTAACAGTGTTCTGTGTTCTCTTCTAAAAGATTATTCTGAAAGACGCAGTAGACTCAGAATCAAGGAAACTGTCTGTTTCTGCAGATCAGGTGGTTTGAATCTTCAGCACCTTTATTTTCTCTGCCTCAGTTTAATTAGAATGATGTTTTGATTTTTCATTCTGCCTTTGTGGGCTCTGATAATATTACTTAGTTGTTTCCTTGCAAAATGATTAGCAGGGAGCACTCTCTTTTGGTAGCTTTTTTTCCTCCCAATGTCAGAGCATTCAGGGGTGCCTGGGTGGCTCAGCTAGTTAAGCCTCTGCACTCAGCGGGGAGTCTGCTTGAAGATTCTCTCCCTCGCTCCTCCCCCATCTCACGCCTGGGTGTGCGCCCGCTCTCTAAAAACAAGTAAGTCTTTTAAAAAAATAAATGTCAGAGCATTTAGACTTTTCTTAGAGTACTATATGGTGATTCTGTTGGTTTCATTCTCCACCCCACATTTACTGAACAACAAAGTGTGAAAGTAATGTGTCCCATAAGTGGCCTCTGGAAGAATTACAACTGTTAGACTTCTGAACCTTCAACAGAAAGTTATATGCATCCGTGTTCAAAAAGTGATGAAGTCCTTGGAGATGGCCATGGTCTATTATTTGGAAAGATAGTAGAGACTGAGCATCCTGGCAGGCAGTTTTGCTGGCTGGTGCTTGATACAGAGCCACACATTGGTGTCTTACTGGATTTGTGTAGAAAATAGATGCAGAAAGTTATTTCTTTCTTTTTTTTTAAAGATTTTATTTATTCATTTATTTGAGAGAGTGAGAGAGAGAGCACATGAGAGGGGGGAAGGTCAGAGGGAGAAGCAGATTCCCTGCCGAGCAGGGAGCCCGATGCGGGACTCCATCCCAGGACTCCAGGATCATGACCTGAGCCGAAGGCAGTCGCTTAACCACCTGAGCCACCCAGGCGCCCCCAGAAAGTTATTTCTGAATAAGACTGCTGGTTTCTGTGTTGTGTTTTGTTTTGTTTTTTTTTCTATTTTAAATAATGCTGTGGACATTAATAGCTAGAGCTAAATCATTATGCATATAGGTAATGTCCTTTGAAACTTTCCTGGAAGTGATGGCTTCCCATTCTTATTGATGAATTGGTTTCTGGAGCTTTAACAAATTATATTGGATAGGAACTTTTTTTTTTCTTCCAGGTAGAAGCTTTTATTTAACAGATTGGTAAAAATGTTAGCAAGTGTGCAGTGAAAGGGGTGTTCTCACAGTCATGGCAGAAAATACAAATATCTATGACCCTTGAGAAATTGGTTTACATAAACCCTCTCTGTTTTAGCAAGATATAAATATTGACTATCCCAGGCTGACTGGTCCTTATGACTCCAGAGCTCCCAGAAGAATTTTAGTCCTGGAGAAGACCTAGATTTGTCTGGCTTAGCCCATCTTACAGCTAACTACTGGGAGTGGAATGGGCTCATAGAGACCTGTGACCAAGTTTTGGGTCAAGGGAGAGAGATGGAAAGATGGGAAGGAATTAGGGAAACTAGCTCCAGTGGAACCACGTAGGTTAATATAGAATGGTGAAGGGATGTTTCTTCCAAGGAAAACATTCTGGGCTGGGCTGCAGGAGGTGTGGAGAAGGCCGCTGTTCTAAAACTTTTTGGAGTCAAAACTTTTATACTGTTTAAAAGTGAGGGGTGTGTGGGTGACAGTCAGTTAAGCATCTGATTCTTGGTTTCGGCTCAGGCCCTGATCTCAGTGTGGTGAGATTGAGTCCCACATGGGGCCCACATGCTTAAAACTGACTCTTTCCCCCTGCCCCTTACACCCTCTAAAATAAAATAAATTTAAAAAAACAAAAAAAGTGTACTGAGGGCCCAAGGAGCTTTTATGTAGGTTACCTATCAATATTTATCATTAGAAATTAAAGCAAATATTTAAAATATTCATTGAAGTAAACCTTTTAATAAAATATTATGGGAAATGGCCATATTTTGTAAACTAAAACATTTTAGTGAGAATAGTGGCATAATTTTACATTTCTTTAAATCTCTTTGATATCTGGTCTGTCATTTGTTTCTGCATTCAGTCTGTAAGGGGATTTGTTTTGGTTGAAATAATATGAAGAAAATTCAGTCTCACAAATATTTGGCTGGGAAAAGTAGGAATATTTTAATAGCCATTTAGATAATTGTAGATATTCTTTTTGGATATTTCACCAAAATGTGGTCTTTCTTATAAAGATTTTATTTGACAGAGAGAGACACAGTGAGAGAGGGAACACAAGCAGGGGTAGTGGAGAGGGAGAATCAGGTTTCCTGCTGAACAGAGAGCCCGATGCGGGGCTCATCCCAGGACCCTGGGATCATGACCTGAGCTGAAGGCAGACCTTAATGACTGAGCCACCCAGGCACCCCAGACTTGATCTTTCTTGAACTGTGAATGGATCTTCTGTCCTTGCGTGATTTATAACATCATGTATTCATCACTTGGAAAATATGGTTCACTGAAATCTAAATGTTGAAATGTTTCATTATATAGTATGAAGACATTATATTAAGATCACCAGCAACCTCATCAGAATATTCTTAGCTCTTAAGCTCATAGCAGTGGATACAGATTTTCCAAAATTCTAATTTTTGCTTGAAAGCTTGAATTTTATCATTGGCAATAAATACTGTCCTTTGTTTTCCTTGAAATGACATACTCTATTCATTTTTGAGAAAATGTCAGAAACCTGAGTTGAAATAACCATTGTCTGTCAGTCATCCTTTCGGGTAAAATTGGTGTTCCTTTAAAGTGGTTAGTTCACTTCACAACTCAGTCACACAAATGCTTTTTCTCAAGTATTCTGTAAGAGTTCTCATGTGTGCATTCCATTTCATCAGTTGCAATATTAAAAAGACCTATATAAGGATTGAGATTTTGTAAAAGAACTTTTACTACTTATTCACAGATATTCTTAAGTAAAACCTCTTTTTTTCTTTGTCTTTTAAACATCTTAAATGCATAGTGGTGAAGAATACCATGACTCCAAGTGTAGTTTGGTGTCACTGCCTTTATTTGTGCTAAGGTTCCAGCAGTTTTACCTAGGGGCTTGAGGGCCCCACTTTGAAAATTATTGACGTAGTTGCTTAGACCTATAAATCCTATCTTCTCATGTACAGGATTAGAAGAGCATGGCATAAGCAGGAACTGATCTCAGTAATTTTTGTTGTTGTTACAGTGCTCATAATATGGTTTTAAGGGGTTTTAGTCCAGAGCAACAATTCATATATTTTATTTTGCTTATGTAGAATTAGACAAACACTAATCTACATGGTGAAATTCTAAAATTTAGTTGGGTGGTGTTTTTGTTTTTGTTTTTTCCTGTTTTGTTTTTTGGAACTAAGGTCTAGGTGGTATATTCCAAACTAGGCTGAAGAATTTGAAGAAGAAAATGCAATACTCAATAAGTAGTTTTCTTTAAGAACCCAGGATTAATTTTGAAGATAGTTTTTCTTTTAGTCTGTGAATAGCTTTGGGACACACTGAAAATTAGAGAAATGAGAATACAAAATAAACCATTATTGAATAGATCTAATGATGTTTTTTTTCAGTACAGTTTTTTGTTCTATAAAGAACATTTGGTGAAGTGCTTCAAAAATAGTTTCTTTGACTTCAACTATATTGTAATTGAGATTATAGTTCTCACAGCAATGCTTCTTTAATACTGTGTTTCTGAAAAATTGTTTTTCCATAACTAGAACCTAATTGTTTGGCAGCTAGTATCTAATAATAGTGACTTTTTCCTAATTTATAATAGAAAACAGTACAGAGTAAATGTCTATTAGTAGGTGAAAGCATGTAATGCTTTTTTCCGTTAACCTTTAAAAATCAACACATGTAATGGTACTTTAAAAAATATGTAACTATAGCATTTCTTGTAAGTACTCAGTTTGCGATGGAATAAAATATTAGAATTTTATGGGGTTTGAATTAGTTATATATTGCTCTGTAACATGTAGTACCCTAAAACAGCAACATTATCTCACAGTCTCTGTGGGTCAGGGATCTGTGTATGGCTTATCAGGGTTCCCTGGCTTCCAGTCTCTCTCAAGGCAGTAAAGGTGTTGGCTAGTGCTGAAGTCATCTCAGAGTGAGACTGGGAGAGACTCTCCTCCAAACTCATTCATGTAGTTTTGGTAGGATTAATCTCCTTACAGGCCTCAGGTCTGAGGGCAGCAGTTGGTCAGAGGCCTTGCTCAGTCTCTTCCCATGTGGCTGTGGGCTTCTCCATAGGGAGATGGCTTCATTGCAGGGGGAAGGGGGGTAAATGAAAGAGCAGGAGAGGGTAAGCAACACAGAAATTCTCATCTTTTTGTAACCTAATCCTAGAGGTGATATCACATTATTTACTGTATTGTTTGCTAGAAGTGAGTCTAGGGAAGGGAATTAAGGGTATGAATACCAGGTTAGGATTATTGGGACCATTTTAGAGGTTGCCCACTACAGTGTTCAAGAACATCATTGACCTCAGAGCTGTAGCACACAGACAGTGGCTGTACAAGGAGGATGCCTGTTTCAAAAGCCCAGCTTCTGTGGCAAGTGAAAGCTGTATGTACCATATGGTCACTATATCGATGTTTGTTCTGACTTCTAACAGAGATATTTAAGGAATAATCTTAACCTCATTTAAGGAATCTGTTCCTTTAGAAACTACATCCCTCCCTACAATCTGAGAAGGGTTGGAAATTATTAGGAAAAAGGCAAAATTAGGGCGCCTGGGTGGCTCAGTTGGTTAAGCGATTGCCTTCGGCTCAGGTCATGATCCCAGGGTCCTGGGATCGAACCCCGCATCGGGCTCCCAGCTCAGCGAGAAGCCTGCTTCTCCCTCCCCCACTCCCTCTGCTTGTGTTCCCTCTCTCGCTGTCTCTCTCTCTGTCAAATAAATAAATAAAATCTTTAAAAAAAAAAAAAAAAGGCAAAATTAAATGGGATTGATTCCCACCCCCCCCCCCTTTTAGGGCCAATTTTCTAATGGAGAAAAATCTCAAAGTAACTTCTGTAATTATTTAGAGAACAGGGAATATAGGGAGTAAGAAGATTTTTAAAAATCATTTTAGCATTTATAAGGATTTAAAAATATGTGCCTAGATTATAGTCCTTTGCTTTACCTTTAAAAATTGAGTTAGATCTCATGTAGGTAAAGTTTAGAAATGTAGCTTTATTATATTAAAAAGCAAAAGTAGTATGGTTTGAATTTATAAATTATACTTCAAGGTTGGGAGGTGGCTGCTTTTTTTTGTTTTTTGCTTTTTTCTTTTTGAGGGATTTATTTGATTCCAGATTTTAAAGCCTTTAAAAAATGTTAAAGCTGGAGAATCCAGGCCATGATTGACCTTTCTTTGTAAAGGAAGGAAGCCTATCTTTCCTGGTACCTGAGTACCAGTTTTTTTTCAGCTTGTGATAAAACCTAACTTTTGCAGTATTTCTTTTCTATTTTAAATGCTACTACCTACTGGGTAAACTACTTTTTTTGCTTGATTTTTAAATGTTTAAATTATGTAACATGGAGCAGGCAAAATTACACCATAAAACTGTTTTTAAAAAATCCACAAAAAGAGGGGGCGCCTGGGTGGCTCAGTCGGTTAAGCGGCTGCCTTCGGCTCAGGTCATGATCCCAGGATCCTGGGATGGAGCCCTCCATCGGGCTCCCTGCTCAGCGGGGAGCCTGCTTCTCCCTCTCCCTCTGCCTGCCTCTCTGCCTACTTGTTCTCTCTCTCTATCTCTCTGTCAAATAAATAAATAAAATCTTAAAAAAAAAAAAATCCACAAAAGAAATTTTTCTCCATGAATAGATTTTAATGTGTTGTTTTTCTTCTCCTTGATATATTTTACTTGTCATCTTGCCATGTGGTGGTATAGTTAACTTGCATTTCCAGATTAGTCCATATGTAAATGTGTTTAACATGGGTGTCTCTGTAACAGGAATCTTACCCATCTTCTTCACCAATATGGTTTGTGGACTCTGATGACCCAAATCTGACATCAGTGCTGGAACGTCTAGAAGATACTAAGAGCAACAATTCGGTGAGAAAATAAGCCAACCTACTATTTTTTTTCCCCCCTAAAGAACGTTATATGTAGAACTTAAGTGTTAAGAGGTAATATGATATAGAAAAGCCTGATTGATGATTATTTGATAATCTTAAAGGAGCTAAAGACCAGTTTTGTTTGTTTGTCTATTTTTTGGCCTTCAAATTCTGTACTACCTGATATCTTTTTTATTCCCCATAGGTTAAACTTAATTTAGATGAGGAGTTAGGTGGTCTCTTTTCAGTGAATTCTGATTTTAAACCAACCAGACATTTTTGGTAGGGAACACTAGCCAAGGTGGAAGATAGAAAAAGAAAAAAAGACTGAGGTGGATGTGAGGGGAAATAATGCTAGAATGACATCAGTGCTAGTGTTAGGGAATTGCTTTCTCTCTCAGAAGTCTGTAACTGCAGTAATAGTCATAGGTATAAAAAGAAAATGCATTTTTTGTTTTTTGCTTTTTTTTTAATATATGAAGAAATGTAACTTTCCATTTTACAAAAAATTTAAAAATCAGTTTTTGATTATAAAACTAAGCGACTATTGTGAGAGCACTTAGTAAAATAAAGGGAAATAAGATTTCTGCCTGATATAACCACTGTTGACATGTTAGCTATTTCCTATCCATATTTTTCCCTTGCTAGTAAAATACATGGACTCTAATAAATATGTTTAAATAGTTGAGGTCATATTCTATATAGTTTTATATCCTTTTTTAAAATTAACATGGAATGAAAGATTTGACTGCTATCTTCCTAGATGGGCAGACTGCATATTATAAATATGTCTGTTACCTCCGTAGTTTCATGTTAATTTATAAATTGAATGCAGTTAATCCCAACAGTCTTATTTTGGGACTCTAAAGTTGGTTTTAAAGAGTAAATAAAAAAATAGTTGAAAAAAGTAATGAGGAGAGACTTGTCCAATTAGATGTTAAATAAAAATATTATGGGGCGCCTGGGTGGCTCAGTTGGTTAAGCGACTGTCTTCGGCTCAGGTCATGATCCTGGAGTCCCAGGATTGAGTCCCACATCAGGCTCCCTGCTCAGCAGGGAGTCTGCTTCTCCCTCTCATGCTCTCTGTCTCTCATTCTCTCTCTCGCAAATAAATAAAAAATCTTAAAAAAAAAAAATTTTTAAAAATAAAAATATTATGTACTGGCAATGGACTGGACATATAAAGACAATAGAAGTTTAAAAACACTCATGCAATTGAGAATTCAGAATAAGATAAAATACTCAATGAGGAAAAGGTAGATTATTCTATAAATATCATTGGGAGAACCGACCATTTAGGGAAGACCACCTGCCTTGGTCTTTCCTGAGCTCTTATCTCAGATTTTTGTTAAAATAAGTTACAGGTGGTTTAAACACATCTATTCTTAAAATTAACAACAGAAGAAATCAGTTTGAGGAGTATTTTAAGAGTAGAGGCTGGTCTGGAGAGCCATGAAGGTTAGAGGTAAAAATAAAAAGCTAGACAGATACAAGTTCATATTTCCAGTAGGGGAGTGACAAGACAGGGAAAGATAGCCCTTTTACTCCTTTTAGGAGGTTAACTCTAAAAAGATCTACAGATATAAGTTTTGTAATAGTAGAAATGATTGGGTTATTTTTCAGTGTCTAAAATTTTTCCTCAAAAAATGCTCACAAAATGAAATGACATAGAACATAAAATTGGGTCTCATTTTATTTTTTAAAGATTAATGTATTTACATAAAAGAAGAAAACCAGATTACCTTCTACTCTTATAGTCTCTGCCAGTTATTTCATAACCTAGTTTCTTGACAGAATAAGTTGTATTTCCTCACCTTTGCTTTACTTAATTCATTTTAATCTGGATTCTGCCTTCATTGTTGCACTAAAATTTTTTATGTCTAGGTGCCAAATCCAGGGAATCCTTTTTTAACCCTAAAATTGACCTCTCTGCAGCACTTTGTTAGTGGTGATTGTTCCTTTGTTGAAACATTCCTCCATTTAACAAACATTTATTAAAGTCTACCAATCAAAAGCTGGTTAAATAAAAGCTGCTGTGTATAGTTTTATGATAGAGTATTATATTGTAGTTAAAAATAATGCAGCCAGTCTTTCCATAGGAATGCATACAACTTTCAAAGTTATGCAAGTGAAAAGGCAAGGCATAGAATATTGTTTATAGGGCGCCTGGGTGGCTCAGTTGGTTAAGCGACTGCCTTCAGCTCAGGTCATGATCCTGGAGTCCCGGGATCGAGTCCCGCATCGGGCTCCCTGCTCGGCGGGGAGTCTGCTTCTCCCTCTGGCCCTCCTCCCTCTCATGCTCTCTGTCTCTCAGTCTCTCTGTCTCAAATAAATAAATAAAATCTTTAAAAAAAAAAATATTGTTTATAATCTGGCCCCTTTTGCAAACAGTGTTGTAAAAAATAAAAAAATCTGTATCTGTGTGGGTTTATACATACTTTTCTCTTCCTGGGTGTGTATAGGAAACTGTTAATAGTAGAACAGAGAGAAGTATCTTTTTTTAATTGGCTGGCTTCTATGCCAGGCTCTGTGATAAGTGGTGGGTACAAAAGTCAAGTCCTATCCCTGTCCTCTGGGAACTGATAATCTTAGGAGAACTTCCATCAGATTACTGTCTCCTATTTTTATCTCTTAATACCCTGCCTTGGTCTTCCCTGAGCTCTTGTTCCTTGGTCTGCCTCTTCTCATTCCATGCTTTCTCCGAGAAATCTCTTTTACTACTATTGCTTAAATCATGGTCTGTATTCCAGGGATTTCTAAATCTTTATCTTTAGCTAAAATTTATCTCCTGAGTTTCAAACCCATATATCTATCTATATATCCTATAGATCCAGGGAATCTCACTTGGATGTGCCATGGCTGTTCAAAATGATTATATCTAAATTTAAACTTCCCTACCTTGTGGCACTCCAGCACCCCCATTGAGTTCCCCTTAGTAATTCTCTTTGTGATTGTGAGTGGGACAAGATGAAATAATGAAGCTTGTCCCACCCATGGCTGAACCAGGAAACTAAAAGTTCTTTTTTATGCCTGTATTTCCTCATACCTCCCTTCTCCAAACTACCTAGTAAGGTTTTAATACTTGTCCATCTACCTTCTAAATATTTCTTAAATCTTTTCCCACCATCTTAGTTTCTTCCATCCTTCAAATGCTTTTTTGGGGGAGTTGAAATTCCTGAAAGATGTACAACCCTATTTTTCTTGTTGCTTGGTATTACTACCACATTGCTGCCTCTCCCACAGCACTCCCTTAGCTCTTCCTTTGCCAAGGGTTGGAGTGTCTGGGTCTGTGTCCAGGTCAACCTTTCTCATCTTCATTATGTTCTTGAAACAAAACAGAGCTTATTGGAGGGGTAAATCCACAGTGCCTTTTAAGCTTGACGGTTTTTGTTTGTTTGTTTTTATCCTAATCTACTGCTCAGCTTTCCTAATTTCTGCTTGTTCCTTTGGCAACTTTGGAAAGTCTTATTCTTTCTTTGTTGACCCATTCTAATCCAGTTTCTGTTTTCTAGTCCTTCATAAACCTGTTTTTTCATCTCTTTTCCTGGTCAGAGACATCCAGGAAACTGTTCCTGACCAGGTGAAGTAAATTACTTGATTAGCTCCGGGTAAGGTCTACTAAGTATTTAACATTGTTCTTAAACCATAATTCCTAAACGTATACATTGAAAAGTTTTTTTATTTCAACAATGAAAAACATGTTCAAAACATAACTTACCTTGCTTCTTTGCTTGAAGTAAATATGCTTACAAAACAATCTGGATGTAAAAATGGGAATTTAATGAGATACTCCTTGCAAAGTTTTCCTAGTGCATTTTTTTCCCTTTCTTTTTTTTTTTTTTTTGACAGATGCCTAAGAACCTACTAAGTGCCAAGTGTTTTCACAGAAGGTTTCATTTAATCTTTACCATTATAAGAAGTTTTTAATTTTCTTGTTTTACAGATGGGGACCTCAAACTCAGGGAATTAGGTGCTATATCCAAGATCCTTTAGATTCCAAGAGTCTGTCTACTAGACCACATTTGCCTCTACTTTTAAATGAATATGACTGGAATGTATAATTTTATAACCCGTGTGTAACAACACTGCCTCTGGGTTTGTTTGTTTGCTTTTTTTTTTTTTTTGGTCTTGTCGCCTCATTAATGTAAGTGTATTCTTGTCTGAAGTCGCAAGTTTCTAAGAAAAGGAGTTAGCAATTGAAAATTCGACAATATCTGGAGCTCTCCTTCCTCAGCCTTTTTGTTGTTGTCATTCTGCTAGGTATTAGTTATAGGGATTGTACTCAAGCCATAGTAACTTTCTTATACTAGCAGCCCCTAAAAATATTTCGTAAAGACTGTTATTTTATCTGTAGGCTGTAATTGAGCAGTAACAAACTTTTTTCATTTCCTACTGGATTGGTTACAGTAGTCATAGCATTATTCATGTCTTCTAAGGGCTCTTTAACATAATGCTTATTTACTGAAATGTGTTTTGTAGCTTCGTCAGCAATTGAAGTGGTTGATATGTGAACTCTGCAGATTATATAACCTTCCTAAGCACCTGGATGTTGAGATGCTAGATCAACCAATACCCACGGGTCAGGTAAAGTAAAAATTCTCTAGTGTTCAAGAGCTAAAATAAATTGTCTCAAGCAGAAGTAAAACTAGGATGATTTTTCTTCTTATTATGCAACTTATTTAGAAGGTGTTGGATTGTTTGTTTTATTTTAGATACTAAAAATAACCTGTTTACTCTTTGGAGCTGCTGGTATTTACTATGACAGGGAAGCAACTGCCTCCCTCCCCACTACCACCTTTTTGTTGTTAACATTCCTGATTTCCATAACTGTTCCTTCAGTTGTTTGCCTTTGCTTATTCATTTGCCTTCACCTGGAATGCCATCGCCTTTTAAGCCTATCTCTGCTTCTTAAGGCTTAACCCAAATGTTACTTCCTCTAGTGCCCAGAAGTGCCCACTAGTTCACCACCACCTGTAACTTTTCTAGATTTCCAGATTTACCTATTTAGGGCATAATTTACTGACTTTGTACTATAAATAAGGATTTAGCTCTTATACCACCTACCTTCTCACCCATCTCCCTTCCTAAAACACCATTATATTTAGTCATATGAATAATCACTGTTTATCATTAGGACTTTGTAGTGTAGAGTTTTCTCTTGTGACATTTCTTGTAGAGCTCTTTGTTTTGCAGTGTCCTCCTCATAATAATAATTCTTAGTTTAAAAAGTCATGTTCTGGGGCGTCTGGGTGGCTCAGTCAGTTAAGCGTCTGCCTTCGGCTCAGGTCACAGTCCCAGGGTCCTGGGTTCTAGCCCAGTATCAGGCACCCTGCTCAGCGGGGAGCCTGCTTCTCTCTCTCCCCCCCCCGCCCCCACTGCTCTTCCTGCTTGTGCTCTTTTACTCTCACTCTCACTGTCAAATAAATAAATAAATAAAATCTTAAAAAAAAAAAAGTGATACTCTGGCTCTTTTCTTCGAGCTCTTGGCTCTTCTAGAGCCTTTGGTTCTTTTGCACCAGTCTTGGCAGGTTGGTCTCTGGGCTGGCTGTGCAGCTGTCATCTTGAAATTTTTGTCTCCTCTGCTAGTGTGGATCTATTGTTACCTGGTCTCATGTCATCTTTCTTGCTTACCCTTTCTCATTTTGCCTGAGTACATCTTCAAGTAAAATTCTAGCATGAAGGAGTAGTACATTTTTTGAGTTCTGACATCAAAAAATATATGACCAGACCACCATAGGGTTGAATCTTGGTTCTGCTTATTAGCTGTATGACCTTGTGATAATTACCCAACCACTGTGTGCATCAGTTTCTTTTTAAAATGGGGGAAATAGTAGTACCTATATTTTGCGGGGAGCTATGAAGATTAAATGAGTTAGTATATGTAAATAATTTAGAGCAGTGCATGGTTTATAGTAAATGCCCAGTAAATGTTAACTGCTATTATATTTTACTTTGCATTTGGTTGATGGTTAGGTTGAATATATAATTCTGGGTTAAAAATCATTTTTCCTCAGAATTTCAAAGACTGTTCTGCTATCTTCTAGCCAACGGTGTTGTTTAATTTAAGCCTGATGCCATTCTAAGTCTTACTCATCTATGCGTGACTTGGGAAACTTTTAAGAGATTGTCTTGGTGTTCTCAGATATCACAATGGTGTATTTTTAGTTGTGGTTTTTTGTTTTTGTTTTTTCATTGTTGCTGGACACTCAGTATGGATGTGTCTTTTCAGATGTGGGTTCCTTTATCTTTCTCCTTGGGTAAGTGTTCTTGTATTTTTTTCTGTGATAACTTCCTCCTTTCCATTTTATTTGTTCACTTTTAGAATGCCTACTAATGGGATTTTAGACCTCTTTGCTTGAGTCTTTGTATCTTTTATATTATCTCCATATTCACTTTTTAAATTTCAAATTCTGAAAGTTTTTCCTTCAATTTTTAAAAATTTTATTTGGACAGCATAACTTTTTGGTTGTGTTTTATTTACTGCTGCTTAACCTCTTACCCCAAACTTAATTTATTCTATTTATCACAGTTGTGTGGGCTGATTAGGCTTAGCTGGACAGTTTTTTTCTGCTGACCTCACTGCACATTCAGATAGTGGCTGGGACTGGTGGTCATGACCTGAGCCGAAGGCAGACACTTAACGGACTGAGCCACCCAGGCGTCCCTAAAGTCTAGGACAGTTTAAATAAAAATTCAACTGGGTCCAATTTTGCCTCCCATGAGCTATCTGGAGATAATTTTGGTTGTCACAACTGGCTGAGGGGAGTGCTATGGGTGTTTTGTGGGTAGAGGGGATGTTACTAAATGTCCTACATGACAAAGAATTATCTAGCCCAAAATATCGGTACTTCCAAGGTTGAGAAACCATGGTTTAAATAAACATCTGAGCCTGATCTGTTTTTCTCTTTTTCTGTATATTAGTCTTCATTTTTTCCATTCCTTTAGTCATTTTTAGTAATTTTAGATTCTAAAAAAATCACTTCATCTGTACTTTTGAATCTATGGTTATGAAGCTCTTTTCATTTCTAAAGTTGTTTTCTTTACCATGATTACTTGTCAGAAGCTTGTCTGTTTTATTATACTGGTCTTTTGAAAGAATCAGTCCTTTTATTTTTTTAAATCTAATTTTCTTTTTCATTTTTGTGTGTGTCTTAACTCTTTTTTTCTTTTGCCTTTCTAGTTTATTGGACCACTGTGATTTAAATTGCTTTAACAAACATGTAAAGGTACACATTTTCTTCTGCATGCTATTTCACTTCATGGCATAGGTTTTAAGATTTAGTATATTTATTTTCTAAATAGTTTGTATTTCCTAAGTGATTTCATTCCATCTTTTGTTCATATTACTTTGTTATATTTCACAAGAAGTTGTATAGGTGTAGAAAACATATAAACATGAGCGTAATAGTTACAGTAAATACCTGGGAACTACCACCCAGCCCCGACCCAGGTGAAGAAACAGACTATTGCTAGTACTACAAACCTTCTGCACGTTCCTTCCAGATGATCATTCCCTTCAATGCTAATCTTTTCCTTTTCCCTAGTTTTTAATCATATATATCTGCATTTCTGAACAATATGATTTAGTATTGACTTTTTAAGCTTCATATTGAGTCATACTATATGTGTGTTCTTTGTCTTTTGCTTAACATTGTGTGTTAAATTTATTCATATGTGTAGCTGTGGTTCTTTTTCATTGCTGTATTTATTCCATTCTTTGAACATACCATTACAGATTTATCCATTTGAGTTGATTGCAGTTTGCTATTAGGAACAGTGTGGGGCGCCTACTTGGCACTGCTGGTTAAGCGTCTGACTCTTGGTTTTGGCTCAGGTCGTGCTCTCAGGGTTGTGAAGTTGAGCCCCACATCAGCCTCCACACTCAGAGCAGAGTCAGCTCAAGATTCTCTCTCTCCCTCTCCCTCTGTTCCTCCCGGATGTGCTTGCGCTCTCTCTCACTCCCTCTCTCAAAGAAATAAATCTGTCTCTAAAAAAAAAAAAAAAAAAAGAACAGTGTGCTACCATAATCATTCTTGTCCATATTTTGTGGGATACTTGTGTAAGCATTTTTCTGGGCACATACTTAGAAGTTGGATTACTGGAGCAATTTCTTCTTAAACCTAAGAGTTCTTTAGAAAAAGTTTTTAACATTCTCAGGTGGCCTTTGGGCTATTTTTAGTTTTTCACTACAATATGGCCTGTAACTTCTCAGCTGAATTATCAACAATTGCTTAAACTTAACCATTGGTGTTACTATGTCTTTGCTTATTGCTGTGTCTTATATTCCATGGTTGCTTCCTACTCTGAAAATAGATCCCTTACTAACGTTCTCTATTGTTATTTTTAGAAAGGATTTCTAGGAATGCGTGGAGAGTGTTCCTTGAATATCAGTGTCTGTTTTTATTATTCATTCAACCCCTATCCGTCTGACTGTGTGCAAAGTACTCTATAGAGGTGCTGAGGATCCAGTGGCAAAGAAACAGATATGGTGCCTGTCCCGATGGAACTAGACATAGAATTCTAAGTTCATAATTGAGTCTCTTCTAGGTTCTTTACGCTTTTATCTTCCAGTATTTATTGTTACAGATGAAAAGCCTGATGTCTGGTTCTTCTTTTCCTATATATTTGTTTTCTTTCTGGAAGTTGGTATGGTTTTTTCTTTAACTGTGAAGTATAGGGTTTTACTTTTCAGTATTCCTTTGGGGCATTCAGAGCCACTTAATATTCTGAAGTCTTTCTTTAGCTTGACAACCTTTGTCTCTTATTTCTTTCCCTCAGTCTTATGGGTAAATAGCGGATGAATATTAGTTCTGGGTATTCCTATCTCCCATTTCCCGTAACTCTTCTATTTCAGTACCCCTTCCTCTCCCCACCCCCTATCTCCTTTTTTCTCCATATTCTAAGGGAATGTCACAGTTTGGTCATCTTCTTAATCATAAATGTTTTGTTGATTCAAATCCATTGTGCTCTCTGGTCCTTCTACTAAGTGTTTTTTTCCTTTATCTTTTTTTTTTGAAGAGGAAATCTTTTTTATTTCCCAGAACTGTCTTTTCCTTTGCATGGTTATCTTTTTTATGTTTTGTGGATACAGTATCTTCTCAAGTACTGCTAAGGATTCCAATTAGATTTTTTTTGTTTTATTTTCTTCATTAATAATGCTTCAGGTCACTTGTTCTGTTTGTTTGACTTGGTGCCTTTTTTCCAGAGTGCCGGTTTTCTTCAAATGTCTGGTGATACTTGGTCATCTGCTCATTTATAGATGAGGTATACCATTGATCACATTGTCAGTGGTTGATGTGAGTGCCCTCAGTAATTGTCACTCTTCTCTGCCTGGTTTGTACACCTGTGCTCTGGCTATGGCTTGTGAATGGAGAGGTACTAGCAGGCAGACTTTCCAGCTCCTGAGTTCAAGGAAGAGATGAGTGAGTTAGATTTTGCTGCTGTGTTGAGTTATATTTTTAAAAATGTCTTTTCTCTGTGGTTCTGACACTTATACTAAGAGGCCATCAAGTTAGGCCTCCTATGTAAGAAAGTGATCCTTGGGGCACCTGGGTGGCTCAGTCGTTAAGCGTCTGCCTTCGGCTCAGGTCATGATCCCAGGGCCCTGGGATCAAGCCCCGCATCGGGCTCCCTGCTCAGCGGGGAGCCTGCTTCTCCCTCTCCCACTCCCCCTGCTTGTGTTCCTTCTCTCGCTGTGTCTGTCTCTGTCAAATAAATAAAATCTTAAAAAAAAAAAATCCTTACCAGCTGTAGTTGGAACAAATACAGCAAGTATTTCTAGAAGGAAAAAAAAAATCATACTAACTTTATGCATTGTGTTGTGAACTCTGCTCTGGTTCAGAAAACTTGTCTTTTTGAACTCTGCCAAAACTAGGTATGAAGGCCCTTCCTAAAACCCCATCAGATTATTTGTGAATGAGTGGTAAATTGTAGAGAAGTATTCTGTGGTAAATGACATGTTGTAGAAAAGAAAAATGGCTCTTTAGTGAAATGGTGATCATTTTACAATTTTGTAGTTTTGTAAAACATCTACTCCTTTATAACACATTTTACCTTTTAAAATGTGAGGAATGTATGGAAAGATTTAGGCTTTTCAAAGTTAAAAAGGTAGATATTTTAAGGAACCTATGGTTTGGGATATTTGTTTTAAGTGAAAGAAGCCATTCATTGACCTTATATACATAGCCATAGATATAAAATGTTTTCTTATTTTAAATTAGAATATTTTAAATTTTTTTCCAGTTTTGCTTTATATTGGACTAATTGCTGTTGTTTATTCTCAAGGCATCTATCAAGTTGAATCGTTCAAAAAAAATTTTTTTTTAAAGCTGATAAATACTGTCACATCAAACCTGGATTTAAAAGTAAATATTCAACTTTAATAAATTCTATTAGTGGAACTAGAGTGACAGATGACTGATAGTTTGTCCCTAAAGTCTTCTAATGTCCTCAGTATGTGCTTATTCTGTGCAGCCCTAGCAAATTGGTTTTGTTTTTCAGAATGGGACCACAGAAGAAGTGACTTCAGAAGAGGAGGAAGAGGAAGAGATGGCTGAAGTAGGTATTTTATGTAAGAATCATGTTTTATAAATACCGTACCTTCATTTTTGAATATTTTTGAATCTCCTTTATAAACCAGTGTTAATGTGGAATAATGAAAACCCCATTGCATTTGAAATTGAATATAATTTCTAAAATCTGGCTTTAGCTTTAATTAATGATGTTTTTGAGCAAAATGTTTGATTTCCTAGAAAATCTCTTAACATTTAGCATTAAAATTATATTTACATTTAATAGTAATCAATGCTTAACCCATATTTGGTTATTTTTAAGAAGAGGAACTGCTAAGTTTCAAAAATCCTGAATTTAAATAAAAGGAGAATTTGAGAACGTTTCAAGGACTACTCACTAGAAGTAATAAAGCTATCTCATGTTGAAAAACCATCTAAGAATTTGGTAGGGCAGATTCTAAGACCTTGACCTTAGGCCAGTTTAGTTACCAGGCACTGATATAATTTTAGAGGTTTTCAGACTCTGAAGCTTTGTGTTTAAATTCTGTGTCTCTTCATTGACCATGTAAAAGGTATTTGAGTTCCACAGTCTTGATTTTAAAACCTTCTTACTGGTTTGGATCTTAGAATTAATTCAGGTTATTACCTTATTTTCTTGATGTGCAAAATCTTAAATCTTAAATACACTTCTTAGAATGCCTTAAAACTCAAGAAGTAGTTGTGGTTTGTTTTGTGAGTCTGGGAGCAAAATAATTCTTTTTTTTTAAGATTTTATTTATTTATTTTACAAAATGAGAGAGACCACAAGCAGTGGGGGAGGGGTACAGGGAGAGGGAGAAGCAGGCTCCCCACCAAGCAGGGATCCTGATACAGGGCTCGATCCCACGACCCTGAAATCATGACCGGAGCCGAAGGCAGATGCCTAACTGACTAAGCCCCTCATTTGTCTCCAAGATAATTCTTAACACTGTCTAATTTGTATGATTTTTTTGGGATAGTTTGTTTTTCACATTTTCATGCAGTGTAATTTAGGTAGAATAAACTGCAGGAAAATAGTAAACCTTTTCCATGGGTTCGGTGTCCGATGAAATAGAGATTCTACTCAGAGTTTATGTACTTCTCATTTTTTTCCTTTGCAAGATAATATAAAGAAGGGACAGCAACGTTTAGGGAAATCTAGAAAGATAGGATCCTGGATTTCAGAGATGTCAGATTAAGATAGGAGAAAATATAATCTAGGTAACTAAAATAATGGTAAAAAAGGCACAGAGCAAGCTTTGGGCATGGTGTGTTTAGGTGCATTGGAGATTGACGTGTTGGAGTCATGGAAAGCAAGTTTGGCTAGAAAAGCAGATGGCTTAAAGTCTTGAATTAGAGACAAATATGTTTATATTTGGTGTGATTGTTGAGAAAAAGGCCTTGAGCAGAGAATAGTGTGCTGAGAATGTTGTTTTATAAAGATAATCTGCACAGAACAGAATTCATCATTAATACTCAAGTGGAGAAGATTTTTGGATAGGAATGTGGCTGTGTTTAAAGGTGGAGGAGGAAGAGGAGATCCAGACTAAGGACATTTCTGAAGAAAATAAGTGTGGAATAGAACATTGGGGCTGCAAGGTACAAATCAGGGGAGGGAGCTCCATGAAACATGGAGTCATGGACAGAGTCTCAATAAGAAAGGAATGTTAATAGGGGTTGAGGAGATGAGAGTCTAAAGAAAAAGACCATTGGGTCTGGATGGAAGTGGTTTTTAAACTGGTCTACAAATCACAGTGAATTAGTTTCCTTAAAAAAATGGAGATAGTAATTATCAGCTACTCCTTTAGAGATTTTGATGATTGAAGTAAAGAGAAGTTAAGATAATAGAAAAAGGTTAGGATTTTAAAAGTTCTGCATAGATTTGTTTAAACAGGAGTAGATGATATGGAAAAGGAGGAAGGAGAATGATGTAGTGATTAAAGATGTTAGCCAAGGGCTGCTATTCAAATTCATAGTCTAATTTTTTCCCTAATTATAAGAATCAGTAGGTGCTCACTACAGAAAACTTGGAAAAGAAAGAAAAGCACTAAATGTCTCTAGAGATTATTATTTCAGTATATGTCCTTCTAGCCTCTTTTTTTTTTTTTTTTTAAAGATTTTATTTATTTATTTGACAGAGAGAGAGCGAGAGCAGGAACACAAGCAGGGGAAGTGGGAGAGGGAGAAACAGGCTTCCTGAGGAGCAGGGAGCCCGATGTGGGACTCGATCCCAGGATGCTGGGATCAAGACCTGAGCCGAAGGCAGATGCTTAACGACTGAGCCACCCAGGCGCCCTCTAGCCTCTTTTTTTTTCTGTCCTTATTTTAGCATGACTGAGAAACAAAGATTGTATTCTTTGTTTTTCATTGCATTATTTTTTCCATTTAATACATTTTATTTAACCTAATATATTTAAATTATTGTCATTTCAACATGTGATATAAAACAAAATTATGAGGCCTTCATATTTTTTCTCACTAGGTCTTCCGAATCGGGTGTGGACTGTACATTTACAGCACATCTGAGTTCAGACTAGCCACATTCCAAGTGCTCAGCAGCTGCAAGAAACAAGGGTCTGCCCTGCTGGACAGCACAGCTCTAACTAGTATAGGCCCTGTGGTCGCCCAGGGGTGCCCAGCCCACAGCTCAACCCAGGGTTGTGGTGGGGTCCCCCCCGGTGGGTTCTCAGGTTTGGGTTTGGGGCTGCTGCACTGCCTCACCCCCAGGCAGCAGCCAGAAACAGCTGAGACCCAGTTGAGCACAGAACCTGGCGCCCACAGTGGCCAACTTTGTCCACTCACTGTGCCACCATCCTCACCACACTTTTGTTTCATTATTGATGCAGAAGAAACAATTATGCTATGTTGGCATTTTAATGGTCTTCTAATATTCCATGGAACTGAGTTACCTGCTCTGGGTTTTTGTTTTGTTTTTAATATTTATTTGAGACAGAGAGCGCCCGAGCAAGTGCAAGTGCGAGCGGGAGAGAGGGGCGGATGGGAGAGGGAGAGAATCTCAAGCAGACTCCACACTGAGCGGAGGGCCTGCCACTGGGCTCCATGACCTGAGCTGAGCTGAGATCAAGAGTCAGATGCTTAACCAACTGAGCCACCCAAGACCCCCCTGCTCTGGTATTTTTGCACATGCAGTTTTGTGAGGGGGTTTGTGGCTATAAAGTTTAAATAGGCATCTTTATCCCCAAGTCTGTGTTCACATTTTAAATTAGTTCCTTACAATAGATTTCTAGAAGTCAAGTTACTGGAACAAAGCATAAATAAGGTTCTTTATACCTAATGCTAAACTGTTTCAAAAGTTCCTCTTAATAGGAGACTTTTTGGTAATAGTTATGACTTTACAAATCTATTAAATATGCTTTACTCCGTTTGTAGCTTTTAAGCAAAATGTAAGATCTAAAAGGAGGGAACCTGAACTGAATATGAAGGCTTTTTTCCCTTCCCCATTCTCTGTTCCCTGTCGAATCAAGAATAATTTAACTTATGCATAAGTTTCAATAAGCTAATATTTTTCATGTAGGATATAGAAGACTTGGATCACTATGAGATGAAGGAAGAAGAGCCTGTTAGTGGAAAAAAATCAGAGGATGAAGGAATTGAAAAAGAAAACTTGGCAATACTAGAGAAAATTAGGAAGACTCAAAGGCAAGACCATCTCAATGTAAGTATGTGCCAATATCTAGAACCTGGACTTTTGGGATTGAGTAATTATAGGTAATAATATAAAACTGGGCAAGTCATTAAGAGACCAGTCTAGGCTGCTCTCCTCCACCCTTGCCTGTGTTGTGCATTCAGCCATTTGTTGCCCTAGTGGGTTGTTGTTGTTGTTGAAGTGTCTCATCTGTTGGTAGCTTTCTACCATGCTCATCTGCTTTTTACGTGCTGGAATTAACCTGCTGTTCACTGTATACACACCTCCTTTCCAGACTATATCGCTTACCCTTCTCCTATGAGATCTGTGTATTTAAATTTAGTGTCTTCTACAAAGTACAGTTTAAATTCTTCTCCACCTCTAACCAAATCAAAAGTATTTTTTTCTTTTGACTTAACATCACTTTCATGTGAAGTTGCATGGGGCATGAAACGAACACTGAGTCTGGTAATAAACACAGGTATGTGGCTTCAGTTTCCTCAACACGAAAATATGGATAATATATACCTTTTGGATGATTGCTGAGAAGGATAAATGAGAATGATGCATATAAAATGCCCAAATTAGGGGCATTTTTGTTTCAACACTTCCTTCTCATTTCCTACCTTGTATTAGAGCTCTTTATCAAACTCGTGACATCTGAGGACCTTTGTCTTGGGTATAGGTTCTCAAAAACCAGGAATGAATTATTATGTAGGGAGATGCCAGGTGTTGTAAGCAGATAGATTACTCTCTCCTTCAGTCCAGCTGTATTTAATTGGCAAATCTTTTTTAGAGAGCAAAGAAATTTAGCTCTGCCCTTATCTTATTTAAAAAAAAGTTTGTAGCATTTAAATTAATGATAACTATACTTTCTATCTCTTGTGACTGCTTTCCGTTTGGATATTACAGTCAAAACGAACACAAATTATTGAATGTTTTCACATGAGAGACACTAAGTACTTTAAATTTTACATACCTTCCCCTTCAACCTTTATAGCCACTTTATAAAATATTGTTCCTATTTGTAGGTGTGAAACTAGGATTTAAACCAGTTAAGTAATGTACTCAAGGTCACAAAGCTAGGAAGTAATAGCTTTGTGAACGTGATTGCCACCCATCCCCCAAAGTGTAGTGCTGCCATTAACATTTTGAATTTTACATGATCAGTTCTTTTTTTTAATTGAGGAATTCTAAATGTGAGAAATAGTTGGCATTCATATTCAGTCTTAGAATAAGACATTGGTGCATTTTCATTTTTAAAGAAATGCCAACATTGAAAAGAACTGAAACTAGTTGCATGCAGGTGAACATGTTATTTCTCAGTTTCTTAATATGTAAAGTAGACCTTCAGTATAACATTCTTCCTTATAGTCTGACTAATGAAACTGTTTTAGTTGATAGTGTAAAATGGTAAGGGCCATCTAGTATTTTCAAAAATTGATGGTGATGCTACATACTTAAAAGAATAGCTAAAATTAAAAAAAAAAAATTAAAGAATGGCCAAAATCAGGAACAGTGACAACACCAAATGCTGACGAGGATGTGAAGCAATAGGAATTCTCACTCCTTGCTCATGGGAATGCAAAATGGTACAGCCACTTTTGAAGACAGTCTGGCAGATTCTTAGAAAACTAAACATAATTTTTACCACGTATTCCAGCAGTTGCACTCTTTGGTATACCCAAATGAATTGAAGACTTATGTCCAAACACCTGCATACAGATGTTTATAGCAACTTTATTCATAATTATGAAAACTTGGAAGGAACCAGGGTATCCATCCCTTCAGTAGGTGAACAGATAAACTGTGGCATATCCTGACAATATGGAATATTATTCCCTGCTAAAAAAGAAGTGAGCTATCAAACCATGAAAAGACACAGGAACCTTAAATCTACTATTACTAAGTGAAAGAAGCCGATCTGGTGAAAAAGATACACAACTGTATGTTTCCAACTATATGACTTTCTGGAAAAGTCAAAACTAAGACAGCAAAAAGATCAGTGCTTGCCAGAGGTGGGGTGGAGGGATAAATACGTGGAGCACAGAGGATTTTTAGGGCAGTGAAAATACTCTGTATGATACTATGATGATGGATATGTGTCGTTAGGCATTTTCCAAACCCATTTAGTGTACAGCACCAAAGATGAACCTTAAGGTAATTTATGGATTTCACTGGTAATGATGTGTCAGTGTAGGTTTATCAGTTTAGCAAATGTACTTTCTGATGAGGGATATTGATAATGAGAGAGACTGTGTGTTGTGGGAGCAGTTATATGGGAAATCTCTGTACCTTTCTCTCAACTTTTCTGTGAACCTAAAAATGCTCTAAAAAATAAAATCCTAAAGAGAAAAAAAATTAATAGTTTAAAAAAAATCATTGGAGTTTGAAATAGGTTTATACTAAGTTCTAGGCTATTGCAGGAACCATGGTAATCTAGACATGTTGGTTAGACTTTTTTTTTTTTTCCAGATGATAAGAAACAGTAAATGAGCCAGACTTGTCCCGCATTTTATATTTCTATTGAAACTTCATAATCCTCAATTCAATTAAACTTCTTTGATTTTTTTTTTTTTAATGTCGAGATGTGATCTGTTTTTATAATCTCATTGTAAACTTTCATTTCAGGTTTATATACCTGAAATCTTCAGTTATTTGACTCCGTAGATCCTGGTAAACAGCAATTTTTATGTTGCAGGGTGCAGTATCTGGGTCTGTGCAAGCTTCAGATAGACTTATGAAAGAGCTCAGGGACATATACAGATCACAGAGTTATAAAGCAGGTAAGGACCTCTGGATCTCTACTCTGTTGTCCTTATGCTGTTTTCAATTTTCAGGTAGTAAACTTCAGTTCTTACAATGTTACTGGATAGAAACAGAAATGGTTATTAACTTTATTTTAGGGATGTGAAATGCAGATTTAATCAAGTTATTAATAGATGTGGAAGGTAAAATAGGATGAGTTTACTTGCTCTTTGGGTTTTTGAAAGTTGTTTTTATGGATACCTCATAATTTTTTTGTCTTCTTGCTGACTGGGATTAACTCATGATTTTTAGCTTCTGGGAAAAGTATGAGTAATATCTGCTTTGGAAAGTAAATAAGATACATATGTTATTGTATGAACAAAGAACTATTGCTGAGTTGATTTTTATGATTTTTCCTTATTTTTTGAAAACAAAATCAACTTTTATTGTATAAGTGGTTATGGTATCACTTTAAAAATAGGTGGGGTTTTTTTATTCATTTCATAGTTTGACTTTGAGTGTTCTTTCTTGCCCAGTAAGACTTAAATATTGTGGAACCGCTCTAATTGAAGTAAAATTCCCTTTGGTTGTCAGAGATTCTAACTACATTAAAATAAGGGAAAGAGCCAAATTTTAATATGTTTGAAAAGTTAGCTTTGTGATCCGTTCAGTAATTCTCAGAGTGACCAAATCTAAATCTTATAGCTTACTTAGTAAAAACAAAAAGCAAAAAAAATTTTCTGCTTTAGAGTGCAAGGTAAGCCAAATTTGACTCTTGATTTATTAGAAGTTTTGGCATCCTGTTTTTCTTATTAGAAGTCTAAAAGTTTATCTGTAGAAACTTAAGTGCAGTTAAATTTTTAAATATGGGTTTACTTTTAAATGTTAAATAATTACTTGTTATAGCATTGTTTGTAGTAGCAAAAAATTAAAAATTAATCAGATCATAGGGTTGAATTGGTTAAATTATGGTATATCCATAAAATAAATTTCCATAGAGTTATTAAAAAATTGACAGTAGACTTCTTATATACTAAATTGGAAAGATGCCCTGGAAAGTTGAAGAAAGATTATACAACTATGTAGAGGGATTCCATTTTTATAGAAATATTTGTATATGCATAAAAGAAGAGTCTTAAGGTACATAAGATTTTGCATAATTTTTCCCCTCCCACTCACAGTCAGACAGTTTCTCAACTCATTAAAAAATCGTCTTCATTGATGGCTTTAATTATCTGTTAAGAGCCTAAGCTACTCAGCTCCAATGGCAAAATATTTATAATATAGCTTAGTTCTGTGTTTTAATAGCAAAGTTTCTAGATTTTGATGGTTATTTAGTGTGTTCATTTACATTGAAGTAGTAGTTATAAGATCAAATAAAGAGTAACCTAGAGGCTCCTGGGTGGCTCAGTTGGTTAAACGTCCGACACTTGATTTTGGCTCAGATCATGATCTCAGGGTCGTGGGATAGAGTCCCACATCAGGCTCCACACCCAGCTTGGGATTTCCTCTCTCTCCCTCTGCCCTTACCCCCACCTCTCTCTTTAAGCAAATAAACAAACAAATAAATAAATAAATAAATAAATAAATAAAAAGTAATCTACGTGTTCTATATCTTTACAGGGATTTATTCAGTGGAACTGATAAATGACAGTTTATATGACTGGCATGTTAAACTGCAGAAGTAAGTGACTCTTACATGCTAACCCAGTCTTTGTAATGACAGACTATCACAGCGGAAATTTTTTTCCCCCTAATTTGATACCTTGTACGCTATAGTTTTTACTTAGAACTTTAGACTGTGTTTCTATAGAAATAGTTCTCAGGTTGTTAAGATAAGCTGTTTCTTGGGCTTAAATAAGTGAAGTCAGAAAGAGGAAGAAGAAAAAGAAGGACCAGCTGTGGGATAAAGTGTTTCATGGAGTTAGTGAGATAATTGGGAAGTATAGAAACAAAAGTGTGTTTAATAACCTGATTGACCGTGATAACCAGTTTATATTTGAAATGAGGAATTTGAGTAGGACCTCAATGTGTAGAACAGTTGTAGACAGATTCAGATTTTGTTAGTGATTTCACTTTTTCTGGTCTCGTCTGTGATAAATTTCTCTCCTTGAACCCCTTGGCTAGTAATACAATTTTAGAGAAGCAGATTAATTTTTTTTGAGTTCTTGAGAAAATTTATATACATAAGACTTCCCTAGGATGACTGCTAACTTTGAATCTCCTTGGAATGGATTTAGAATACTGTGACCTTTTTG
>NC_138377.1:103826587-103865148 GCF_054177405.1 Leptonychotes weddellii
AGCCAAACTGTGGAAAGAGCCAAGATGCCCTTCAACAGATGAATGGATAAAGAAGATGTGGTCCATATATACAATGGAATTTTACTCAGCCATCAGAAAAGATGAATACCCAACTTTTACATCAACATGGATGGGACTGGGGGAGATTATGCTAAGTGAAATAAGTCAAGCAGAGAAAGTCAATTAGCATATGGTTTCACTTATTTGTGGAACATAAGGAATAACATGGAGAACATTAGGAGAAGGAAGGGAAAAATGGGGGAAGGGAATTGGAGGGAGAGATGAACCATGAGAGACTATGGACCTGAGAAACAAACAGGGTTTTAGAGGGTAGGGTGGAAGGGGAATTGGTTAGCCCGGTGATGGGTATTAAGGAGGGCATGTACTCCATGGAGCACTGGGTGTTATACGAAAACAATGGATCATGGATCACTACATCAAAAACTAATGATGTATTGTATGGTGACTAACATAACATAATAAAATTTAAAAAAAAAAACCTTTTTAAAAAAAAATTATGATCAGCCTTCATCCACATAGTATGTGTCAGAATTTCATTTCTTTTTAAGACCGAATATTATTTGATGGTATGTATATACCACATTTTGTTTATCCATTCATCTGTCAATGGATAGTTGGGTATTTCCACCTTTTGACTATAGTGAATAAAGCTAATACAAACATGGTTGTACAAATATCCCTTTGAGACCCTGTTTTCAATTGATTTGCATATATACCCAGAAGTGAAATTGCTAGATCATATGGTGATTCTATGTTTCATTTTTTGAGGAGCCAGCATACTGTTTTTATAGCATCTGCACCATTTTACATTCCCACCTGTGATTCACAAGGATTCAAATTTTTCCACATCCCAACAACAGTGGTTACTTTCTGTTTTTTTTTTTCCCCCCCTGGGGGGAGGGAGGGTGGTTATTTTGTTCCTAGCAGACATCCTAATGGGGCGGAGGTATAATTTCATTGTTGTTTTGATTTGCATTTCCCTAATGATTAGTGATGTTGAGCATCTTTTCCTGTGCTTATTAGGTATTTGCATATCTTCTTTGGAGAATATTTATTCAAGTCCTTTGCCCATTCTTCAATTCAGCTTGTTTTTAGTTTTTTTTATTTAAATTCATTTAATTTAATTAACATACACTGTATTATTAGTTTCAGAGGTATAATTTAGTGATTCATCAGGTGCATATAACACCCAGTGCTCATTACTTCAAGTGCCCACCTTAATGCCCATCACCCAGTTACTCCATCCCCACACCCATCTCCCCTCCAGCAACCCTCAGTATGTTCCCTATAGTTAAGAGTCTATTATGGATTGTTACCCTCTCTGTTTCATCTTATTTTATTTTTCCTTCCCTTTCCCTGTGTTTATCTATTTTGTTTCCTACATTCCACATATGATCACTGAAAAAGAAAGAATAGGAGGTAGTACTCTCTGCCAGGGATTTAATCAAATGGATATAAGTAAGATGTCTGAACTGGAATTTAAAACAATGATTATAAAGATACTAACTGGGCTTGAAAAAAACATAGAAGACACTAGAGAATCCCTTACTATAGAAAGAAAAGAACTAAAATCTAATCAGGCTGAAATTAAAACTGATATTACTGAGATACAGTGGAGAGAGTCAGTGATATAGAAGATAAAATGATGGAAAATAAAAAACTGAAAAGAAGAGAGAAAAACAACTACTGGATCACAAAGGGAGACTTCAAGAAATCAGTGATTCCATAAAGCAAAATAATATCCAGATAATAGGAGTCCCAGAAAATGAAGAGAGATGGGGGCAGAAGGTTTATTTGAACAAATTATAGATGAGAACTTCCCTAATCTGGGGAAGGAAACAAGCGTTCAAATCCAGGAAGCACAGAGAACACCCACCCCTCAAAATCAATAAAAATAGGTTAACCCCTCGACATATAATAGTGAAGCTTGCAAGTTTCAGAGATAAAGAGAAAATCCTGAAGGAAGCTGGGGTCAAGAGGTCCTTAACCTACAAGGATAGACACATAGGGCTGGTGGCAGACCTGTCCACAGAGACCTGGCAGGCCAGAAAGGACTGGAATGATATATTCAATGTGCTAAATGAGAAAAATATGCTGCCAAGAATACTTTACCCAGCAAGGCTGCCATTCAGAATAGAAGCAGAGATAGAGTTTCCAGGAGAAACAAAAACCAAAGGAATTTGTGAACACTAAACCAGCCCTGCAAGAAATAGTAAAGGGAGTCCTTTGAGTGAAGAGAGAGCCCAAAAGAAACATAGACCAGAAAGGAACAGAGACAATCTACAGGAACAGTGACTTTACAGGAAATACAACAGCCCTAAATTCATATCTTTCAATAATTACTCTGAATATAAATGGGCTAAATGCTCCAATCAAAAGATAAAGGTATCAGAATGGATTTTTAAAAAGGCCCATAAATATGCTGTTTAGAAGAGACTTATTTTAGACCCAAAGACACCTCCAGATTGAAAGAGAGGGGGTGGAGAACTATTTATCATGCTAATGGACATCAAAAGAAGCTGGAATAGCAATCCTTATCTCATATAAATTAGATTTTAAACCAAAGACTGTAATAAGAGATGAAGAAGGGCACTATATCATAATAAAGGGGTCTATCCAACAAGAAGATCTAACAATTGTAAATATTTATGTTCCTAAATTGGGAGCAGCCAATTATATAAACCATAACCAAATTAAAGAAACACATTGATAATAATACAATCATAGGGAAATTTAACAGCTCACTCACAGCAATGGACAGATCATCTAAGCAGATCAACAAGGAAAGAAGGGCTTTGAATAACACAATGGACCAGATGGATGTAACAGTCATATTTAGAGCATTTCATCCTAAAGCAACAGAATACACATTCTTCTCAAGTGCACATGGAATATCCTCCAGAATAGATAACATATTGGGCCACAAATCAGGTCTTCGCCAGTACCAAAAGATTGCAATTATTCCATGCATATTTAAACTACAACACTTTAGAACTTGAACTCAATTACAAGAGAAAATTTGGAAGGAACACAAATACATGGAGGTTAAAGAGCATCCTACTAAGGAATGAATGGGTCAACCAGGAAATTAAAGAAGAATTTAAAAAATAAATGAAAATGAAAACATGACAGTTCAGAACATTTGGGGTGCAGCAATGGTGGTCCATAAGAGGGAATACATAACAATATAGGCCTTTCCCAAAAAACAAGAAATATCTCAAATACACAGTCTAACCTTACATCTAAAGGAGGTGGAAAAAGAATAACAAATAAAGCCAAAATCCAGCAGGAGAAGGGAAATAATAAAGATTAGACCAGAAAGCAATGACATGGAAATAAAAACAACAACAACAACAATGGAACAGATCACTGAAAGTAGGAGATCGTTCTTTGGAAGAATTAATGAGACTGATAAACCCCTAGCCAGACTTATCAAAAAGAAAAGAGAAAGTACCCAAATCAATAAAATCATGAATGAAAAACGAGAGATCAGAGCCAAAACCAAAGAAACACAAACAATTATAAGAGAATACTATGAGCAATTATATTGGCAACAAATTAGGTAATCTGGAAGAAATGGATGCATTCCTAGAAACATATAAATTACCAAAACTGACACAGGAAGAAATAGAAAACCTGAGCAGACCCATAATAAGCAAAGAAATTGAATAAGTACTCAAAAATCTCCCAACAAACAAGAATCCAGGGACAGATGGCCTCCCAGCAGAATTATAACGAACATTTAAAGAAGAATTAATACCTATTCTTGTGAAACTCTTTCAAAAAATAGAAATGGAAGGAAAACTTCCAAACTCATTCTATGAAGCCAGCATTACCTTGATCCCCAAACCAAAGAGCCTCACCAAAAACGAGAACTATAGACCAAATCTCTGATGAAGATGGATACAAAAATTCTCACCAAGATACTAGCTAATAACATCCAACAGTACATTAAAAAGATTATTCTCCACAACCAGGTGGGATTTATTCCTATGCTGCAAGGGAGGTTCAACATTCACAAATCAATGTGATACACCACATTAATAAAAGAAAGGACAAGAAACATGCAGAAAAAACATTTGACAAAATACAGCATCTGTTATTAATAAAAACCCTCTGTTGTGTAGGGATAGAAGGAACATACCTCAATACCATAAAAGCCATATAAAAAATCCACAGTGAATATCATCCTCAAGGGGGAAAAACTGAGAGCTTTTCCCCTAAGGTAAGGAACACGACAGGTATGTCTACTCTCACCACTGGTGTTCAACATAGTACTGGAAGTCCTAGCCTCAGCAATCAGACAACAAAAAGAAACAAAATGCATCCAATCAGCAAAGAAGTCAGACTTTCACTCTTTGCAGATGACATGATACTCTATGTAGAAAACCCAGAAGGCTCCACCCCAAAATTGCTAGAACCAATACAGGAATTCAGCAAAGTGGCAGGATATAAAATCAACACACAGAAGTCTGTTGCATTTCTATACACCAACAATGAAGCATCAGAAAGAGAAATCAAGGAATTGATCCCATTTGAAATTACACCAAAAACAATATCTAGGAATAAACCTAACTAAAGAGGTAAAGGATCCATACTCTGAAAACTATAGAACACTTATGAAAGAAATGGAGGAATACACAAATAAATGGTAAAAAAACATTCCATGATCATGGATTGGAAGAACAAACATTGTTAAAATGTCTATACTACCCAAAGCAATCTATACATTTAATGCAATCCCTATCAAAATACCACCAGCATTTTTCACAGAGCTGGAACAAACAATCCTAAAATTTGTATGGAACCAGAAAAGACTCCAAATAGCCAAAGGAATGTTGAAAAAGAAAACCAAAGCTGGAGGCATCACAATTCTGGACTTCAAGCTGTATTACAAAGCTGTAGTCATCAAGACTGTCTAATACTGGCATAAAAACTGACACATAGATCAATGGAACAGAATAGAGAACCCAGAAATCGAAGCTCAACTATATGGTCAACTAATCTTTGACAAAGCAAGAAAGAATATCCAATGGAAAAAAAAGAGTTTCTTAAACAAATGGTGTTGGGAAAATTGGACAGCCACAGGCAGAAGAATGAAACTGGACCACTTTCTTATACCACACACAAAAATAGACTCAAAAGATGAAAAACCTAAATGTGAGACAGGAATCCATCAAAATTCTCAAGGAGAACACAGGCAGTAACCTCTCTGACCTTGGCTACAGTAACTTCTTTCTAGACATATCTCCAAAGGCAGGAGAAACAAAAGCAAAAATGAATGGGACTTCATCAAAATAAAAAGCTTTTGCACAGCAAAGGAAACAGCCAACAAAACTAAAAGGCAACCTACGGAATGTGAGAATATATTTGCAAATGTCTTGTCAGGAAAAGGGCTAGTATCCAAAATATATAAAGAACTTATCAACCTCAACAAAAACAAAAAAACAAAAAAATCCAGTCAAGAAATGGGCAGAAGATATGAAAACACATTTCTCCAAAGAAGACATACAAATGGCTAACAGACACATGAAGAATGTTCAACATCACTCAGCATCAGGGAAATACAAATCAAAACCACAATGAGATACCACCTCACACCAGTCAAAATGGCTAAAATCAAAAACTCAGGAAAGAACAGACATTGGCGAGAATGTGGAGAAAGGGGAATCCCCTTATACTGTTGGTGGGATGAAACTGGTACAGCCACTCTGGAAAACAGTATGGAGGTTCCTCATAACATTAAAAATTGAGCTACCCTATGACCCAGCAATTGCACTACTAGGTATTTATCCAAAGGGTACAAATATAGTGATTCAAAGGGGCACATGCACCCCAATGTTTACAGCCGCAATGTCCACAATAGCCAAAATATGGAAAGAGCCCAGATGTCCATTGACAGATGACTAGATGTGGTATATATATAAACTGAATATTACTTAGCCATCAAAAGAATGAAATCTTGCCAGTTGAAATAATGTGGATGGAACTAGAGCGTATTATGCTAAGTGAAATACATCAGTCAGAGAAAGACTGATATCAGATGATTTCATTCATATGTGGAATTTAAGAAACAAAACAGATGAACATAGGGGAAGGGAAGGAAAAGTAAAATAAGATAAAAACAGAGAAGGAGGCAAATCATAGGAGACTCTTGTTTAAGAGGACAAACTGGGTTGCTGGAAGGGAGGTGGGTGGGGGAATGGGCTAAATGGGTGCTGGGTTTTAAGTAGGGCATATTTTGGGGTGAGCACTGGGTGTTATATGTGGGTGATGGATCGCTAGATTCTACTCCTGAAATGGGAACTGCATCTTATAAGTTTTGGTATGATGTGTTTTCATTTTCATTTGTTTCAAGATATTTTCTAATTTCTCTTTTTTAAGAAGATCCATTTATTTATTTTAGAGAGAGAGAGAGTACGAGTGGGAGGGGCAGAGGGAGAGGGAGAGAGAATCTCAAACAGACTGATTTCATGACCTGAGCTGAAACCAAGAGTTGGATGCCCAACCAACTGTACCACCCAAGTGCCCCTCTAATTTCTCTTCTGATTTCTTCTTTAACTCATTGGTATTTGAGTGTATTTTTTATTTTCATATATTTGTGGATTTTTCCATTTTCTTTCTGCTATTTTTTTTCAGGGGGAGGGCTCGGTACAGTATACTTTATATTGATGGTACATGACAAGGTAGGGCTCCCCAAACCCCTCCCCTTCTTCAAGGGGTCTGAGATGGAGACTGTGTAGGGCTCGGGAGATTCTCAGTGTGTTGGGGGATGAGTTTGGGCCAGGACTCCCAGCAGCTGAGGGTCTCTCTCTTCCTCTTGCTCTCGGTAGGGCAGGTGGTCCAGGGGGCTCTTAATCCTTAGAGGCCATTTGGACCATAAGGCCTACCACCCATTTGCTGTAGCCAAATTCATTGTCATACCAGGAAATGAGCTTGACACAGTGGTCACTGAGAGCAATGCCAGCCCAGGCATTGAAAGTGGAAGAGTGGATGTCACTGTTGAAGTCGCAGGAGACACCCTGGTCTTCAGCGTAGCCCAGGATGCCCTTGATGCTTGCTTCACCACCTTCTTGATGTCATATTTGACAGCTTTTTCCAGGCAGCAGGTCAGATCCATGACTGACACATTGGGAGTGGGGACACAGAAGGCCATGCCATTAAGCTTCCCATTCAGTTCAGGAATGACCTTGCCTATAGCCTTGGCAGTGCCAGTAGAAGCAGGGATGATTTTCTGCACAGGCCCTCAGACATCATGCCACAGCTTCCCAGAGGGTCCATCCATGGTCTTCTGGGTGGTAGTGATGGCATGGACTGTGGTCATGAGTCCCTCCATGATACCAAAGTTGTCATGAATGACCTTGGCCAGAAGGGCCAAATAGTTGGTGGTGCAGGAGGCATTGTGGACAATCTTGAGGAAGTTGTCATACTTATGGTTCACACCCATCACAAACATGGGGACATCAGCAGAAGGGGCAGAGATGATGACCCTTTTGGCCTTACCCTTCAAGTGAGCCCCAGCCTTCTCCATGGTGATGAAGACCCCAGTGGACTCCACCACATAGTCAGCACCAGCATCACCCCATCTGACATTGGCAGGATCTCACTCCTGGAAGATGGAGATGGGCTTTCCTTGACAATAAGTTTCCTATTCTCAGTCTTGACCATGCTATTGAATTTGCAGTGGGTGGAGTCATACTGGAACATGAAGACCATGTAGTTGAGGTCAATGAAGGGATCATCAATGGTGACAATATATCCACTTTGCCAGACTTAAAAGCAGCCCTGGTGAACAGGTGTCCAATACGGCCAGATCAGTTTACTCCAACCTTCACCATAATGTGTCAGGGACATGGCTGGCACTGCATCAGAAGATGCCACTATGTGTTGAACAGGGAGGAGCAGAGAGCTCCTTCTGCTGTTGATTTCTAGTTTCATCATAATCAAAAAAGATGTTTTGTATGATTGCAATTTTTAAAAATTTCTGAAGACTTGTTTTGTAGCCTAACATATGGTCTATTCTGGAGAATGTTCCCTATGCACTTAAGAAAAATGTGTATTCTGCTCTTGTTGATTAGTGTTCTGTATATGTCTTTTAGGTTGGATTGATAAAAAAAAACTTACTACAAAGCTATAGAGATCATAATATACAGTATCATAACAATGTAGTACTGGCATAAAGACAGATATATAGACCAATGAAATAGAATAGAAAGCTCATAAAGAAACCCTCATATAAATGGTCAAGTGATTTTTGACCAAATAAGGAAAGAGAATACTTGAACAATATGTCCTTAACATATTAATAATCATTTTTAAAAATCCTATTCTGATAATTCCAACATTCCTGCCATATCTGAGTCTGGTTCTTTTGCTTGCTCTATCTCTTTAAACTGTGTTTTTTGCCTGCGAGTATGCTTGTAATTTTTGTTGAAACACATATATGATGCTACTGGCGTTGCTGGCAGGCTGGCTCCAGGGACCCAGAGGGAGTCTTGCAGGACCAGCCAGGAGGGCTGCGCTTATGGAAATCAAACAGAGCCCGCAGGAGGTGAAAGCAGAGTTTATTGAAGATGTAGAGGGAGTGCAGATACAGACAGAGTGTCTGGGAGACTCAGAAAGGAAAGGAGAGAGTCTCGTCTTTGGAAGGGTTTTTACTGAGGACAGTGGTCTGGTGTCCATATCCTCTCAGGCATCCAGGAACCAGTTAGAACAAAGATGAGGGCCCAGGTGTTATTCTTTGGAGCCAGGGGTCTTGGCGATGAGATGTCGAGCTCTGGTGATCTGGAATACACATATGATCACTTTATCCGGTCATTCTCATCTGGTCCTTCCTTAGATGTTATCTGTTCTAGAGAAATCATTAACTCCTTGTCCAGGACGTATGCTATTTGCATTACAAGGCATATGTCAAGTTGGGTGGAGGTACAGGTCCTAGCAAGAATTGAAGCAGGAAAAGGAGAAAAAGCAGACTTTTATGGAGCCCTTCAGTTTCTCTTTTTTTTTTTTTTTTTAAAGATTTTATTTATTTGACAGAGAGAGACACAGCGAAAGAAAGAACACAAGCAGAGGGAGTGGGGGAGGGAGAAGCAGGCTTCCCGCTGAGCAGGGAGCCCGATGTGGGACCCGATCCCAGGACCCTGGGATCATGACCTGAGCCGAAGGCAGATGCCCAACGACTGAGCCACCCAGGCACCCTCAGTTTCTCTATCTTACTGGGTAAGAGGATCTGTGGTAAATAGACCTTTATTGGTATGGCATTAAGATGTAGGGGGAGGGTAAACATTCCATAGTTCATAAAATTATGATTAGTTCTCAGTTTTCTAGTGAGGCAGTGCCCTTGGGCTGTGAACTTCACAAGTGTTTCTCAGTTTTCCCCCTCCTTTAGGCAGGACAGGATGGCTAGAGAGGCTGGCATTGAGTATTTCCCTTCATGCAGGTTGGTTATGCTTTGATAAAACCCAGATGAGTTAGGGTTTGTTGAAATAGTTCTTCTAAGGGCAGACTTTGTTAAGAACATGATGTTCTGGCATATTTCAAAATGGTTCTTTTTTCCCTCTCCCTGCTGGAAGCACAAGGCGATTTTTCTCCATTCTTTACTGTGAGAACCTGGTAAGGCTTCAGGAGATAAAAATCACAAAATAGTGGGCACACCCTCTAAGACAGGGTCCCTCCTGGGGTTTTTCCATCTTAGGCTTGTTTATACTGAGCATCCAGCAATTCATAGGTTTCAGCTTAGGTTTCCCTACCCTGATACTGGTTCCTCCAGAGACTTCTGCTCATGGGTTTCTCTATGGTAAGTTCTGATTCTTTGTATCCACCTGTCTTATCTCTCTGATTTATAAGTTAGCAGTTTGCCCTGTGACCTTACTTCTTTAGTGGATTTCAGAAGAGTTGTTGATTTTCAGTTCCTTTAGCTTTTTACTTGTTAGGACAGAGTAACAACTTTCATGCTCCAGATATACTAGACCAGAAACTGGATTTCTAGAATTTCTATCTTTGTCGATATTCTCATTTTGTTCATATATCAACATATCAAAATATGTTCATATTTTGTTTTCCTGATTTCCTTTATTTCTCTATATGTGTTCTAATTTAGCTAATTGAATATATTTAAGGCAGTTGTTTCAAAGTCTTTGTCAAGTAAGTCTGAAATCTGGTTCTTTAGGGTGAGTTTCTGGAGATCTATTTTGTTTCTTTGAATGGGTCATGTTTTCCCTGCTTCTTTGTATGCCTTGTGATATTCTGTTGAAAACTGGACATTTGAAAAAAAAACAGGTACCTCTTCCAGTCTTTGCAGACTGATTCCATGCAGGGGAAGACATTCACTAATCATTGCAGAGTGAATGCTTAAGGTCTTTTTTTTTTTTTTTTTTGGTCATGTATCGTTCTTGGGCCTGTGTGTATGCTTTTTTTTTTTTCTTTTCTAATTCCCTGTATACATAGCTACTTTTTTTTAAAACTTTTTTGTTATGTTAATCACCATACATTACATCATTAGTTTTTGATGTAGTGTTCCATGATTCATTGTTTGTGCATAACACCCACTGCTCCGTGCAGAATGTGCCCTCTTTAATACCCATCACCCAGGCTAACCCATGCTCCCACCCCCTCCCCTCTAGAACCCTCAGTTTGTTTTTCAGAGTCCATCATCTCTCATGGTTCAGCTGCCCCTCCAATTTCCCCCCCTTCATTCTTCCCCTCTACTATCTTCTTCTTCTTTTATTTTCTTAACATATATTGCATTATTTGTTTCAGAGGTACAGATCTGTGATTCAACAGTCTTGCACAGTTCACAGTGCTCACCATTACATAGTTGCTTTTTAAAAGTCTTATTTCCCTAAAAGTCTCATCCTGCTTCTTCTCAGGGCCCTAGATGTTCTGTTGTATTCCTCTGCCCATAATTAATCTCGTGTCCCCAGGTACCCATAAGTCTGAAATCCCCTGCAGCTCTCCACCATGCTCTGGCATCCACCACTGCTTTCATCAGCCTCCAACCTGATATCCAAGCTAATCCACCTTTCCTGTCACCACTATGAACCAGGCAAGACAAAAACCAGTCCCCCCATAACCCCCAGACAAGTCAGAACCAGTTGCAGACAACTCCCACTTTTTTCCTTTCACCCAAAGGGAGGGACCAGAAATTGAGCGGCTTCCTCCTAAATCTATGCCAGGCAGGGAGTAGGCAAGGGTGATCAAAAATGCCATGAAATTTTTGTTTGGAATGTTTTGAGTGCAACTTTTTCTTGATTGTGTATTTGTTTGTTGCTACAGATTCTTTATTGTTTTTTTAGAGAGAGAAGGAGTGCAGAGAGATAGTGGGGGAAGGGGCAGAAGGAGAGGGAGAGAGAGAGAATGTTAAGCAGACTCTGAGCCCAGTGTAGAGCCCACGGTGGGGCTGGATCTCATGACCCTGAGATCATTACCTGGGCAGAAATCAAGATTCAGATGCTTAACTGACTGGGCCACCCAGGCGACCCACCCCTTTTTAAAGTAGGCTCCATATTCAGTGTGGAGCCCAAAAGGGACTTGAATTTACTCACGACCCTGAGATCAAGGCCTGAACTGAGATCAAGAGTCAGACACTTAACCTATGGAGCCACCCAGGTGCCCCATGTTGCTGTGGGTTCTTAACTGGTTTATAGAATACTCGCAAAGCTACTTTGGTCAATATGGTGTTTACTTGGTGTTTCTGTGGGAGAACAAGGGCCTAAGGTTTCCTACTCTGCCACCTTGCTCACACCAACAATATATTATCTTTTCTACATGGTAAATTATGTAATAATTTTGAGATTCATCCATTTTGTGATAAAACTTGGATCAGTCATCCTTTCCTTTTTATTAATTAGAAATACTCCATTGTCTGAATATAGCACAATTTGTTTATCCATTTTTCCTAGTTATGCACTTTGAGTTGTATCTAGTTTTTGCTATTATGAATAAAGGTCATAAGAATGTTCATGTACAAGTCTTTGTGTAGCGGTAAATTTTAGAGACCTGTCTAGCAAGAAGTTGCTGCAGCCGAGGTCAAAGAGGTTGCTGCCTGTGTTCTCTTCTAGGATTTTGATGGATTCCTGTCTCACATTTAGGTTTTTCATCTTTTGAGTCTATTATTGTGTATGGTGGAAGAAAATGGTCCAGTTTCATTCTTCCCCATGTGGCTGTCCTATTTTCCCATGAGGCTGTCCTATTTTCCCAACACCATTTGTTGAAGAGACTGTCTTTTTTCCATTGGATATTCTTTCCTGCTTTGTTGAAGATTAGTTGACCATAGCGTTGAGGGTCCATTTCTGGGTTCTCTATTCTGTTCCATTGATCTATGTGTCTGTTTTTGCGCCAGTACCATATTGTCTTGATGATTACAGCTTTGTATTAGAGCTTTTTAAAAAAATTTTATTTTATTATGTTATGTTAATCACCATACAGTACATCATTAGTTGTTGATGTAGTGTTCCATGACTCATTGTTTGCATATAACACCCAGTGCTCCATGCAATACGTGCCCTCCTTAATACCCATCACCGGGCTAACCCATCCCCCCGTCCCCTCTAAAACCCTGTTTGTTTCTCAGAGTCCATAGTCTCTCATCGTTTGTCTCCCGCTCCGATTTCCCCCCCCTTCATTTTTCCCTTCCTTCTCCTAATGTCCCCCACTATTCCTTATGTTCCACAAATAAGTGAAACCATATGATAATTGACTTTCTCTGCTTGACTTATTTCACTTAGCATAATCTCCTCCAGTCCCATCTATGTTGATGCAAAAGTTGGGTATTCATCCTTTTTGATGGCTGAGTAAAATTCCATTGTATATATGGACCGCATCTTCTTTATCCATTCATCTGTTGAAGGGCATCTTGGCTCTTTCCACAGTTTGGCTATTGCGGACATTGCTGCTATGAACATTGGGGTGCATATGGCTCTTCTTTTCACTACATCTGTGTCTTTGGGGTAAATACCCAGTAGTGCAATTGCTGAGTCATAGGGTAGCTCTATTTTTAATTTCTTGTGGAACCACCACAGTGTTTTCCAAAATGGCTGTACCAACTTGCATTCCCACCAACAGCGTAAGAGGGTTCCCCTTTCTCCACAATCTCTCCAACATTTGTTGTTTCCTGTCTTGTCAATTTTTGCCATTCTAACTGGTGTAAGGTGATATCTCAATGTGGTTTTGATTTGAATTTCCCTGATGGCTAATGATGATGAACATTTTTTCACGTGTCTGTTAGCCATTTGTATGTCTTCTTTGGAGAAGCGTCTGTTCATGTCTTCTGCCCATTTCTTGACTAACACTGTCTTTTGATGAGAAGTTTTACAATTTTGATCAAATCAATTTATCATTTTTTTAAAAAAAAATAATGGGTGCCTGGGTGGCTCAGTTGGTTAAGCGACTGCCTTCGGCTCAGGTCATGATCCTGGAGTCCTGGGATCGTGTCCCACATCGGGCTCCTGGCTCAGCAGGGAGCCTGCTTCTCCCTCTGACCCTCTCCCCTCTCATGCTGTTTCTCTCTCTCTCTCTCTTTCTCTCAAATAAATAAATAAATATAATCTTTAAAAAAAATAAAATAAAAAAATATTGACTGAAGAGGTTAGTACTTTTTCTGTTTTAAGAAGTTTTTGCTACATCTACTCTAAGATTATGAAATTATTCTTTTATGTTTTCTTCTGGAAGCTTTGTATCTTGGGGTTTCACATTTAGGTCATGATCCATATTGAGTTAATTTTTATAGATGGTGTGTGCAAGGAGAAGCGTCAGGTTTTTTCCACATGGTTATGCAGTTATTTAGCACCATTTTTTAAAAAGTCTCCTTTCTATTTCTCCTTTCATTGAATTACTTTGGCACCTTTATGGAGTATTAACTGACCATGCAGGAGGGCTTGTCTTAGTCCATTTGGGCTGCTATAACAGAATACGTAGACTAGGTGGCTTATAAACAACAGAATTTTATTTCACAAAGTTCTGAAGCCTGGGAAGCCCAAGATCAAGGGGCTGGCAGATATGGTGTCTGGTAATAGCCTACTTCCTGGCTCATAGACCTGTAACCCCACATAGTGGAAGAGATGAAGGAACTCTTTGGGATCTCTTTTCTAAGGACATGAATCCCATTCATGAAGGCTCCACCCTCATGACCTAATCACTTTTCAAAGGCCCCACCTCCAAAACCAACCTAAGTTTCAGCATATGAATTTTAAGGGGCATCTGGCTGGCTCAGTTGGTAGAACATGCAACTCTTGATCTCAGCATTTTGAGTTCAAACCCCACATTGGCTGTAGAAGTTACTTAAAAATTTAAAAAAATATGTATTTTGGGGGACACAATATTCAGTCTATAGCAGGGCTTATTTCTCACTACTCTTTTTCACTAATCTATTTGTACATCCTTATGCCAGACCACACTTTTAATTACTGTGGTTTTATAGAACTGGTATTATTTCTTCCTTGAATGTTTTGTAGAATTCACCAGTGAAGCTAAATAGACTTGGAAATTTTCTTTGAGGGAAGGCTTTATACTACAGATTCAGTTATTTTCTTCTACCAATATGGAACTATTCAGATTTACTTTCTTTTTTTCCTTTTGTCAGTTTTGGAAAGTCATGTTTCCAAGAAATTTATGTTTCTTCTGAATTGTTAAATTTATTGCCATGAAGTTTTTCATACAATTCTTTAACATCCTTTTATTTGATAAGAAACCATTGGTGTCTCCCTTTTTATTTTTTAAGTTGGTAATTTATGTTTTTCTAAAATCAATTTTGCTAGGCTATAACAACTCTATTAATTTTTTTTTAAAGTAAGCTCTATGCCCAATGTGGGGCTTGAACCTGTGACCAGACGATTAAGAGTTGCACACTCCACTGACTGAGGTAGCCAAGCTCCCCTCTATAACTTTCTTTAAAGGGCAGCTTTTTTGTTAGGTCATCTGTTTTCTAGTTCATTGATCTCTGCCCTTAACTTTATTATTTCTTTCACTCTTATTTTCTTTGGATTTCATTTGCTTTTTTTTTCTAACGTTTTTGAGGTAGAAGTTTAGATAATTGATTTTCAACCTTTCTTGTTTTATAATATATGCATTTCATATATAAACTTTCCCTCTGAGCATTCATTTAGCTGCATCTTGCAAATTTTGATTTTTTTAAATTATTAATTCAACATATTTAAAATTTTCCATTGTGATTTCTTCTTTGATCAAAGGGTTATTTACAGGTGCATATTTTATTTTCTAATATTTGATCATTTACAAAGTTATGCTTTTATTATTGCTTTCTAGTTTAATTCCATGGTGGTCAGAGAAGGTACTATATGATTTCAACCCTTTGAAATCTGTTGAGATCTGTTTTACTTCCTAGCATATGGTATGTTTTGTGAATGTTATGTACGTATCTGAAAACTTTAATTCTTCCCAGTAATACCTTGAGGGTTCAGTATAAAGGTTTTGAACATCTTTTATCAGATACAATGTATTCTGTATTTTGTTTTATGAGGGTACTATTTAGGTCAAATAGATTAAGTGCTTTTCATTTTATTTATTTTTTAAAATATTTATTTAAGTAATCTCTACCCCAAATGTGGGGCTCAAACTCATGATCCCAAGATCAAGAGTCCCATGTTCTTTCAACTGAGCCAGCTAGGCACTCCAGTTAATTGCTTTTTAAGTTTTTCTGTATCATTACTTATTTTTGTGTCTGCCTGTTCTATCAATTACTAAGATTAGGATCTCTAATTATGACTTGTGTACTTCTTCTTTTCTCTTTTTCCCAAGTATTCCACAGCTTATTTGGTGTATACATAGTTAAAAAATTTTTTTCTTAGTGAGTTGATCTGCTTATCTTTATCAAATGTCCCTTTTTCTTTCTTTTTTTTTAAAGATTGATTTATTTGAGAGAGAGAGTGTGCAGGTGGGGAGGTGCAGAGGGAGAGTCTTTTAAGCAAGCTGCTCACTGAGTGCAGAGCCCAATGCAGGGCCACCGCCAAGCCAAGGTGGGGGGACTGGAGGGGGAGCCCTGGGTGGGGGGCTCAATCTCACAACCCTGAGAACAGGACCTTAGCTGAAACCAAGAGTGCAACGCTTAACCTACTGCACCACCCAGGTGCCCCTGTCCCTTTTTATTCCTGGTGACACTTTGTCTTGAAGTATTTGATATTAGTATAGTCACTCCAACTTTCTTATGATTATTATGTAAATGGTATATTGTTTTCCATCTTTTTAATGTCAATCTCTTTGTGTCCTTATAAAGCATCACTTTTATTTTTTTAAAGATTTTATTTATTTATATGAGAGAATAAGAGCATGACAAGCAGGGGCAGGGGCAGATGGAGATGGAGAGGGAGAAGCAGACCCCCGCTGAGCAGGGAGTCAGACTGAGGCTCCATCCCAGGACCTGGGGATCACCACCTGAGCTGAAGGCAGACGCTTAACCACTTAACCGACTGAACCACCCAGGTGCCCCTAAAGTATGCCTCTTTAAAATAGCATATATTTGGGATTTGTTTTATTCAATGTGACAATTTATCTTTAATTGGAGTGTTATATTTACATTTAATGTAATTGCTAATATGGTTGGATTTAAGCCTAACAGCTTGCTATTTGTTACTGCTTATCCTATGTGCTTTTGTTTCTTTGCTGCCTTCTTTGGATTGAGTATATCTCAGCATTCTATTTTATTTCCTCTCGTGGATTTTTAGCTATGGCTCTTATTTTTTATTGTTTTAGGAATTACAATATTTTTAAAATATCACAATACACCTTGAATTTGTATTCTATCACTTCACCTACAGTGTAAAACAAAACAAAACAAAACAAAAACCTTTGGAATCTAACTTTGAGACTCAGTCCTGGGCAGAGAGAAACAGTAATCTGAGTGAAAATGTGTGGACTGGGAACCAGAAAGTCACTCAAAACGCATGTTTTGTAGGAATGTCAGGGACTTGCAGGAACTTCTAAAAAAATGTTCTCTGAATATTTAGACAACTGGTAGATTCTGTTCTGGTCAGGATCCATTTGCTGTGACTTTTTGCATTATCCAGAGGACAGATGGGAGTAAGCAAACCTCTTGTGGTTTTCATAGTCTAGTGGCCAGATTAGAATACTTGATGCCCATCATTATTGTTCTCCATTAGAACCAAAATGGGTTAAGGGGAAGTGGGTAGGTGGGGGTCGGTGCGGAGTTTAGGGCAATTTTTCTCCTAAGCATGCTTGTGACAAGCTCAGTCCATTCACTGTTTTCATGTAATTTGTCACTTAATTGGCCACTCTCAAGATTGTTTTCGGGGACTTGTTCAAATTAAGTTTTCTTCTGTTAGCCATTCCCACAAGTCTGCACGCGGGTTTGCCCCCGGCTCAGAGGCAGAAGAGGTTGTACAGAAGTGATCACTGCAGTGGCCCGTCGAAGTGTGTAGCTGCCGCACCCAGTACCCCACCGCCTGCCACGCTCTGGCATGCGCAGCGCAGGTGTGCGCACCTCCTACCTGTCAGCGGAGCCCGGTCGGCGCGCGCTGGGTGCCTCCCCCCACCCCACCCCAAGCCTCTTCGGCAGCCCATCCATCCACAGCCCTGATCCCATGTATCCCCGGAGCAGTGTGCGGATCCCCGCCCCTTTTCCTCCATGGGCCGGGCGGCTCCCACCGGGGGAGTCCCAGAGCAGTGTTCCCCAGCGGTCCCACGCAGAGCTGAGGTCACCGGAGCCGTCAGGTGGCCTTCGGAGATCTCCCTAGGAAGCACCTTAGGCGGCCAGAGGAGAGCGCGGACAGGGCCTCTCGGTCGCCTCCTTACAGCGTGCGCTGCCCGGCAGGATCCGCGGGGCGGTGGAGGGTGCCCGGCGCAAAGGAGGGAGCAGCCAGGGCCGCGGCCCGAGCGCAGAGGGAGGAGCGCCGGGAGGAAGAGGCCGAGCCGGGAGAGCCCCCGCCCCGGGAGGAAGGGGAGGAGGCCGGGTGTTTCCTGGCGCATTCCCGGCCCGCCCGAGTGACTCACTCAGCCAGGAAACTCCCAGGGCCCGCGTGGGACCCCCGGAGCCGCCGCCGCCGTCGACCCAGGTGAGGAAGGCTGCTGCCCCCGGCCAGCCCTGCAACCCCTGTGGGGTCCGGGCGGCCCTCGGAACCGAGTCGGGCATTGCGGCAGCGGGGCCGCACCCTGGCCTCGCGGGCGGCTAGGACTTGGTTCTCCGCGGCGCGGCCTCCCCGGCGGCGCGGCCTCCCGGGATCGCCCCGGCCCCCGCACGCCAGTTTCCGTGCCTCCGAACCCTCAGCACCAGCGCATCCCGGCCTGTGCGCCCTTGGACACCCTCTCATTCCCTGCCCCAAAGCCCTCCGGCCCCTGACCTCCGACCCCGCGCCCCCGGCCCCTGCGCCGGCGTCCGGGATCCCTAGCCCCCGGCACGTGGCAGAGCTCCAGTGGGGAGGGTATATTGGTGTTTTGTAGTTATTGTTGGAAAGTAAGGCGCAGGCAGCCTGGACTAGTACCGTGCGACTAGACCCGAACCAGTTTTTGCTTGTTTTGTGCCCCTCTCTGAGGGAAGGAGGGAGACTCTGGCCAAGCGAAACCATTTTGCAGATTCTTGGACAGGAGTTTTGGGCTTTGTTAACGCGCCGGATTAAGTGGGCAGCGCTGTTCCGCACAGCCATACTGAATTGTGTATTTTAAGCCTGAAATGCGTGCGTTTAGTTTGCAGCATGTTGTGGGTGCGAGAAAAATGGTGAGAGTAATTTGGAAATGGGGTTTAAGTAGTGTTTTTTAAGCTGGGAGAGGCGTCCAGACCATGTCCACTCTAGTGTTATGTCTGAAGAGTACAGATAGCAATTGCTTATTAAACCCAGTGTTAGATGATCTGCCCTTCTGTGGGCAACTGAGACTTTGGAGTGCTGTAGAGAGGGTGCTGTGTGCCACACTGGACAGTTTTTGCCGCTTCGTGAGCCCAGGGGAATTTCTTGGCCTTTTTCTAATATTATTCCTAATTTCTAATATTATTCTTTAAATGATTCGTGATTGAAGCGGCAGTGATACCTGGTGCTGTATATCAGATTGGTGTGCTTGACACTCCGTCACCAACTCGGAGTAGCTTGGTGATTGTGCCAGAAAATCCTCTCCAGTTCAGTAGCCCGAGGCTGCATTTCTGTGCCTGGACCATTAAAGGGTCCCACCTCTGCTGTCCCTTATCCCTGAATGTCGTAGTGGTTTTCCGTGTGAAGTGTAGATGTGCAGGCACAGAGCTGAAAAGAAATCACTATTATTTAAATGTGGACCACGGCAAGTCTGCATTTGTAGGAATTCAGTAGGAATGTGGTGCTAATGTTTGATTCCCTGCTGCCTTCTTCCTCTGCAGCATCATCTCCGTGACAGAGGCAAACAGAATTGTGGTGGAAAACATTTCCTGTGTTAACACATATGTTTGTGTGCTGATAGGTCGCTCAAAGAAAAATTTTCTGTTGTTTTATTTTTTTGTATGTGTGTTTATTTGGATTTATTTTTAAACTTGCATGTAGTAAAGTTTGCTTTTTGGTGTAGGGTTATGAGTTTTGACAAATGCATGGTCATAGGACTCCCATCACAATCAAGATACAGAACAGCTCTGTCACCCACCAGATTCCTTCAGCTGTCTCTCTGTAGGCAACCCCTCCCCCCATTCACAACTCTTGGCAACACCTGAGTTCTCCATTTCTGCATTTTGCTTTTTCCAGAATATGTGGCCTTTGAGTGTGGCTTAGTTCACTTAGCGTAATGCATTTGAGATTAATCTATTTTCTGGTTTGTCCCTGAGGGGTAAAGACATAAAGTTTTGAAAAGTAGACATGTAGGATACAACCTCAGAGATTAAAATAATATATTTCTTTAAAGATTTGTCCATTTATTTGAGAGGGAGCACATGAGAGAGCAGTGTATGAGTGGGGGGCGAGGGGCAGAGAGAAAGAATCTCAAGCCTACTCCCCACCCAACCCTGAGCCCCTGGTTGGCTGGATCCCGCCACCGGAGATCACCACCAGAGGGGAAACCAACTGAACCACCCAGGTGCCCCTCAAATAATATTTTTAAGTCATGAGAAAAATTATAAAATGCCCACTTATTTAAAAATAGAAAAGTACAGAACTATATACATTAAAAGTGAAATTCCCTCAGTGCTTCTGTGGTACTGTATAGCCTTTTCTGTGCATACATGTAGTTTCTGTTTTTTTGTGTTCTTTTGGTAACATAATGAGATTATATATTGCATATATCATCATAGCTTTCCACTTAATGACTTTGGTTCATTTAAAGATCTTGGAGATCCTTACATGTTGGCATATACAGTATATAAACACAGATTTTCCTTCATTCTTTTTTTTTTAACATTTTATTTATTTATTTGAGAGAGAGTGAGTGAGAGAGCTTGCGTATGCATGAACAGGGGGAGGGGCACAGGGAGAGGGAGAAGCAGATTCCCTGCTGAGCAGGGGTCCCAGAACCCCAAGATCATGACCTGAGCCAAAGGCAGATGCTTAACCGACTGAGCCACCCAGGCGCCCCTCCTTCATTCTTTTTAATGGCTGTATAGTGTTCCATGGTATGGGTGGATTATAATTTGTTTAATCAGCCTCTTGTTAATTGATACTGTTCTTTCACATTTGTCACCACCACAGTCAGTGCTTTTGTTTATATCTTTGTGCACATACTCAAGCTTACCATTCTGGAACTGAGTTTGGGTTAAAATAATAGCTAACATTTCTTGAATACCTGTGCTCCAGCATTGTTCTAAGCCAGGGTTATTTCTCCTGTAAAGGTCCAGATAGAGAATATTTATGCCTTTGGGGGCCATATGGTCTTTATCACAACTACATCATTCTACTGTTGTAACATCAAAGCAGCATAGACAATATGTGATGAGAGTGTGGCTGTGTTTTAATAAAACTTTAGTTACAGAAATAGGCAGTGTTGCTAACTCATATTCTGAGTTCTTTACATACTAATTATTCTCACAACTGTCAAAGGTAGGTGCAGTTATTGGATGAGGAAATTGACAAAGAGAAATGAAGTATGTATCCAAGATTATATGCCTGGTGAATAGTAGAGCCAGATTTTGAATCCAGTCATCTTACTCACATACTTCAGGTTAAAAATTAGAAGGAATCTGCCCAAAATACCTTGCCCCAAATGTTAGATCCTAGGACCTCACCCTCACACACTTACTGAATCACCTGTGATTCTTTTACGGAACGTGCTTGCTCATGCACCACTCCAGGAGCACTTGGCTCCCCACTCCCCAGTTGTCCCTCTCACTCTGTGATGTGTTCTGGCTTTTGATTTGTGTTTCACTAGCACCACCTTATAGAGAGGTCAGCTCAGTGCCTGGATGACAGAGACTTAAGCAGGTGAGATAAAGTTGGGTCTTGGTAAGTCTGCTGCTTTGATTGTTGATGTCTGTTTGCTCCAACATGATTATCTGAGGCCAAGTGGGCACATTGCTTGGCCTGCCTTGACTCATTTTCCTTCTTTGGTGACATGGGAAACGTACCTCTTAGATTTTCATGAAGAGCAAATGAGAATATAGGAAAATACTGTAGAAGTGACAGTTACCATTAGTGCTATGTTTTCTGACGTTTTTATATTAGAAAAATGTATTTTATGGGCGCCTGGGTGGCTCAGTTGGTTAAGCGACTGCCTTTGGCTCAGGTCATGATCCTGGAGTCCCGGGATCGAGTCCCGCATCGGGCTCCCTGCTCGGCAGGGAGTCTGCTTCTCCCTCTGACCCTCCCGACCCTCCCCCCTCTCGTGCTCTCTCTCTCTCAGTCTCTCTCTCTCAGATAAATAAATAAAATCTTAAAAAAAAAAATTTAAAAAAAAAAAAAGAAAAATGTATTTTATAAAGGTGGAGTTTTAAGTAACTAACCTGTTTAAGCTACTTTTATTGTTTTTGCTACTAAAATTTAGCCAGCTCTTAGCAGTCATGGGATAATATGGATTAATTACATCTACATAATTTAAGAACTTTATTTTAGCCAGTTCAATAGGACAGAAAAAGAAATAAAAGGCATGCAAGTTGGCAGGGAAAATGAAACTGTCTCTTATTTGCAGATGTGATAATCTATATAGAAAATTCAAGGCATCTATGAAAATGCTATTAGGACTAGTAAGTGAGATTAGCAAGGTCACAAAATACAAAGTCAACACACATCAGTCACTCTGTATACTAGCAATGTATGATTAGAGAGTGAAATTTTAAAATATCATTTTCAGTAGCTTCAAAAAAATCAAATACTTAGATATAAATCTAAAAACACAGGATCTATGTCCTGAAAACGACAAAATGCTGATGAATGAAAACAAATGAGTGAAAAAAATGTAAATAAATGGAGAAGCATGCTATGGTCTGGGGTTGGAACACTCAACATAGTAACGGTGTCAGTTCTCTCCAAGTTGATCTATATATTTAACACAATTCCAGTCAAATATCTCAGCAAAAAAATATTTTAAACAACTTTATTGAGGTATAATGTACATAATTAACCTACTTTAATCATGCAGTGATTTATAGTAGATTTACAGGGTTGTACAGCCATCACCATAATCCAGCTTTAGAATAGTAAGATTCCACATGACTGAATAGGTAATCCCCATTTCTAACCCTACTCTAGCTAATCACTGATTTATTTATTTATTTTCTGTCTTTGGTAGAGTTGCCTTTTCTGACAATTTAACATAAAGGAAAGTATACAATTTGTAGTCTTTATGTGTGGCTTCTTTCACTTAAAATGCCGTTTTTGGAGTTCATTTCTGTTGTAGCATGTATCAGTATTTCATTTCTTTTTGGTATATTGTATTCCATTGTATGGATATATCACCTTTTGTTTATCCATTTGCCAGATGATGAACTATTGGTTGTTTTCATTTTTTGCCTGTTATGAATAATGCTGCTGTAAAGACTCATGTGCAAGTCTTTATATGGGTATATGTTTTATTTTCTTTTAGGTAGAAACCTAACAGTGTTATTGCTGTGTCGTAAGAAAATTTATGTTTAATTAAAAACAAATTTTTTTAAGATTTCTGTATTTACTTCAGAGAAAGAGGGAGCACACGAGTGGGGGGAGGGGCAGAGGGAGAGAGAGAATCTCAAGCAGACCCCTCGCTGAGTGTGGAGACCGATGCCGGGCTCTGTCTCATGACCCATGAGATCATGACCTGAGCTGAAATCAAGAGTTGGACGCTCAACCAACTGAGCCACCCAGGTCCCCTATGTTTAATTTTTTTAAAGAAACCTCCACAGGATGTATAAATAAAAGACAAACTGATTTTAAACTTTATATGAAGGGGGAAATAAACTAGAATAGCTTTAAAAATGTTTAAAAACAAAAATAAATTGGAGGAATCACCCTACCTGATTTTATTTTACTAAGGAAAATGTTAAATAACCTAACATTTACCATATTAACCATTTCAAGTGTACAGTTTAGGAGAATTAAATACATTAAATTGTTGTGCAGCCATCACCACTATTCATCTCCGGAACTTTTTCATCATCCCAAACTGAAATTCTGTGCCCATTAAACAAAATGTCCACATTCGTATATTTCCCCAGCACCTGGCAACCACCGTTCTACTTTCTATGAACTTGACTATTTCAGATACCTATATAAGTACAGTTGTACAATATATGTCCTTTTGTTTCTGGCTTATTTCATTTAGTATGTCTGCAAGGTCATCCATTTGTATCATGTATCAAAACTTAATTCCTTTTAAGGTTGAATAATATTCAATTGTATGTATATACCATATTTTCTTTGTCCATTCATCTGTTGATGGACATTTGGGCTGTTCCCACCTTTTATTATTGTAGAATGCTACTATGAACATGGGTGTACAGATACCTCTTTCAGATCCTGTTTTCAGTTCTTTTGGGTATATACCCAGAAGTGGAATTGCTGGATCATATGGTAATTCAATGTTAGTTTTTGGGTTTTTTTTTTAGGAATTGCCATACTGTTTTCCACAGCAGCTGCACCAGCATTCCCAGCAGTGTACAGGGGTTCCAATTTCTTCACGTCCTTACCAACACTTTTTTCTGGTTTTTTGGTTTTGATAATAGCCATCCTAATGGGTGTGAAATGGTATCTCATTCTGGTTTTGATTTGCATTTTCCTAATGATTAGAAATGTTGAGCATCTTTTCCTATACTTATTTGCCATTCATATATCTTTGGAGAAAGGTCTGTTCAAGTCCTTTGTACATTTTTTAATCATGTTGTTTGTCTTTTTGCTGTTGAGTCCTAGGAATTCTTTATATATTTTAAATATCAGTCTCCCATCAAATATATGATTTGTGGATATTTTCTCCCATTCTGCAAGTTGTCTTTTCACTCATTGACACCATCCTTGGGTGGGTGTGCTAGTTTTTCATTTTCATGTCTAGTTTATTTATTTTTTTCTTTGTTGCCAGTGTTTTGGTGACATATCTAAGAAATTGTTGCCAAATCCAGTGTCATAAGCTTTTCCTACATATTTCCTTCCAAGAGTTTTACAGTTTTAGCTCTTTTGTTTAGCTTGTTTATTTGAGTTAACTTTTGTAGATAGTGTAAGGTAATGGCCCAGTTTAATTCTTTTGCATGCAAATATCCAGTTTTCCCAGCACTATTTGTTAAAAAGACTGTCCTTTTCCCATGCAATGGTCTTGACACCCTTGTTGAAAATCACTGACTATATATGCAAGAGTTTATTTCTGGGCTGTCTATTCTGTTATCAGTCAGTTTGTCAGTCTTTATGCCAGTACCACATTTGACTTCAGTAAGTACCTCCAACTTTGTTGATGTTTTTCAAGATTCTTTTGGCTATTCTGGGTACTTTGCAGTTCCATATTAATTTTGGGGCATGATTTTCTATTTTTGCAAAAAATACTGTTGGAATTTTGAAAGACATTACATCAAATCTGTAGATGGCTTTAGGCTATGTTGTCATCTTAACAATATTAGGTCTTCCAGTCCAGGGACATGAAATATATTTATTTGTGTCTTCAATTACTTTCAGCAGTGTTTTGTATTTTTAGTGTACAAATCTTTCACCTCTTGGTTAAATCTATTATTAAATATATTTTTCTTTCCTGTTTTAAATTTTATTTTAATTCTGGTATAGTTGGCATCCATTGTAGTTAGCATACAGTGTTATATTAGTTTTAGGTGTACAATATAGTGATTCAACAATTCTATACATTACTCACTGCTCATCAAGGTAAGTGTACTCTTAATCCCCTTCATCTGTTTCACCCATCCCTCCACCCACCTCTCCTCTGGTAACCATCAGTTTGTTGTCTATAGTTAAGAGTCTGTTTTTTGGTTTGTCTCATTTTTTCTTTCTTAATTTATTTTGTTCCTTAAATTCCACACATGAGTGAAATCATATGCTATTTGTCTTTCTCTGGCTGACATATTTTAGTTAGCCTTATAGATCCATCCATGTTGTTGTAAATGGCAAGATTTCATTCTTTTTTTTTTTTATGGCTGAATAATACTGGATTGTGTATATATATATCTCATCTTCTTTATTCATCTATTGATGAACGCTTGAGTCACTTCCATAATTTGACTATTGAAAATAATGCTGCAATAAATGTAGGGGTGGGTGCGTATATCTTTTCAAAGTAGTGTTTTACTATTCTTTGGGTAAATACCCAATAGTGGGATTACTGGATCATAGGGTAATTCTATTTTTAACTTGTTGAGGAGCTTCTTTATTGCTTTCCAGATTGGCTGCACCAGTTTGCATGCCCGGCAACAGTGCACAAGGGTTCTTTTTTCTCCACATTCTTAACAACACTTGTTTCTTGTGTTTTTGATTTTAGCCATTCTGACAGGTGTGAGGTGATATCTCATTGTAGTTTTGATTTGCATTTGATTTTCCCAGATGTTGAGTGATGTATCTCTTGGCCATCTGTACGTCTTCTCTAGAGAAATGTCTGTTCATATCTTCTGATCACCTCTTAATTGAATCATTTGTTTTTTGGGTGTTGAGTTGTATTGGTTCTTTACATATTTGGAACACTAACCCTTTATCAGATATGTCTTTTGCAAATAACTTCTCCCATTCCATAGGTTGCCTTTTAGTTTTGTTGATTGTTACCTTTGCTATGCAGAAGCTTTTTATTTTAATGTAGTTCCAATAGTTTATTTTTGCTTTTATTGCTGTGTCCAATGTCAGAGAAATTACTGCCTGTGCTCTCATCTAGGATTTTGATGGTTTCATGTCTCACATTTGGGTCTTTAATCCACTTTTTTTTTTTTAAAGATTGATTGATTGATTTGTCAGAGAGAGAGAGAGGGAGAGAGAGCATGAACAGGGGGAGTGGCAGGCAGAGGGAGAAGCAGACTCCCCACTGAGCAAGGAGCCTAATGCAGGACTCGGTCCCAAGACTCTGGGATCATGACCTGAGCCGAAGGCAGATGCTTAACTGACTGAGCCACCCAGGCGTCCTGGTCTTTAATCCATTTTGAGTTTGTTTTTGTGTATGGTACAAGAAAGTGGTCCAGTTTCATTCTTTTGCATGTAGCTAACCAGTTTTCCCCATATTATTTGTTGAAGAGACTGTCTTTTTTCCATTGCATATTCTTTCCTGCTTTGTCGAAAATTAGTTGACCATATAGTTGTGAGTTTACTTCTAGGTTGTCTATTCTGTTCCACTGATCTGTGTGTCTGTTTTTGGGCCAGTACCGTACTGTTTTGGTTACTACAGCTTTGTAATATAATGTGAAGTCTGGAATAATACTTCCAGTTTTGCTTTTCTTTTTCAAAATTGCTTTGGCTATTTGGTGACTTTTGTGGTCCTGTATAAATTTAAGGTTGTTCTAGTTCTGTGAAAAATGCTGTTGGTGTGTGGATAGGGATTGCATTAAATCTGTCCATTGTTTTGGGTAGTATAGACATTGTAACAATATTTATTCTTCTTTTTTTTTTTTTTTTTTAAGATTTTATTTATTTATTTGACAGAGAGAGACACAACGAGAGAGGGAACACAAGCAGGGGGAGGGGGAGAGGGAGAAGCAGGTTCCCCGCAGAGCAGGGAGCCCGATGTGGGACTCGATCCCGGGACTCCAGGATCATGACCTGAGCCGAAGGCAGTCGCTTAACCGACTGAGCCACCCAGGCGCCCCAATATTTATTCTTCTAATCCATGAGCATGGACTGTCTTTCCATTTCTTTGTGTCATCTTCATTTCTTTCATCAGTGTTTTACAGTTTTCAGAGTACAGGTCTTTCACCTCCTGGGTTAGGTTAATTCTCAGATATCTTATTAATTTTGGTGTAAGTGTAAATGGGATTTTTTAAAATTTCTCTTTCTGCTGTTTCATTATTAGTTGTATAAATGAAACATATTTCTGCACATTGATTTTTGTATCCTGGGATTTTACTGAATTTGTTTATGAGTTCTAGTAGTTTTTTGATGGAGTCTTCCAATTCTCTATATATTATCATATCATCTGCAAATAGTGGAAGTTTTACTGCTTCCTTACCAATTTGGATGCCTTTTATTTCATTTTGTTGTCTGATTGCTGTGACTAGGACTTCTAGTATTATGTTGGAAAAAAGTGGTGAGAGTGGACATCTTTGTCTTTTTCCTGATCTGGGAAAAGCTCTGTTTTTTCCCATTGAGTATGATGTTCACTGTAGGTTTTTCACATAAGGCCTTTATTAAGTTGAGATATGTTCCCTCTAACTCTAGGTTTGTTGAGTTTTTATCATGAATGGATGTTGTATTTTGTCAAATGCTTTTTCTGCATTTGTTGAAAGCATTATATGGCTTTTATCCTTTCTCTTATTGATACGATATATCACATTGATTGATTTGCACATATTGACCACCCTTGCCTCCTGGCAATAATCCTACTGATCGTGGTGAATGATTATTTTTAATGCATAGTTGGTTGATTTGCTAGTATTTTGTTGACGATTTTTATTTTTATTTATTATTTTGGTTTCTGGAGTAGAATTCAGTGATTCATCACTTACATACAACACCCATTGCTCATCACAACAAGTGCCCTCTTTAATACCCATCACCCATCTAGTCTACCCCACACCCTCCTCTCTCCATCAACCCTCAGTTTGTTCTCTATTGTTAAGAGTCTCTTATGGTTTGTTTCCCTTTCTCCTTTTTTCTTTTCCCCTTCCCATATGTTCATCTGTTTTCTGCCTTAAATTCCACATATGAGTGATCATATGGTATTTGTCTTTCTCTGACTTATTTCACTTAGCATAATATAATCTAGCTCCATCCACATTGTTGCAAATGGCAAGATTTCATTTTTCTTGATGGCTTAGTAATATTCCATTGCATATATATTACACTACATCTTCTTTGTCCATTCATCAGTTGATGGACATTTGGGCTCTCTCCATAGTTTGGTTATTGTTGATAATGTTGCTGTAAACATCTGGGTGCACGTACCCCTTTGAATCTGTATTTTTATATCCTTTCAGTAAGTATGTGGTGGTGCACGTTTTTTATAGGTTTTGGATACTAACCCTTTATCAGATATGTTGTTTGCAGGGGCACCAGGGTAGCTCAATTGATTGAGTGTGGATCTTTCATAAATGGCCTTTATGATGTTGAGATATGTTCCATCTATACCTACTTTGTTGAGGGTTCTGATCCAGAAAGGCTGCTGTATTTTGTCAAATGCTTTTTCTGCATCTATTGAGAAGATCATATGGTTCTTATCCTTTCTTTTATTAATGTGGTGTATCACATAGATTGATTTGCAAATATTGAACCAGGCTTGCAGCCCAGGAATAAGTCCCACCTGAGTGTGGTGAATAATTCTTCTAAGGTACTGTTGCATTCGATTTGCTAGTATTTTATTGAGAATTTTTACATCCAGGTTCATCAGGGATATTGACCTGTAATTCTCCTATTTAGTGAGATCTTTGCCTTGTTTTGGAATCATTGTAATGCTGGCTTCATAGAATGAGTTTGAAAGTTTTCCTTCCATTTCTATTTTTTAGAACTGTTTGAGAAGAATGGGTATTAACTCTTCTTTCAGTGTCTGGTAGAATTCCCCTAGGAAGCCATCTGGCCCAGGACTTTTGTTTGTTGGGAGATTTTTTATTATTGACTCGATTTCTTTGCTGGTTATGGGTCTGTTCAAATTTTCTATTTCTTCCTGTTTCGGTTTTCATAGTTTGTAAGGTTCTAGGAATTTGTCCATTTCTTCCAGGTTGCCTAGTTTGTTGGCATATAATTTTTCATCATATTCTCTTGTAGTTGTTTGTATTTCTGTGGTGTTGGTTGTGACCTCTTTTCTTTCATTCATGATTTTATCTATTTAGGTCTTTTTTCTTTTTGATAAGTCTGGCCAGGGGTTTATCAATTTTATTAATTCTTTTTAAGAACCACCTCTTAATTTCATTACTCCGTTCTACTGGGGTTTTTTTTTTTTTTTTTGTTCCTACATCATTTATTTCTGCTCTAATTTTTATTATTTCCTTTCTTCTCCTGGCCTTATGCTTTATTTGATGTTCTTGTTCTAGCTCCGTTAGGTGTAAGGTAAGGTTGTGTTTGAGACTTATCTCGCTTCTTGAGGTGGGCCTGTATTGCAACTACTTCCCTCTTAAGATTGCCTTTGCTGCATCCCAAAGGTTTTGGACTGTCATGTTTTCATTTTCATTTGCTTCCATGGGCTTCTTAATTTCTTCTTAAATTTCCTGTTAACTCATTTGTTCTTTAGGAGATGTTCTTTAACCTTGTGGTTGACTTCAAGTTTCATTGCACTGTGGTCTGATAATATGCTTGCATGATCTGTCTTTTTGTACTGGTCGAGTCCTGATTTATGACCAAGTATGTGATCAGTTCTGGAGAGTGTTCCATGTGTACTTGAAAAGAATGTGTATTCTGCTCCTTTAGGATGAAATTTTCTGAATATTTCTGTTAAGTCCATCTGGTCCATTGCATCATTCAAAGTCTTTATTTGCTTATTGATCTTCTGCTTAAGTGATCTGTCCATTGCTCTAAGTGGACGTTAAAGTCCCCTACTATCATATTATCAATGAGGTGTTTTTTTTTTTTTTAAGTTTTATTTACTTATTAGAGAGAGAGAAAGAGAGCAGGAAGAGGGGCAGAGGGAGGAGAGAAATCCTCAAGTAGAATCCCTGCTGAGCGCAGAACCAGATGTGTGGCTTGATCCCAGGACTCTGAGGAGATGACCCTTTGAGTCGAAATAGTCAGTTGCTTAACCAGCTGAACCACCCAGGTGCCCCATCAATGAGTTTCTTTATGTTTGTTATTAATTGATTTATATATTTGGGTGTTCCCAAGTTGGGGGTATAAATATTTACAATTGTTAGATCTTCTTGATGGATAGACCCCTTAATTATGATATAATGTCCTTCATCTCTTGTTACAGTCGTTTGTTTAAATCCTAGTTTTTCTCATTTAAGTATGGCTACTCTGGCTTTCTTTTGACATCCATTAGCATGACAGATGCTTCTCCATTCCTTCACTTTCAATGTGAAGGTGTCTTTCTGTCTAAAATGAGTCTCTTGAGGCAGCATGTAGATGGATCTTTTTTATCCATTCTGATATCCTATCTCTTTTGATTGGAGCATTTCATCCATTTATATTCAGAGTGATTTTTTTTTTTTTAAGATTTTATTTATTTATTTATTTGAGAGAGAGAGAAACAGCACGAGAGGGGAGAGGGTCAGAGGGAGAAGCAGGCCGCCCGCCGAGCCGGGAGCCCGATGCGGGACTCGATCCCAGGACTCCGGGATCATGACCTGAGCCGAAGGCAGTGGCTTAACCAACTGAGCCACCCAGGCGCCCCCAGAGTGATTTTTGAAAGATGTGAATTTAGTGCCATTGTGTTACCTGTAGAGTTGGTGTTTCTGCTCATGTTCTCTGGTCCTTTCTAGTCTTTGTTGCTTTTGGGTTTTTCTCCACTCAAGGAGTCCCTGTTAAAATTTCTTCCAGGGCTGATTTTGTGGTCATGAACTCCTGTAGTTTTTGCTGGGAAACTCTTTATCTCTCCTATTCTGAATGACAGCCTTTTGGATAAAGAAATCTTGGCTGCATATTTTTTCCATTCAGCACTTTGAATATTTCCTGCCATTTTTCTCTGGCTTGCCACGTTTCTGTGGTCAGATATGCTGTAAGTCTGATCTGTCTTCCCTTGTAGGTTAAGGACTTTTTTCCCCTTGTTTCTGCCAGGATTCTTTCCTTGTCTGTGTATTTTGTGAATTTGACTAGTATATACCTTAGCGATGGTTGGCTTTTGTTGAATATAATGGGAGTTCTCTGTGCTTCTTGGATTTTGATGTCTGTGTCCTTCCCCAGATTAGGGAAGTTTTCAGCTATTTTTCTCTCTCTTCATTTTCTGGGACTCTATGATATGAATATTATTATGTTTGTTGTTGTTGTTTAGTTTTTTTTTAAGATTTTATTTATTTGAGAGAGAATGAGCGTGCACATAACAGAGCACAAGTGAGGGGAGGGGCAAAGAGAGGGGGAGAAATAGGCTCCCTGCTGAGCAGGGTTGGGGGGCTTGATCCCAGGATCCTGGGATCATGACCTGAGCCAAAGGCAGATGCTTAACCAACTGAGCCACCCAGGCACCCCAAGGTGGTTGCTTTTCTACATGTAGACTTGCGGTTTTGTTTTCTCAGACCTCTGAATAATTTATTGGGTTTTCAGAATGATTTGATAACAATCTACCTGTGTTCAAGGGACAAGACACACTTAGGGCCCCCCTACTCCTCCAACACTTAACTCTTGATCTGTTGAGGATTTTTGCATCTGTGTTCCAGAGAAATTGTCCTGTAGGGTTTTTTTTTTAGTGGTGTCTTTATCTGCTTTTGGTATCTGCTTTTGGTATCAGGGTAATGCTGGCCTCATGGAATGAATTTGGAAGTTTTCCTTCCTCTTCTGTGTTTTGGAATAGTTTGAGAAGAATAGGTATTAAGTCTTTAAATATTTGGTAGAATTCACCTGTGAAGCTGTCTGTTCCTGGACTTCTCTTTGTTGGTTTTTTGATTACTGATTCAGTTTCATTGCTGGTAATCAGTCTGTTCAAATTTTCTGTTTTTCCTGCTTCAGTTTTGGAAGTTATATGTTTCTAGGAATTTATCCATTTCTTCTAGGTTGTCCAGTTTGTTAACATAGTTTTTCATAATATTCTCTTAAAATCATTTGTATTTTCGTGGTGTCAGTTTATTTCTCCTCTTTAATTTGTGATTTTGTTTATTTGAGTCCTCTCTCTGCCTTCCCCCACCCCCCACACCTTTGTTCTTTAATGAGTCTTGCTGGAAGTTTATCAGTTTTATTGATCTTTTCAAAGAACCAGCTCCTGGTTTCATTGATTGTTCTGTTGTGGCTTTTTTTGTTTGTTTATTATTTATATTTATTCTAATCTTACTATTTCCTTCTTTCTGCTGGTTTGGGGTTTTGTTTATTGTTCTTTTTCTAGCTCTTCTAGATGTAAGGGCAGGTTATTTGAGATTTTTCTTGCTTCTTGAGGCAGGCCTGTATTGCTATAAACTTCCCTCTTAGAACTGCTTTTGCAGCATCCCTAAGATTTTGGATTGTTGTATTTTCATTTTTATTTGTCTGCAGGTATTTTTTTATTTCCTCTTTGATTTCCTGGTTGACCCATTCGTTGTTTAGTAGCATGTTATTTAACCTCCATATATTTTTGCTCTCCAGATTTTTCTTGTGGTTGATTTCTAATTTTATAGCATTGTGGTCAGAAAAGATGCATGGTATGACTTCAGTCTTTTTGAATTTGTTGAGATTTGTTTTGTGGTGTCATGTGATCTGTTCTGGAGAATGTTCTGTGTGTACTTGAAAAGAATGTGTTTTAGGATGGAATATTCTGAATATATCTGTTAAATCTATTTAGTCCAGAGTGTCAGTCAAAGCCACTGTTTCCTTGTTGATTTTCTGTGTGGATGATCTGTCCATTGATGTAAGCGGGGCATTAAAGTCCCCTACTATTGTTGTATTACTCTTGATTAGTTTATGTTTGTTATTGTTTTATGTATTTGGGTGCTCCCAAGTTGGGGGCATAAATATTACAATTGTTGGATTGTCCCCTTTGTTACTATATAGTGTCCTTCTTCATCTCTTGTTACAGTCTTTGTTTTAAAGTCTGTTTTGTGCCATATAAGTGTTGATAACCTGGTTTTCTTTTCACTTTCATTTGCGTGATAAATGCTTTTCCATCTCTTCCCTTTCAGTCTGTATATGTCTTTAGGTTTGAAATGAGTCTCTTGTTGGAACCATATAAATGGGTGTTGCTTTTTTATCCATTCTGTCACTCTTTATCTTTTGATTGAAGCCTTAGTCCATTTACATTCAAAGTAATTATTGATAAGTATGTGTTTATTGCCATTTTGTTACTTGTTTTACACTTGTTTTTGTAGTTCTCTGTTCTTTTCTTCTCTTGCTCTCTTCTTTCATGGTTTGCCGGCTTTCTTTAGCATATACTTAGATTCCTTTCTCTTTATTTTTTACATATCACTTGTTTTTGATTTGTGGTTATCATTAGGTTTATATATGACATCTTAGGCGTATGTTAAGTTGATGGTTACTTAAGTTTGAACCCATTCTTTACTCCTCTCCCCCCAACATTTTTATGTATATGGTATCATACTTTATATCCTTTTGTGAATCCCTTACCATCAGTATCATTGTATATATGTATTTAATTTTACTGCCTTTATACTTCCTACTTTTCTTACTCCTACTTATGGTCTTTCCTTTCCACTCAAGAGAGAGTCCCCTTGAACATTTCTTGTAAGGTTGGTTTAGTGGTGATGAATTTCTTTATATTTTGTTTGTCTAGGAAACTATGTCTTCTGTCTTGCAGGATAGAGTGTTCTTGGTTGCAGGTTTTTTCTTTCAGCATTTAAAAACATCATGCTACTCTCTTCTGGCCTGCAATGTTTCTCCTAAAAAATCCACTGATAGCCCTATGGGGTTTTCCTTGTATGTAACTGTCTCCTTTTCTTTTGCTGCATTAAATTTTTTACTTTATCACTACTTTTTGCCATTGTAATTACTGTGTCTGCCTGTGGATCTTCTTGAGTGGTTTTGTTGGTGGCTGTCTGTGCCTCCTGGATGTAGATTTCTGTTTTCTTCACCAGATTTAGGAAGTTTTCAGTATTATTACTTAAAATAAATTTTCTGTTTTGTTTTCTCTTTCTTTTCCTTCTTGGATCCCTATAATGAGAATGTTACTGTGCTTGATGATGTTGCTGAGTTTCCTTAGTCTCTTCTCATTTTTTTATTATTATTTCTCTCTCCGGTTCAGCCTGATTGCAGTTGGTTACTGTGCCCTACAGGTCACTGATCCATTGTTCTGTTTCCTCTAGTCTACTGTTTGTTTCCTCTAGTGTATTTTTAATTTCATTTATTGAGTTCTTCATCTTTGATTGGTTCTTTTTTATGTTTTCTCTTTTTTACAGGTCTCCTTGAAGTCCTCCATGTTTTTCTCAAGTCCACTGAGTATCTTTTCTTTTATTATTATTTTTTTAAGTCCAGTATCTTTATGATCATTACTTTAAATTCTCTGTAAGGCATATTACTTATCTCTGTTTTGTTTTGGTCTCTTGCCATGATTTTTCTGTTCCTTCATTTGGGACATATTCCTTTGTCTTGTCATTTAGTTGAACTTTCTGTGTCTGTTTCTATGTCTTAGGAAAGCTATATTTCCTGCTCCTGAAAATAATGGCCTTATGAAAAAGAGGTCTTGAAGTGCCTTACAGTGCAATGTCTCCTGTTCACCAGAACCTGGCATTTCAGGAATGTCTTCTATGTGTATTGTGTTTGCCCTACTGTTGTGGCTGAACTGCATTTGCCTTCAGTCCAGTCATGTGCGGTGGCTCTCTTTGCCTGTTGTGGTCAAGTTTTGGTCCTTTTGTTGTTAGTGGGTTAGTCTGGGGCTGTCTTGATCTTGAGATGAGTCAGATCAGGCATTTGCCAAAACTGTAGAAACACTGAACTGAAGGGTGCTTTCCTTGTGTCGTCCCCTGAGGATCTTTCATTGTGGGTGGGGCCTGCAGTCAGACCAAATGTCTACCCCCAGCTCACTGCTGGGCTGTTGTCCGACTGGTGTGTGTGGTTATCTTACCCTCTCCCTGGGCAGAGTCATTTTGAAGTGGTGCTGGTCTATATTGGGACTGCTTGTGTACTGCCAGGCTTGTGGCACCTCTTTGGGTGAGCCAAGGGTGAATTGGATGGGGCAGTCCCCAGGAGAATGCAGGCGTGGGGCTCCACGGTGCCTGCAAAGTCCGAGCTGGCTCACTGCAGGACCTGCTGCTGCCTGGGAAAACTGCCTAGGCTGGCTAATTTGGTGGGGGTGTGCATGGGGGTGAGGTGTGCTGTAAGCAAGCTAGGTGTAGAGTGTTGGTGCTGCACTGGTTCCTGAAGGTGTCCTTATATCTGTGCTGGGGAGTTGGGGGGTGTAGGGATGGCACCTACCAGTTCTTTTTTTCCTGGAGAAGTCTCCCAAAGATCCCTGTCCCTCCAGCATATGCTCCAAATTAGTAAACAAATCTCCTTCCTATATACCCCAGGCATTGCAAAATGTTGCTTCTATGCTGTATCTCGGTGGGACTGTTTGTTGTGCTGTCTCTTGAAGGCTGAGGACTCAGTTTCCTATCGCCCTCAGGCTCTCAGAGCTGAGCTTCCTGGTTTTTAAAGTTCCTGGTATTAAGCCCCACTGATTGTAAGAACTTGTGAAGTTAGGCCCCTCTGGTTTTCAAAGCTAAATGTTATGGGGATTCGTCTACCCTGTGCTGGTGCATTGTATGGGGGTCTGCTGCTTTCACCTTTCTATGCTCATAGTGTACCTCCCTCTGGAGGACAGTCCCGTGGGTCCATTTGGCTCTCGACCATTTCTCTGCTCTTTCTACCTTTTCTGTGGCCTCTTCTCTACATTTAGCTGTGGAGAGTCTGTCTGCCAGCCTTCAGGTCATTTGCTGGGTTATTCACATTGATGTGGATGTTATCTAGTTGTATTCACTGGATGAGGTAAACTTAGGATCCTCCTACTCCACCATCTTCCCCAGAAGTCCCTTTTTAAAATTTTGATGCTGTTGGGGCGCCTGGGTGGCTCAGTCGTTAGGCGTCTGCCTTCGGCTCAGGTCATGGTCCCAGGGTCCTGGGATCGAGCCCCGCATCGGGCTCCCTGCTCCGCGGGAAGCCTGCTTCTCCCTCTCCCACTCCCACTGCTTGTGTTCCCTCTCTCACTGGCTCTCTCTGTCAAATAAATAAATAAAATCTTTAAAAAATAAAAAAAAAAATAAAATAAAATTTTGATGCTGTTGTAAATGAAATGTTTTCTTTCTTCTTTCCTTCTTTTTTTTCTTTCTTTCTTTCTTTCTCTCTCTCTCTCTCTCTTTCTTTAGGTTTTATTTATCTGAGAGCGAACGAGCATGTGTGTGAGAGATCAAGCAGGAGTAGGGGGGAGGAGCAGAGAAGAGGGAGAAGCAGACTACCTGTTGAGCAGGGAGCCCAACCCAGGGTTTGATCCCAGTACCCTGGGATCATGACCTGAGCCGAAGGCAGATGCCCAGCTGAGCCACCCAGGCACCCCTAGAATGTTTTCTTAATACATTTTTTGGTTGTTCAGCTGATTTTTATGTGTTGCTTTTGTATCTTGCAATTTTGCTGAATTCATTTATTAGCTCTAACGTTATTTTTTGTGGAATCTCTAGGATGTTGTGCATATAAGATTATATTCTCTGCAGTTTCATGTATTATACAGCTGTGTTGTTAGATGCCTGTGTGTTTATAATTGTTAAATCTTGCTGAGAGATTGGACCTTTTATCATGTTTTTAGTATTGATTTTTGTCATCAAGTCTATTTTGTCTCATTTTATCTAGTATTAATAAAGCTACTTTTGCCCACTTTTGGTTTCTCCTTCCATGGTGTATCTTTTTCCATGCATTTAGCTTCACCCTGTTTTTAACTTTGGTCTCTCATAGCATACAGTTGGTTCATTTTTAAAAATTCATGGTGTCAATGTCTGCCTTTGGGTTGTCTAGTCCATTTACATTTAGTGTAAATATGTTTATATCTGTCATTTTGGTATTTGTCTTCCTTATATCTTATATCTGGAGAACCTTTGGCCACAAGTGGGGGCCTTAAGCACAGAAACTCTGCAGGAGCTAGTGGGGAACCTGGGCCATGAGTGGGGTGTAAACATGTCAGCTCTGGCCTAATTTTAGGTTATCTAATAGGATTTCAGAACATTCCAGGGATAAGATTTGCATTTGTATAAATTTTCTGCATTGAAGGCCTCTTAGAACATGGTCTCAAGGAAATAGGGATGTGTTTTTTCTCTCTGTTGGTTTGAGCCTGGTGTGCATTTGTGCTGTTCAGCAGAAGCTCATTAAGCATTCATTTAACTGATTGCTCTCTGCACCCAACTATATCATGACTGCCTCCTCTCTGTGCATGGCTGTGGGGATAGAAATGATGGATCTTAAACGTGGCTTTCATAATTTTTAGTTGTGAATAAGACCAGATGGACAGTGATAACTACTATGATCTAGAAACCAGCATATTTGTGATTTGTATTTATATCTCAGATACTCCACTAGCCAAACTTGTTAGATCCAGTTCTTCGCTCTCCCTTGGGTATGTTTTACTCCACAGTGGAAAAGAACCAATGCTTAGAGAGTACTGAGTTCCCTTGTAGATCCTGATTTTATAGCCAGAATTTTGTGCCCAGAGCTAGTATGATAATTTTTTGTGCCCATGTTGTCTTGGCCAGGACAGTGGGGATGGGCGTTTATTCATCCTAGAAGATAATCTTCAGAAGAAGGAACACCTTGCTCTGAAGAACCTTGTAGCCACAAGTCAGAAGTACTGATGAAGATTTGCATTGTATTTATTTTTATTTTTTATTGTTATGTTAATCACCATATATTACATCATTAGTTTTCGATGTAGTGTTCCATGATTCATTGTTTGTGCATAACACCCAGTGCTCCATGCAGAACGTGCCCTCTTTAATACCCATCACCAGGCTAACCATCCTCCCACCCCCTTCCCCTCTAAACCCTCAGTTTGTTTTTCAGAGTCCGTCGTCTCTCATGGTTTGTCTCCTCTTCCGATTTCCCCCCTTCATTCTTCCCCTCCTGTTCTCTTCTTCCTTTTTTTTTTTCTTAACATATATTGCGTTATTTGTTTCAGAGGTACAGATCTGTGATTCAACAGTCTTGCACAATTCACAGCGCTCACCATAGCACATACCCTCCCCAATGTCTATCACCCAGCCACCCCATCCCTCCCACCCCACCCCCCACTCCAGGAACCCTCAGTTTATTTCCTGAGATTAAGAATTCCTCATATCAGTGAGGTCATATGATACATGTCTTTCTCTCTTTGACTTATTTCGCTCAGCATAACACCCTCCAGTTCCATCCACGTCGTTGCAAATGGCAAGATTTCATTCCTTTTGATGGCTGCATAATATTCCATTGTATATATATACCACCTCTTCTTTATCCATTCATCGGTCGATGGACATCTTGGCTCTTTCCACAGTTTGGCTATTGTGGACATTGCTGCTATAAACATCGGGGTGCATGTACCCTTTC
>NC_138377.1:103865648-103933390 GCF_054177405.1 Leptonychotes weddellii
ACAAAAATAAGGGTTGATAGGATGAAGGGATGGAATATGACTGTAAAGATGAAAATTATAAAAAATTTTATAAAAGGAATTGATAAGAAGTTGTTTGAGAAAAGAAAGAAGAGGATTTAAAAAAAAAGAGAATGTGATCAGGCAGGAGACTAGAACAAAGTCATACACTAGAGATTTAGCGTATATTTTGATCTGTTAGAAGAAACTATCTCAAAATTTTAAAGAGAGAACAACTTATATATATGCCAAAAATACGGGTAACTACTATGAAGGGATAGAATATGACTCTAAAAATGAAAAATACAAATTTTTTTTAAAAAAGGGATTGATAAGATGTTGGTTGAAAAAGGGAAAAAGAAAAATTAAAAAAAAAACACAGTTAAAAAAAAAAACAACTTTGAAAGACTAAAGAATCCTGGTAAAAAAGCCATGGATTCTATGTGCATTATTCCCCTAGCGCGGGAGTTCTGCCGTCTCCTTGATGGGTAAACTTGGTCTTGGCTGTCTGTTGTCACTGATCTTCTAGGGGAGGGGCCTGTTGCCGTGGTTCCCAAATGTCTTTGCCGGAGGCGGAATTGCCCCGCCCTTGCCTGGTCCCGGCTAAGTGATCTGCTTAGGTTTGCTCTTGGGAGCTTTTGTTCCCTGGGAGCTTTTGTTCCCTGCGAGCTTTCCGTACAGCTTTGGAGGACAAGAGTGAAAATGGTGGCTTCCCAGTCTCGACACTGGAGGAGCCGAGAACTCGGGGCCCCGCTCCTCAGTGATCCCCCAGAGAAAAGCAGTCAGTCATTCCCGTCTCCCCGTGTCCGGCTGCACTCCATGCTCACCTGGCCTGTGACCGAGCGATTCTATCTCTGGCACCCCACTCGATGTGGAGTTTCCAAACCCAGCAGATCCCTGCGGTGCGCTCCTGCACTGCTCCTCCCGGGAGAGGAAGGGGAGTCTCCCCGGATCTGCCACTTGCTGGGTCCCTGCTGGAGGAGCAGTGGCCCGACTGTGCCTTGGATCACGGTTTATGACAACCCCGAGCTGAAAGCTCGCATCTGGGCTCTGCCTCTGCAGCCGGCTTCCCAGCTCCGATACCTGGGAGCTCTGCCATACTCAGGCACCCCCAGTCTTTCTGTGACCCCAAGGGTCCTGAGACCACACTGTCCCGCGAGGGATCCACCCCTGCTTAGCCACTGGAGCGACGTCCCTCAGCAGAGCCGACTTCTAAAACTTCCGATTTTGTGCTCCACGGCTCTATCACTTGCCAGAAGCAGCTGACGGAGGCCCCTCCCCCGCAGTCTATCTTCCGAATATCGCCTCGGATTCACTTCTCTGCACGTCCTCCCTTCCAGAAAGTGGTCGCTTTTCTGTTCAGAGAGTTGCTGCTTTTCTTTTCTTCGATCTCCTGTTGAGTTTGTAGGTGTTCAGAATGGTTTGATCCCTATCCAGCTGAATTCCTGGGACCAGACAAAATCCAGGTCTCCTACTCCTCTGCCATCTTGCTCCGCCCCCTGCATTGTTTTTAAATCCCTGACCTACTCAAGATATTTATTTTAAATAATTTTCTTTTTTTTCCACAAATCCTGCCTAGAAGGACCTGTGTTCACAAAACCAATGAGCTCTAAAACCACCTGGACTCTTGATTCCTTGGGGCAAGCTGTCCCCAGAGATCACTGAATAACTTATGTGTGCTAAATCAAGCAAACTTATGCATGAGCATGATAATTTCACACTCTGGAAAGTCAGCCTTGCTGCTGCTCTGGAGACCACACTGATAATGATTTTGTACACATGAGTTGTATTTTTTTTCTTTGTTTTGATGGACATGGGGATTAGTCAGCATTCTCCAGAGAGACAGAACCTATAGAATGTGTGTGTGTGTGTGTGTTTGTGTGTGTGTGTATATATAGAGAGAGAGAGGGAGACACGAATTTATCTTAAGGAATTGTCTCACAGGATGTGGAGTCTCGCAAGTCTGATTTTACAGTAGGCAGGCTGGAGATGCAGGGAAGAGTTGATGTGGTAGCTTGAGTCCAAAGGCAGGCTGGAGGCAGAATTCCTTCCTCTTTGGAGCACCTCAGTCTTCTTATGTTTTCTTTTATGGCTATCAACTGATTAGATGATGCTGACCAGCAGTATGGTGGGTAATCTGCTTTACTCAAAGTCTGCTGATTTAAATGTTAATCATATCTAAAAAATAGCTATATAGCAACATCTAGACTGGCATTTGACAAAAACGGAGTAATACCATAGCATAGCCAAGTTATCACATAAAGTTAACTATCATATTTTTTATTTAATTAATTATATTTAACTTTTAATTTTTAAAGACTAATTTTCATTTAATTTTTCTTTTGTGTTTTAATAATTTGCCTCTTAGATAATTGCCTCTTCCAGATAAGATTGGCTGAGTGCATACTGCAAGGTAAGCCCATGCAAAGGGTGGACATGGTGGGGTGGCGAGTACCTTGCCCTCTGAAACTGCCAGCTGAGTAAATGGAGAATCAACACTCCCCCACTGCCCTCCACCAGGAAAAGGGAACACATCCTTTCACATATGTCACTGGCAGACCATGCACATGAGATATGGGAAGCTGTAACCTTCTCCACGTCCACATACAGCACACCCCACACCAGAAATGAACAGAGTGGGGTGAGCCCACTTGGGGATGCATCTGCCAGAATAGCCAAGGACTGGGACAGCTGCCACAGGGGATGTGACTTCCTGTCTCGCACTTCTGTGTGACCCTGTGCTGGGTTTGCTATGTATCATTTATATTCCAGTCACACATTTTGGGCCTACCCCATAGGTTGTGTGGAATTAGTTGTGATTCTGGAAGGGCTTTTGAGAAGCTTTTGGATCTCTCTGTTGTCCAGATTCTGCCACAAGGTCAAGGCAGCAAGGGAGATGTGCTGTATTGTCTGATCTCTAGGTATGACTCAGCCTCGGGGCCCCCCACAGACTGGGGGTAGGGGTAGCCCTGGGCCCTGTGGCCATGCATGCCCTTCCTGCAGACTCTTAAGTGTGAAAGTCTCAAGTTCCCTCTCAATCCTCCCTTTTTACATAGGTCATGTGCATTCCTTCATAGTTAGCCAAGATGATGTATTTGAGAGTGTGCTTAGAAGTCTGTGTGCCTCAAGAGCTTGATTTCATTTAGAGTAATTGGAGAGCATGGCCCCACTAGGCAGCCCTGCCAGTTCTCCTAGAAGCTCCTGTTATCACGTATTAGCCACAGGAGGGCACATGAATGCCTGAAAGCCAAGTCACCTCTTCCAAGTTCCTTAGCTGGCCAGCTCACCCGAGATCTGTCCAGGCCATCCATCTTCACACTCTTGCATAGCTCTCCAAGCTTAAGAACTGGTTGGTTCCCGATGATTGTAGCCCCGTGCTGGTTCACAGCCTCTGCCTATTCAGCTGGCAGTTCCCATGAAGGAGTGATGGGGTGGTGCTGTCTCATCCCATAATTCTTTTTTTTTTTTTTTTTTGAAGATTTTATTTATTTATTTGAGAGAGAGAGAGCATGAGAGGGGGGAGGGTCAGAGGGAGAAGCAGACTCCCTGCCGAGCAGGGAGCCCAATGCGGGACTCGATCCCGGGACTCCAGGATCATGACCTGAGCCAAAGGCAGTCGCTCAGCCAACTGCGCCACCCAGGCACCCTCTCATCCCATAATTCTACCCATAGGCCAAGTCGATGCTTCTAAGTTCCTCATGTTGCTTGAAAACTGAGTTTAAATAAATTATACACACTTACTCAGTATTTCTCCTTTCATCTTTTATCTGCTTTATTAGCTTCTGAAAAAAAAAAAAAAGGTGATTTTAGCAAGCACAGCATTTCACATCCCTGTCATTTTCATTTGCTTGCTCCATCCCTAAAGTGACTCCGAGCATGAGCTCCAGTTGGTGGTTTATAAATATAAGCGGTGTCTATGTCCGAGTTTGGTGGGTAAAGCATAAACTGTGTGCAGTTGATAATAGATAATAGTTTGCAAAGGATGTGACTAAGATGTAGGAGACAGTGTTGTGTGTGCTTGTTGGTTGTGGTGGCCTTTTGCTGGCTGTTTTAGAACTTCCCATGCCTGTAACTTGTAGTGAGGCCAGTTGTTAACTGTAGAGGGTGCGCGGGGCTGCCTGATTTCCCAGGACACCTGATTTCTTCCCATCTCGAGTATCTATGCAGGAATGAAACCTTGCCAAAGGATTTGTGTGTTAGTCCTTTAGGGCTCTTGTAACAAAGTACTACAGATTGGGTGTCTTAAACAACAGAAATTTATTTCTTCATAGTTATGGAGGCTGGAATTCTAAGATCAAGGTGTCAGCAAGGGTGGTTTATCTTGACAAAGCCTCTCCTTGGCTTGTAGATGATCATCTTCCCTTTATCCTCACATGGCCTTTTCCCTATGTCTGTGTCCTCATCTCTTTTTATAAGGACACTAGCCATATTGCCTTAGGGCCACGCTATGACCTCATTTTACCTTAATTAGTCCTGTAAAGATCCACTTTACATGGGGTCTAAGGTACTGGGGATTAGGGCTTCAACATATGGATTTGGGGTGGGGGGAACATTTCAGCCCATAGCAGTTCATTTAGTTAAAACTCAGTGTTAACAGTGACACTCCTCAATTCCCTGGGCCAGGCCCTCAGTGATGGGGCACCTGTGAGCCCTCAGAGCTGTGGACTCCCACTGCTCCTTGAGGACACAGGGCAAGAGAGAGGGCTGGGGCCAGGTGAGTAGCTCTTAGAGAGGCTTAATTCCTTGTCCTTGTTAGGTAAAAATACAGTTGTTCACTGTTTTCTTACATCATTTCAAAGGATTATATGGTACACCCCATATGGGAGACCAGTGTCCTGAAACAGTTTCTCAAAGTGTGGGCCAGAGACTCTTAGCGGCGGGGCTCTAGAAACGCAGGTGTCCAGAGCCACCGTACCTCTAAAGAATCGGAGTGAGGTTGGAGATTTGGCATTTGTGCACAGCCTCCCTGGTGATTTTCTGCAGTGTTTAGTCAAGGCCAGCTCATACCCCAGCTCCCTGGGGACCCTTGGGGCATTGGGTGGGAGGAGCCCACTCAGGTTTTTATGGTTTTCTGAACAAAGTATTCACCTTATGAGCTTTTTAGCAGCCTGAAAATGGCTGTTTGCAAAAACTCTTACCTCTGAAAGACTTTTAAATTACCACAGGAAAAAAAAGATGTGGACAATTAAAACTAAGCTGGAAGGAACTTAAAAGTTTTAAATAGGTGGGAGTGATTGCCAGGCTATCTGCCTGGCCTGAGGACCCTTTGTGTCTGCAGGCAAAGCCCCTAGCTGCTGCCTTATGACCCACAGGGACGAGGGATTTGAAATCTCATATATATGTGTATTAAACTGTTCATTGCTGCCAATTTCAAAATGTACAGAGATACAGAAAATAAGTGTTATGAACCCTCAAGAGTAATCTCCATTTGTCTCTGACACCTCCACACATGTACTGTTCTTTTTTTTTTTTTTAAAGATTTTATTTATTTATTTATTTATTTGACAGAGAGAGAGAGAGCACAAGTAGGCAGAGAGGGCAGGCAGAGGGGGAGGGAGAAGCAGGCCTCCCACTGAGCAGGGAGCCCGATGGGCTCGATCCCAGGGCCCTGGGATCATGACCTGAGCCGAAGGCAGAGTCTTAATGACTGAGCCACCCAGGCGCCCCCACACATGTACTGTTCTGAAGCAAATCCCAGATGCGGCATTTGCTCTCATTCACAAGTGCTTCAGTACGTATTCCAGGAGGTAGAGTTCTTTTTAAGCACATAAATGGTGTTGGAGTTTTGCTCACTTCGGGGTCAGAAGTGGAAATGGTTTTGCACTTTCAAGATCTTTCACTATTTTCTATAAGCTGTTTTCTTTCAGATCTAAATATCTGGGAAGTATAAAATTATTAAGTAATTGAAGCTCAAAATTTGGAGTGCTATATATTTTTTAAACAAAGCCCAGCACTTTGCAGTGGTCTGAAGCATTTTGATTAAAGTACTAAAATGATCAATCCTGGGGACTGACTTGCCTGGAAGAGACCTTTTTTTAAAAAAAAAAAAAAGATTTTATTTATTTGAGAGAGCACGCGTGAGAGAGAGAGAGAGAGTGTGCGCGTGCACCAGCAGGGGGGAGGGGCAGACTGAGGAGAAGCAAACTCCCCACTGAGCAGGGAGTCTGGTGCAGGACTCGATCCCAGGACCCCAGGATCATGACCTGAGCCAAAGGCAGACACTTAACCAACTGAGCCACCCTGGCGCCCTGGAAGAGCCTTTTTAAAGGTCTGCCTGAGGATGTGTGGCTTTCCAGGCCCAGTTGTCCTGGGGTCTATCGGAAGCTTTCTTCTAGGAGTGTAGGACCCTGGGCAAAACCTTTCTCTTCGCAAACACAGGGATTTCCAAGACAGGTTCTGTGGTTGGAAAGATGCATTTTACTCTGAAGTGGATGCAGGTGTGTAAACCTGCTATGGGTTAGGTCATAGCAGTGAGGAGCTATGGAAACACACCTCCATTCAAGCACTTATGACAGATCTGTTTTGAACATTTTTAATTCCTTTTTCCTTATGTTCATGAAAAGTTTTTGGGGGCAGTATTCCATTTTTACCCTTTTAAAATAATTTAAAATGTATAAAACATTGTAAAAATTAAAATACAAAGAACATGCACGGAGAAAACTTTTTTTTTTAAGATTTTATTTTTTTGAGAGAAAGCGAGAGAGAGAGAGCAAGAAAGAGCATGAGCAGGGGGGAGGATCAGAGGGAGAGGGAGGATAGACTCCCCGCTGAGCAGGGAGCCTGATGCGGGACTCAGTCCCAGGACCCTCCCTGGGATCATGACCTGAGCTGAAGGCGGATGCTTAATCAACTGAGCCACCCAGGTGCCCCCAGAGAAAACTTTTTTCCACCATTTGAGGCCCTTTACCCTGAAACACATCAGTGTATATTTCCTAAGCATAATGATATTCTCTTGTATATTCACAGGACAGTTACCAACTTCTGGCCCTTTTATAGGAAGTTTGCCGACCCCTGCCCCAGAGAATTCATTACACATGTATTAATGTGCAAGAATTTTTCTCACAGTTCATGATAACAGAGGCCCTATAACCAGCCTCAGGAGACTGTGCACATAGCTTCTGGTCTGTTTGTTCAGTGGAATAGTATACACCTGTCAAAACACTTCAGAGCAATGATTGTGGATGCATCTTAGTGATATAATAGCAGTGAAAAAAGTCAGACAATTATATTTAGCATGATATACCTTTTATAATGATTAAATTTATTTTTGTAATTTTTAAAAGATTTATTTATTTGAGAGAGAGAGAGAGGTGTAGAGGAGGAGGGGCAGAGAGAGAATCTTAAGTACACAGGGCTTGATCTCATGAACCTGAGCTGAAATCAAGAGTCAGAGGCTTAACTGACTGAGCCACCCAGGCGCCCCTATAATGATTAGATTTAAAAAGTGCCTTTTAAGAATATATATAGATGAGGGGCGGCTGGGTGGCTCAGTCGTTAAGCGTCTGCCTTTGGCTCAGGTCATGGTCCCTGGGTCCTGGGATCGAGTCCCACGTCGGCCTCCCTGCTCCGCAGAGAGCCTGCTTCTCCCTCTCCTGCTCCCCCTGCTTGTGTTCCCTCTCTCACTGTGTCTGTCTCTGTCAAATAAATAAATAAAATTAAAAAAAAAAAGAATATGTATAGATGAGATGCCACTTGTATAAAAGAAAGTGGGGAATTGATTCCTCCATAGTGTCTGCATGAATCACATGCAGGTCCCTAGCTTTTGTTGTGGATGGTGGTTCACCTGTGGTCATGGCATTGTTAACATAACTAAGTTGAAAGCAGGTCAGGCTCTAAGAATTATTGTGTATACTATGGACTCTGAGAGACAAACAGGGTTTTAGAGGGGAGGGGGGAGGGGGTATTGGTTAGCCTGGTGATGGGTATTAAGGAGGGCACGTACTGCATGGAGCACTGGGTGTTATAAGAAAACAATGGATTGTGGATCACCACATCAAAAACCAATGATGTATTGTATGGTGACTAACATAACAATAAAATTAAAAATAAAAATAAATAAATAAAAACAAAAGAATTATCGTGTATCTGAGGTCCAATAAAAAACTGCTACCATTAATAAAAGTTTACTGAACTTTCTGTGGATCTGAACATTACTTTCAAGTTAGTGCTTGGGGATTAACTATTACCTCAAAACTTGTCTCAGATGGGCAGTTTTTGACTTATGGTAGTGGGTCAGCAGTTTGCTGAGATGGGGGCCATGGATTAGAAACTACTTCTTTCTTTGGGCTGGGCTGGCAGAGTTCTTCTGGGTAAATTTAGAAGTGAAAGAGGAAATTCCAATGGGAAAAGGCTGAAAAAGGTCAATAAGATAAACATTTAAAACGAAGTTTCAAAGGAAAATGTGGCATAGAAAGAAAGGCAAGTAGCCTGACCTGGGAAAAATGTTTGCAGCAACTTTCACACTGCTTTAGTCTTTAATCAGTGCTATAGTGAGCGCCTTATACATTGATAAGGAAAATGCCAACATTTTGGAGGACGAAATAAGAGGAAAACAAATCAAACTGGCAAGTCACACAAGGAGGAAGAAAAAACCCAACGGTTACTCTATTGGAATGTATTCAGCCTTAATAACAATAACAGATATGCATATTAAAAGAACATTTAGATATGGTTCCACTTACTGAATTGTAAAAATGAAAATGATCTCTGGATGCTGTGCTGAGGCTCCAGTCTGTTGTCTGTGGGACCCTGTGGGAGGGCATCTCACCTGAATCTACGTGCAGCTTTTTTGTAATTGAGATATAGTTGACATGCAACATTATATGTACAACGTAATGATTTGTTACATACATATACTGCAAAATGATCACCACAGTAAGTCTAGGCAATATCCGTCACTTCACATAGTTACAGAAAATTTTTTCTTGTGATGAGAACTTTTAAGGTCTACTCTCTTAGGAACCTTCAAATATGCAATACATTATTAACTATAGTTACCATGCTGGTGATTTATTTATTGTATAACTGAAAGTTTGTACCTTTTGACCACCTTTACCTGTGTCATGCATCCCCCAGTCCCTGTTTCTGGCAACTACCAATCTGTTGTGCTATATCTTTGAACTTGTTTTTTTGTTTGCTTTTTTAGATTCTGCACATAAGTGCGATTGTACGGTATTTGTCTTTCTCTGGTTTATTTCGCTCAGCATAATGCCCTCAAGATCCATCCATGTTGTTGAAAATGACAGGATTTCCTTCTTTTTTATGGCTGAATAACATTCCATCGTATATATGTACCACATCTTCATTCATCTGTCAGTGAACACTAAGGTGGCTTCTATGTCTTGGCTATTATGAATGGTGCTGCAGTGAAGATGGGCTGCATATATCTTTTTGAGTCAGTGATTTTTTTTTTTAATTTTTAATTTTTTTTTTTTTTTAAAGATTTTTTTATTTATTCATTCGAGACACAGAGATACAGAGAGAGAGAGAGAGAATGAGAGAGCATGAGCAGGGGGAGAGGCAGAGGGCGAGGGAGAAGAAGGCTTCCCGCTGAGCCAGGAGCCCGATGCGGGGCTCGATCCCAGGATCCCAGGATCATGACCTGAGCGGAAGGCAGACGTTCAACCATGTGAGCCACCCAGGCGCCCCTTTAATTTTTAATTTTTTAAATTTTAAAAATTTTTTTAAAGATTTTATTTATTTGAGACAGAGAGAATGAGAGAGACAGAGAGCACATGAGAGGGGGGAGGGTCAGAGGGAGAAGCAGGCTCCCTGCCGAGCAGGGAGCCCGATGCGGGACTCGATGCAGGGACTCCAGGATCATGACCTGAGCCAAAGGCAGTCACTTAACCAACTGAGCCACCCAGGCGCCCGAGTCAGTGATTTTGTTTCCTTTGTTTCCTTACACTCAGAAGTGGGATTCTTGGATCATCACTTGCAGCATTGGATGTGGATGCTCTGCCAGGAAAATCATCTGAAAACATGTTGACTTTTCTGCCTAGACAATGGTTAACATGAAGGGTCCGAATCCTTGGCAAGCATTTACGAGGCTGTGCTGTACATGAGGATAAGACTGCCATCCAGCATGGAGGGTTCTTGGTGATACAACTTGGGCAGGAAGTATCTAGGTCCACATTTACGGGGACTGAGCTTGAGACAGGCTAGGAGGACAGGCCTCTTCTGGTGCACTCCTGGGGGCCAAAGGCTAGTGTGTTTCCTTCCTAAGTTTCTTCAGTTTCTGGGCAGTGCAGGCGTTTCAGTGATGGTAGAGAAGAAATGAATGAACTTGGTGAAAGAACTGCTCTCTGCTTTTGTCCCATTGAGACTCAGAGCCAGTTGATGGCTTCACTAGCCTGGACAGATTTCCTGCAGTTCTGGAGAGGGCTAGGAGGTAGCCAGCTGTAAGAGTCAGGATTTTGGTTTCCAAAAAGCTAGATCTCCTCCTCTGAGTTCCCTCCCAGCTTACAGAGTTGGCATCTCTGTGGGAAAGCCTCCTGCCTATCCCAGGACCCCTTGGGATAACTGCTCCATGGTAACAGTGGGGTCACAGGGCACGGAGAGAGACAGCAGGATGATGTGGATACTTTCAGCCTGAGTGGCTTGAACAGCAATATCCTTGGTAGAAATTGGGGAGTGGAGTGTAGGTAAGGTGGTAGCCAAGGTCAGGGTCTTGACCTCAGGCTAGATGCCATTGAGGAGCTCAGAGGGTACCAGGTGGAGTCTGGCCCAGGGCCACTGCAAGTCTGAAGCCCCTAGAGGTGTGCTCCTGGAGTGGGAGGAGGTTGGGCTGCTACCGGGCTACTCCAGAACCACTGGGGAGCTTTTCAGAATCTATGCCCAGCTGCACCCAGACACGGGGATGTGGGAGGCCAGGGTCCTTGCTGGATCAGGGGAAGGACAAGGAGAGAAGAAAGGGCACATTCAAGTGGTGTGGGGTGCCTGGTGAAGGTTGACCCTGCAACTTCTGTGCCTTTTGGTCATAGTCCTGTGGCTTTCTCTGCCCTCGGAGGAGAACTTAGGAAGCTGGCCTAGCACTTGCAGGTAAGGCCAGGGAGAAGCAGGCCTCACGGGTTTGATCCTCATGAGATATGTTCCTGAGGTGCCCACAGGATCTGGCCCTTCAGAGCATGTCACATGATAAGGGGGGTGAGTCAGGAATTGAGAAGGCTGAGAACACCCAGCCACAATGATGAACAGTGGTATTCCTCACCAAGCGCTTAACACGGTGCCTAGAGTTCATTGTGATGCTTGGGTCCTGGATGTGGCCCCTGCCCCGAGCACCAGAGACTGCCACAGTGGGGTATATTCTACTAGAAAAGGTATACTCAGCTGGACATATTCTTGTCTTCCTTTGGTGTCTCTTAAACATGCACTGGATTCTTTGTGAAAGATGAAGGACCACCACATTCACATGAGGAAACATCCAGTAATTAATTGGTAGACCATGCTGTCTCTCTGGATCCCAAACCATGGAGGAAAACAACCACCCCGCCACGGAGAGTCTGCCCAATCTGCGTATCTGTCAGACGGCACTATATCAGGTTCTCTGGTGCTCACCTGTGTGCCTGCATTTGGCCGGGGGCCATTTTTAGCATTTCCATTTTCCCAAGGGACCCACATGGGGCCATGAGAGTGGGAGAGCACGGTACAGGCATGTCAGGCTGGGCCTGGTTGTTAGGGAACTGAGGAAGGGCAGCTGCGGGCTGTGAGGAGGGCCCTTGACTTTACCTCAGGGATTAAGACTTTACTCTGGAATACTGGGCCCATTCTGCCTTTTATTGATTGATTATTTTGGCATCAGAGTAGTTTCTTCATATGAATCCCAGGAGGCGTACCATTATATAAAATAGCTAAAAGCAGGGGTGCTTTCCTTTGGTTTCACAGGACATGGTTTGAAAGCCACAGCTGTAGGTAGCACTGGCCAGTGCAGATGTGAGCAGGAGAATAACATGAGCAGAGTCATACTTTGTACAGTTAGAAGAAGTGAAAAAGGAGAGTGGCAGACATGCATGCAGCTTTGGAGTGCTCCAGACTAGAGGGGCTTCTCCAACAGAGTGGGACAGTAGCAGGGAATTGCAGAGGGGGCGAGGGGGCGAGGGTGCTCGGGAGGCTGACAGACAGCTCTTGTCTTGGGGAGACCCCGTGGCACTGGAGAGCATGTTCTGGAGGGAGGAGCCCAGAGATACAAGATTCCCAAGTGGACTCCATCTCAGACTTCACCTTATTGTGATTTTCAAGCAAGCTTGATTTTGTTTCTGTCAATGCAGCAGTTCTTTTGAGGTGATTGTAAAAGAGACTAGTGCTGCTTTTGAGAATGAATTTGAAGTTTTTGTGCATTAAAACAGTTGAGTTTCGGGACGCCTGGGTGGCTCAGTCGGTTTAAGCGTCTGCCTTCAGCTGAGGTCATGATCCCAGGGTCCTGGGATCGAGTCCCGCATTGGGCTCCCTGCTCTGCGGGGAGCCTGCTTCTCCCTCTGCCTCTGCCTCTCTCTCTCTCATGAATAAATAAATAAAATCTTTAAAAAAAAAAAAAACAGTTGAGTTTCTTCAGCACTCAAGCTCGGCTAGAAAACTATGTTTGGTTTTTCATTAGGAGCTTTTTGCCTGGTGATCACTGCAGCCCCGTCCCCACCCTTCCATCTCCCCCCTTAATCTGGAGAAATAAGTTGGAGTCCATGCTAGTGGTGATACAGAAAAGCACATTGTTTTATTTTTAATTTTTTTTCTTTCCAAGTTTTTATTTAAATTCCAGTTAACATACTGTGTAAATTCATTTCAGGTGTACAATTTAGTGATTCAGCGTTTATACACATCACCTGGTGCTCATCAAAAGTGCCCTCCTTCATCCCCATCACCTATTTAACCCATCCCCCCTCCCACCTCCCTTCTAGCAACCCTCAGTTTGTTCTTTTTAGTTAAGAGACTGTTTCTTGGTTTGCCTCTGTCCCCCTCACCCTGCCCCCATGTGTGTTTGTTTCATTTCCTAAATTCCACATATGAATGAAATCATATGGTATTTGTCTTTCTCTGACTTACTTATTTCACTTAGCATAATACCCTCTAGCTCCATCCACATGTCGTTGCAAATGGCAAGATTTCATTCTTTTTCATGGCTGAATAATATTCCTGTGTGTGTGTGTGTGTGTGTGTGTGTGCGCGCGCGCGCACGCACGCACGCCCATGTGTATACACACACACACTTCTTTATCCATTCATCAGCCAGCGGACATTTGGACTCTTTCCATAATTTGGCTATTGTAGACGATGCTGCTATAAACATAGGGATGCACATATCCCTTCAAATTAGTATTTTTGTATCCTTTGGGTAAATACCTAGTAAGGCACATGGTTTTAAAATGTGGGAGAGAAAGGCAAGGTTCAATAAAGTATGCTTCTCTTCCTCACATGATTTATTTTACATGTGAACAGATTGCACAAAAATGTTGGACATTTCTACTTTTCTGGGAACTACCTTTATTTGCATATAGAAGAGGAAGAAAATCAGTGTTCATCTTACACATGTTAGCAGAATCATTTCATAGTTTCTTGTTTGGTTATATTGTGGAGTTTGATGAGCAGAATACTTTGCAATTTCTAAAATAAAAGTTTAGAAATACTGAGAAGACTCCTCTTGGTCATGTTGACTCAGGGTGGAATCACATGCACAGCACTCTCACTGTGGGTGCCCCAGGCAGGATGTTTGAATGGGCACCAGAGTGATCAGTTCTGCATTTTCCTGCCTGTGGTTTCACCGTGTTTTGTAATCTCGGTGTTGAGCTGCCCTGACAGTTTCTATTTTAAACAAAGATTATTCGTTTCAGTGCCTGTGCAGAGCTCCCTCTTGTTGGCTCTTGGATAGGATGCACCTTCACTTGGCTTGCGTCTGACGCTGGGCCACACTCCTTGAAGATGCCCCCAGAGGGAGGCTCTGGGTCACAGTCTGTGCTGGACTCTGACCCCATATGTGCATGGTGCTAGTGCTGCCCCCACCTCAGCTCACCCCCGAGTCCCCAGCTTCTGGCCTCTGAGGTGGTGTCCCAGTGCCTCGTTCCTTCCTTGGTGCATCCAGGGCTCGCTATTGCCACACATGCCACAGCCTGCCCCTCAGGGCTTTGGGGTCAATTTTTAGTCCTGTTTGTGAACTGGGTTAGCTGCCGTCGTATCTTACTGATCGTGAGACCCAACCCAGTCTGGTTCCTGGCCCTTGGAAACTTAATATTTATTAATAGGCATGTACCTAGTGTAACAGTTTTAATCTCATTTTTGTTTTTGTGGACAGTAATTTATCTAGGTAAGACTTTGCCTTGGTAAATGTTACAGATCTGTGGAACTTGTGCTGAGTTCCTCTGTGAGTATGTGAGACCTACTGGAGTGAAATGTTTGATTTGCTAAGGATTTAAGGAAGCTGTATTAGAAACAGAAGTAACCAGAATCAGTTTGCTTACTATTTATGTTCTGAGCTGTTTCTCTTAGTGTTTTTAAGCCGTCCTTCTAAATGAGTCACCTCCTCAAGCTGATGTCCATCGTCTCTAGGTTCAACCTTTATTGGCATTTATTCCCTTTTGCTCTTCATTTTTATTCTTTTACCCTGGTAGGTGAATGTCCTTCTTCCAAATACATGCAAATGATTTCACCCAAAAGTGTTTTCAAATGTTTTTTGTTTCCAGAACAGTGCTAGGGGAATGGTGATAGAACAGAAATACAGCTCTATGGTGATAGAAGTTTATTCTCTCATTTCCTAAAACGTAAGGCCCCCCTCCGTGGCTGCTTCCTAACACCTGCACTCACCCTTGTAAAACTCTCTTCACTGACCTCTTCATTTGCCTCTGGTTACCCAAGGGGACACGGTGCCTGGCAATGGGGTGGGTGATTCTGTCCCTGCCCTCGTCGTGGGACCTCTGAGCCTTGCTCTGCTCATCTGTCAAGGTGTGATGGCCCCACATTGAGGGCGGCTGAGGGAACTTGTTGAGAAGATGTCAGGGTGAATCTGAAGCCAAGGGGCAGACATTGCCAGGTGAGGGAGAAAGGAGGTCAGCAGCTGCGGGGCCTTCAGCATGTCGGGTGGGCACTGCCTTTCCCGCGGGCAGCTGTGAGGCCCTGAAGCCCTGTGTTGGGAACCCCAGCCTCCTGTCTACATGTGGTTGCTTGACCCCCACCTAGGGTCCCCTGATGGTCACCTGTGGTGGCCACCTGAGGTGCATGAGGCATTATCCTTGGGCTCTAGCTCCAGGTGGGAGATGAAAGGAAGGGATGACCCTGGTTTGCTCTGCTCAGGAGCTGCACTGTGAGCATTGTCGAGGCTGTGTGCGGGGGACTTATGCATCCCAGGGTGGTGGTCTGTGTCACAGTGGGAGAGGGGAGTCTGCAGTTAGATACCTCTTATGGAGGCAAATGCCAGCAAGATTTTGAAGACCCTGCCCTGCACAGACCTGAGCCTCCATTCTGCGTGAGTCTGTTCCTGATAGTGAGCAGCCTGTGGTTGCTTGACTCCCACCTGACATCCCTGTGTCCTGGGAGTGCCTCACCTAAGGGTAGGGAGTATGGGGCATGGGAGGAGGAAGTAGCCTAGCTGGGGTCTCACTGGGCTGAGAGTGTTCTAGCATGTCACAGCACAGCCTTCCCTCCCCTGCTCCCTTCTCTCCAGTTCAAGCTCATGGGCATGTGGTCCACATGCTAGGGTCATGCCATGGACACAGCCTGAGTGAAAGAATAAGCTGGGTAAGTGGGGCACACAGCATAGTGGGCAGGGTTCCCTAGTTCCGACCGCTGACCAGCTCTCACCCACCCGTGATGAAAATGCTGAGTAGCTATCCAGAGCATAGGTATCGCCTGAGCCAAGGGGATCCCTGTGAGTGATTCAGGGGATTCGAACAGTCACTGGAAGAACAACAAAGTACGTTCAATACGTCCTTTGAAATCTTTATTTTAAAAGTTGTTAGATTTACAAAATCAGTTAGTTACTGGTTTGTTAAAATGGCAGTTTTATAATTTGACAAGCTGTAGAGCTTGGAGACAAACTTGAGGGCTGGGAACTACTGCCAATAGAGAGTCAATGGGGAAAAGCCTGACTTGACATTGTTTGATGATGTAAACCAAGGAGAGTGCCTTATTTGCAGTCAGTTTACTGCGAGGGGGTGCGGAGGCTCACACATCAGAAGTGCCTATGCTAGCTCTTTGAGAATGAGGTTCAAGCGGTCCACTGGCCTTTGTTTTACTCCTGGCCATCTGCTTTTTCTGCACTGAGCATGTATTGTTTCATGATCAAAAAATATCAGCACATGGTGGATTTTAGCAGCCAGTCGGTGCAAGGGCTTAGGGACCCTGTCAGGGCAATTCTCGACTCATTCTTAGTTCTATGTTGGTTTGCTTGGGCTGCCAGAACAAATACCACAGACCAGGTGGCTTAAGCAACAGAAATGTATTGTCTCATAGTTAATGGAGGCTGAAAGTTTGAGATCAAAGTGTCGGCAGGGTTGGTTCCTTCTTAGGTCTCTCTCCTAGGCTTGCGGATGGCCGCTTTCTCTCTCTGTTCCCACATGCTCTTCCCTTTGTGCTTGTGGTCACAAGCCATCCTGCCATGACCAGGCCCCAACTGGTGTACGTCTCTGTACATGTTCATGTGAGCTGAACTGGTGAAGCCAGAAATGTGATGGAGTTGTTAAACTGTGAATTCCCACCTGGCAGCACTGGCAGGGTTGAGCACCGTTCCGAATAAGTCATTTCATCATGCTTTTGGGCATTGGCATTGTGGAAGCTGGTTAGGAAGTCTCGTCACTCTTTCAGATGCAGTGGAGGCTCTGCCCCACGGGTCATGCGGTGGCTAGGCATACGAGGGGCCCTTGTCTTGGGGATGCAACACAGGCTTTGTGGGGGCTGGAAGCAGCGTGGGCAGTGAGCAGGAAAGGGGACCAGCGGCCATGAGGCAGATGTCATCCTGGGAGGAAACCCCAGTGGGCCTGAGGGGACGAGGCAGGAAGGGGTAAGTTTCTGTGACAAGTGTGGCCAGAGTGGTTGTAGTGAGCATGGACTTCGTTTCTAGAGCGGTGGTGGAAGTTAGAGATGGAGAAAAGTAAATGGATTTAAAAGAGATCTTGGAGGTAGAATTGTGAGGTGTCAAAGAACAAGTCAGGACAGAGACTTTGGAGACTTGGACCCAGAGCTGACTATTCCCAACTTTCCTTCATGTGGTTGAGGCAGAGGCCATGCAGAAACGCATTTGTGGAAGATGCACAGGATGGAGAGACATGGGAGTGTTTGTGGGGCCCTGGGATTGTGTGTGTGTGTGTGTGTGCGCGTGTTGATAGCAGCTGCAGGGCTCCACATGGCAGTGTTTGTTAGGGAATGTTTATGACTGAAAGAGATGAAATATGAAAATGTGACAAATGGGAAAGAACAGCAGTGACCTACAGCAGGGCCTTGGCCAGTGGTCCACAGAAAGCTAAAAAGGTGCTGCAGAAAAATGTTCAATAACCTGAACATTATTATGGAAGTTGGAAGAAAAACGCAGCTTATAAAACAATTTGTATCATATTATCTTCTTTCTGTGAGGGATGGGGAGATTATGGGTTTTTTTTTTCCTTTTCCGTATTTTCGAATTTATGTGCAATAAATATAGCTATTTTTTTTTGCTCTTGATTTTTTAAAATTGTAACATCAAATTCACCATTTTGACCATTTTTAAGTGTACAGTTCAGTGGCATTGAGTGCATTCACAGTGTTGTGCCACCACTGCTACTGTCCTCTCCAGAATTTCTCTCATCTTCCCAAACGGGAACTTTCTACCTATTAAACACTAACTCCCCATTTCCAACCCCGGCAACCACCATTCTACTTTCTCTCTGTGATTTTGACTACTCTGGGCACCTAACGTAAGTGGAATCATACGTTATTTGTCCTTTTGTGACTGGTTTACTTCACTTGGCATGATGTCCTCAAGGTTCATCCATGTTGTAGCCTGCCTGAAAATTTCCTTCCTTATTAATTATATCTCATTGTGTATGTACCAGACTGATTTTGTTATTTTTATATGAGAAAAGTGTCCTTAAATACTGATTGGGATTAAGTCGAGCATTTATGTTTTTCCTTGGATGTGACTTAAGTGTGTCACTGACCCTGTCTGTGAGCCTCCTGCACTGCCTCTTCCCCCACTGAGGGTGGCCTCTTGTGGGCAGAGGAGGGGAAAGAGGTGTTGGGCAGGAGGCCGAGGTGATTGGTCACATGGGCAGTGTGGCTGCCCCAGGTGGTTGGCCTGACCCGTTTTCTCATTGACCAATTGCACGGGTGGTGTGAGGGTATGGAAGGACTGCAGGAGCCCCCAGGCCTCTCCTGGCACAGCGTGGTTTCTGGCCATGCGAAGGGCCAGAAGCGGGACTCAGGACTGGATATATAGGAGGCATGTCGTTTGGTAGCCTGCTGCCTCAGAAGCCATCACTGGGACTCCCCATGCTGGATCTGCTGGGCAGTGGCCAGGGCGAAGACCAGCCCTTGCTACTCAGTGCTTTGCTATCCTGGGCATCTTCTTTCATAAGTACGCGGAACAGGAAGTCCTGATGATAGAAGGAAGTTGATGATGGAAGTTTTTAAAAGGCCATTTTTCTTGTCTACGAAAGGACCAGATATTTTGAAAAATTATCTGCTACATTTTAAATTTATAGTTAGAAACATACAGAGTAGATCTGTTGTTGAGAGTTTTGTGTAAATGCCGGTTAGGCCCACTAGGTCCCGGTATTCAGTTCCACTGTGTTCTGGCTGATTTCCTGTCAAGGACAGAATTGTTGCTGTCACCGGTGCACTTACGGATTTACTTCTCCTTTCAGTCCTGTTGATGTTGGCTTGGTGTAGTCTGAAGCTCCCTCTTATTAGATGCATCCCCATTGAGCATTGTTCTGTCTCCTTGGTGAATGACCTTCTGTCATTACGCAGTGCACCTCGTTATCCCTGGTAGTTTTCTTGCTCTGAAGTTTACTACTCACATGGCCATTCCAGCTTCCTTTGAACTTCTGCTTGCACGGTTTATCTTTTCCCCTTTTACTTTCAACATAAGTCATTATATTTGAGGTGAGTTTCTTGCTGCTGGCATATAGTTAAGTCAGGATTTTTTCATCCTTTCTGACAATCTCTAGCTTTTAGTGTGTTTAGACTTTTTTTTTTTTTTTAAGTTTCCTCTTCTTCTGGGATCCCAATTATTCTAATATGGTTTCACTTTATGGTATCACTTATCTCTTGAATTCTCCACTCATGATCCAGGTAGTTGCTTATCTCTCTTTTTCTCAGCTTTTTTATTCTCCATCATTTTGTATTCTATATCGAATTCTCTCTTCTGCCTCATTTATCCTAGCAGCTAGAGCCTCCATTTTTTATTGCACCTCATTAATAGACTTTCTGATTTCGACTTGATTAGATTTTAGTTCTTTTATTTCTCCAGAAAGGGATTCTCTAGTGTCTTCTCTGCTTTTTTCAATTTTTTTAATTGGTTGCTCTAGGGAGTATAAAGCACACACTTAACTTTTCGGTTTACTTCAAATCAGTATTTCACTAGTTCAAGTGGAATATAGAAATCTTACAGCATGTAGGTCCTTTTGCCTCTCCTCTAATGCCAGCTAGTGTCTTTATAATCGTCATTCTGAACTCTAGTTCCGACATCATACTTAATGTCCATACTGATTATGTTCCTGGCAGTCCTTGCCTCTTGTTCTCTTTTTTGAAGTGAGTTTTTCTGTCTTGTCATTCTTGCAGAAAAGTGTTTGCTTTTCTATTTGTAGAATTGCAGCAATTCTTTTCTTCCAGTTGAGCTCACAGGTGTTCAGAATGATTTGTTAGCTATCTAGCTGAATTCCTGCGACCAGGCAAAACTAAGGTCTCCTACTCCTCTGCCATCTTGGACTATCTTTTTTTTAAAGTTTTGTTTATTTCTTTCTTTAGAGAGAGAGAGTGAGCAGGGGGAAAGGCAGAGAGAGAAGGAGAGAGAATCTCAAGCAGACTCCCTGCAGAGCGTGGAGCTTGATCCCACTGAGGCACTCAGGTGCCCCTGTTTAGACTGTTTATGATCAATGTAATTACTGATATGTTTGGATATCACACACACAACACACACTTTTTTTTTTTTGTCTTATAAAAAGTAGAAATTTATTTCTCACAGTTCTGGAGGCTTAGAAGTCTGAGATCAGGGTGTTAGGGTCCCAGCATCGTCTTGTCTGGTGAGGGTCTGTAATATTCTGCTTTTTAATAAGAAATATGTATTTGGTCTTTATCTGTTTCTTTTTTTTTTTTTTAAAGATTTATTTATTTGACAGAGAGACACAGCGAGAGAGGGAACACAAGCAGGGGGAGTGGGAGAGGGAGAAGCAGTCTTCCCGCGGAGCAGGGAGCCTGATGCGGGGCTCAATCCTAGGACCCTGGGACCACGACCTGAGCCGAAGGCAGATGCTTAACAACTGAGCCACCCAGGTGCCCCAGTCTTTATCTGTTTCTGACAGAGCTCCTAAAACCCTTAGTTTCTTAAGTGGTAAGGAGGATATTGATATTCATAACAAACCCCTTTCAACCACACCTGAGTTTATGGTTAATGAGGTGGCTTTTGGAAAGCCCCTTAAGAAGGGGACTGGTTGTCAGGATGTGATTAGAGGGTTGGAACTTTGAATCCCACCTTCCTGACCTTGGAGGTTAAATCCTTTGCCAATGGCCAGTGATTTAATCAGTCATTCATGCTCATGTAAGGAAGCCCACAAGGATAGGGTTCAGAGAATTTCTGGATTGATGAAATATGTGGACATTTGGGAAGAGTGTAGAGCACTCAGAGAGGGCATAGAAGTTCATCACCCTTTCCCCATAATTTGCCTTACACCTGTCTTCCATCTGGCTTTTCCTGAGTTATATCATTTATAATAAACTGGTAATCTAGTAAGTAGAACATTTTCCTGAGTTCTGTGAGCCACTCTGGCAAGTTAATTGAACCCAAGGAGGGGGTCGTGGGAACCTCTGATTTATGGCTGGTTGGTCAGAAGCACAGGTGACCTGGGCTTTTGATTGGCATCTGAAGTGGAGGAGGGGGCAGCAGCCTTGTAGGACTGAGTCCTTAACTTGTGGGATCTGATGCTATCTGCAGGTAGATAGTGGCAGAATTAAGCTGAATTGTAGGACACCCAGTTGGCATTCAAGAATTACTTGGTGGTGTGGGGAAAAAAGCCACACATTGGAATTGGTCACAGAATCAGAGGACCCTTTTCTAGGTTGTAGACACCAACTTCTCATTATGTCCTTAAGTAGCAGAAAGAGGATCCCTATTTTTTTCATTGCTCTGCTTCCTTTTCCTGCCTTCTATTAGGTTGTCTGAACATTTTTAGTATTCCATTTTAATTTATTATATATGATCTTTTCATAAGTTGTATTGCTTTTCATAGTTTTTTTAATTGGTTGCTCTAGGCGTTATAAAGCACACGCTTAACTTTTCAGTTTACTTCAAATCAGTATTTCACTAGTTCAAGTGGAATATAGAAATCTTACAGTGGTAGGTCCCTTTGCCTCCCCTCTAAGGTTCTCTTACATATTACATTTATAGTCAGCAATACCCTATTAAACAGTGTTTTAATTTTTGCTTTCAACCCCTAAACATTGTTTGTTTTTTTTTTAAGATTTTATTTATTTGACAGAGAGAGACACAGTGAGAGAGGGAACACAAGCAGGGGGAGTGGGAGAAGGAGAAGCAGGCTTCCTGCGGAGCAGGGAGCCTGATGCGGGGCTCGATCCCAGGACCCTGGCGTCATGACCTGAGCCGAAGGCAGACGCTTAACGACTGAGCCACCCAGGCGCCCCAACCCCTAAACATTGTTTAAAGAGCTGTGGAGGAAATAGTCTATTCTCTTTGCTCCCTGTTTAACCTTTGGATTGCTTTTGCTTTGTTCTGTGTCCCAAGTCCTTCTGATTATTACTTCCCTTTATCTAAAAGAACTTTGATTAGCCTGTTGTCTATGAGTACTCTTTGTTTTCCTTCATCTGAGAATATTCCTAATTCACCATCATTCCTGAAAGATATTTCACTTGATGTGGGATTCTGTGTTGACACTTCTTTCAGACTTAAAAAGTGTCATTCTACTTTCTCCGGTCTCCTTGTTTTGCGAGGAGAAGTCCACAGGCATTCAGATTGTTGTTCTGTAGGTAATAAAGCATATTTTCTCCGTTTCCAAGATATTTTTCTTTTTTTCTTTACAAGTTAATTTTTAAAAAAAAAATTTGAGTATAGTTGACACACAATGTTACACTGGTTTCAGGTGTACAACTTAGTGATTTGACAAGTTTTTACATTATGCTATGTTCACCGCAAGTATAGCTACCATCTGTCTTGATGTCTTAACAATATCATTGACTGTTCCTAATGCTGTGCCTTGTATTCCTGTGACTTACTCATTCAAGATGTTTTTTTTTTCTTTGCTTTAGTTTATAACAGTTTGACTATGGTGTGTCTCATATGGATTTCTTTAGGTTTATCCTATTTGGGATCCATTAAGCTTCTTGAATTCATACATGAGAGTTCTGCCAAATGTAGGAGGTTTTTGGCCATTCTTTTTACGCAGTTTCTGCACCCCTTGCACTCTCATGACCATTTCTCTTGTACCAAAGATCCCGTGAGTCTCCTCATTTTTTTTTTTTTAAAGATTTTATTTATTTGAGAGAGAGAGAATGAGAGACAGAGAGCATGAGAGGGAGGAGGGTCAGAGGGAGAAGCAGACTCCCTGCCAAGCAGGGAGCCCGATGCGGGACTCGATCCCGGGACTCCAGGATCATGACCTGAGCCGAAGGCAGTCGCTTAACCAACTGAGCCACCCAGGCGCCCGAGTCTCCTCATTTTTTTCCAACCTTTTTTCTGTTGTTCAGATTAGATAATTTCTATCATTCTGTCTTCAAGTTCACTGAATCTTTCCTTTGCTCTCGAGCTCATGTAGGGGGTTTTAAAAATTTTAGTATGGTATTTTTTAGTTTTAAAATTTCTAGAATTTTTATTTGGTTCCTTATATGGTATCTTTTTTTTCCCTGGCTTTCAATATTTTTCTTTCAGTTTGGGAGTGTTATCATTGTTTGTTAGAGCATTTTCATAGTCATTGCTTTAACTCTAGTACATAATTGTAATGTCTGTGTTCTTTCATTGTCAGTATCTGTTAATCTTTTCCTATAGGAGTTAAGACATTCCTGGTTCTTTGTGTGCTGAGTAGTTTGGGCTGCAGCTGGACATTTTGGATATTATGAAATGGGACTCTGGGTCTTAAGTCCTAGGAGAATGCTGATTTTTTATTTTAGCAGGCAAACCACCTGGTTCAATTTAGGCTGTGGTTCTGACCTGCCTTCTCTGGGATATGATTCAGTGTCATTTCTGTTCTCAGAGCCTCCACAGTGCCATTTGGATCTGTCCCATGAGAGCCGCCTGTGGCCATCTGGGAGCTGGCTGTGGTCTCGGATTGGGGTGTGAAAGGATCAGATTCATACACATACAGCTTGGGGGTGGGCTCAAAGTTCATGAGTGACTTTATGGGCTTTTTCTTCTGAGATTCTTCCTCTCCACACTGTCCCTGGGGCTTTCTGGTACCCTGGGGTTCCCTTTTGGGTTCTCCAGCCAGTAGCTGGGGGTTTAGTAACTTGCTCCACCATGCACTTCTACACCCACACCTTGTCTGGCACCCAGTGTTGGGAGGAGCAACCGGGTGCTTCTCCCATTTAGTGTTCTCGCCAGCCTGCCTGCTGCTCTTTCCTTCTCATAGTACGTGTAGCTGCCCCCCGGAGTCCCGTCTGGGTGAGAGCTGCCCCCCGTCCTGTCTGGGGTCAGAGCTTTTTGGTATGTTGCTCTGGGGCCGGAGCTGCTACTCCGTGTATCCCATCCAGGGTCAGAGCAGCATTCAGCAGGAGGCTGGTGTGTGCTGCGTCCTCTCCCCTGGAGCTGGCACAGATGTGTTTAGGTAACACCCACCTCCATTTCTGTGCTTCCCTGTGCTGGCCTCGGAGTTTGTGCTTTCAGTCCCTGTTTCATGTTGGCCCTTGGCCCTCACGTTAGTAGTCCCTACAGGCTGTCCCTGGAGGAAGGGCTCTGACCTTTTTCATCTCTATCGTTAGTGTGTAACCTTGCTTAGAGGAGCCATGTGGGCAGTGTCTGTATGCAGGGAAGTACTGTTGCCCCCTTGGAGGCTGTGCTGGCTTCCTTGGGGCAGACATAGTGTTGAAGAGGACATTCCCTCCTCTGGTCCCATGAGGGGGGTTGTTGGACCCTCCCAGAGAGCCTGCTAGGGACGATGGCTCCAAGGTGGGAAGTGTGTGTGGTGGTCCATGTACCCTACACTGTGACACTCCTGGAGGCCAGGAGAGGCTACATCATGACTCCTTTGCCAGCAAGCCCTAGGAGAGATGCCAGATGCTAGGGATTGGCCATGATCACCTCAGCCATCCCCACTGCCCTCAAGAGAGGGGTCAGGCGAGTGGGGGTCTGATTTCCCCACTTTGGAATGATTGTCAGAGTATCTCCACCCTTCCTCACAGCACAGGTGGCTTTTGTTTTGTTCTAGGCCAAGATGGCGGCCCAGGTGACGCTGGAGGATGCACTGTCCAATGTGGACCTCCTGGAAGAGCTGCCTCTGCCTGACCAGCAGCCCTGCATTGAGCCCCCACCATCTTCACTGCTCTATCAGGTTTGTGCTGGGCGGCAGTGGGGTGCCCTGCCTAAAATGCTGACCTCCACATGATGATTTTTCTCTTCCTTTCAGCCAAATTTCAACACTAACTTTGAAGACAGAAATGCATTTGTTACCGGTATTGCAAGATATATTGAACAAGCGACTGTCCATTCTAGCATGGTAATTCCTTCTGCAAGTTTTTGTTTTCCTTGGGGGACTAGTACCTATGATGGCAAATGTACACTTTTTTGGTGTTATCCTGATACGATATGTAGTAAGGAAAAAGAGAGGAAAGTGGATGAAAATGCCTTATGTTTTTAGAGAAGGCTTCGTTTTTCTTATTATAAAAATAATACACATTCTTTCTGAAAATTGAGCACCTGTGGCCCAGAGAAAACCTTTGTCAGCATTTGGACGGAGTCCATTCTCTCTCATTATTTATACCTGGACTCATGCACACAGTTATACACTCAAATGTGATTCAGATTGCGTGAATGAATTGCATCGTTATTAGATATTTTAATGATTTCACAGACTTTTCATATGTCATTAAAATGTGCCAGAGAAAGTAATTTTTAATAGCTGTCTAGTTCCATTTTGTAAACTTCCCTCAATTTAATTATTTTTGCATGTTTATTTAGTTTCCCTTTTTTCTTTGTAATAAAAAATACAGTGATGACTATCATTCCAAACACATCATTATTCCCATTGGCTAGATTTGTAGAAGTGAAGTTACTGGATCAAAAGTTGCAAACATTTTAAAGCATCTTTTTTTTTTTTTTTTTAAGATTTTATTTATTTATTTGAGAGAGAATGAGATAGAGAGAGAGAGCATGAGGGAGAGGGTCAGAGGGAGAAGCAGACTCCCTGCCGAGCAGGGAGCCCAATGTGGGACTCGATCCCGGGACTCCAGGATCATGACCTGAGCCGAAGGCAGTCGCTTAACCAACTGAGCCACCCAGGCGCCCCATTTTAAAGCATCTTAAGAACATGATGAAATTGTAGTTGACATTTTTAGAACATCTCTGCACTTTCTACCATTTTTACCAAAGAAAACAATGTGAAAGGAGTAGGCACTAAAGCAGTTTAAAAATGATGGCAGTCTCTTTGCATGGATGCTCTCTCTGGATTTTAAGTACTGCAGAAATACTTCCAGCTTTTCCTCCCCTGTGCTAGGGGTGACAGCTGCCTCAGTCTTACGAGCCCAGAGGCTCTCTGTAGCTTGGTGGTAAGGCCTTGAAGACCCTGTGTGCATCTGCCCTGTACTGGCCCCCGTTCCCAGCTTCGGGTCTGCACTGCCAGCAGGTTGTTGAGGGGTGAGTGGAGTGAGGCATAGTGAGTGGCTGTGGCAGGTGCCCTGGGCCGTGCTGGCTCCTGTGCAGCCAGCAGAAGCCATGGCAGTGTTTCAGGCGGTCATTATGGCCGCAGTGCTGCATCACCAGCTGTCTCATGGCATACAGGTCTTGGTACTTGTCTGTCCCTCGAAGTGAGAGTCAGGATAGTCATGCCTCTGGATTTTAGCGACATGGCGTTTCCTTTTTTATGATTGTTTTCCTGCTTGCCTTTGATCTGCCCTGTGTACCCTTGCAGAATGAAATGCTGGAGGAGGGCCAAGAGTATGCGGTCATGCTGTACACCTGGAGGAGCTGCTCTCGGGCCATCCCACAGGTGTCCCCATCCCAGCCGGGCCTCATTCCATCCCTGCTGGCTGTGCCCCCCCAACCCCCCAAACAGACAACACTCCTACCCTTCTGGTTCCCCTACATCTCCACCAGACCACACCCCCACTCCACCAGCCCTGCCCCCCTCCCCCACCCCACCTCCCCCTACCCCACAGCGGGCTGGGACTACCAGCTCTGCCCCAACAACACCCTGCCCTCTCACTTCTAGCTAAGTTGAAGCCTCTTTATGTCATACTTGTTTATTCCTAGGTGAAATGTAACGAGCAGCCTAATAGAGTGGAAATTTATGAGAAAACCGTAGAGGTCCTGGAGCCTGAGGTCACAAAACTGATGAACTTTATGTACTTCCAGGTAAAACAGTGAAATAATCCTAGGAGTTTAATGTAGAGGAGTAGGAATCTGGCCCACTCTCACCTATCACCATGACTTACTAAACAAAGTGCATGGGAGTTAAAGCAACCATAACAGCTTCTGAGACAAAAAGGAACAAAGCCTTTGTCAGTCTAAAGCTTTACTGGCCCTTCCAGAATAAATACCTCTTTTGTGTTTCACTTCTCTTGTCTCTTTGAGAGTGAATTTGTATTTCCTCCATGAAGATGGCTGTCAGTTCTAAATGTGTTTGTCATTCTGCCAATTCGTACTTTTGATTCATCTGGTTTTTCAGGTCTTTTCTTTCTCTCAACCTCTCCTGACTGTCCACTTAGTGGTTCTTGCCCTGCCTTGGCTCTTTTGGCCCATTGGTTAGGCAGAGTAGCCACAGGAAGGGGACCTGCTGGGTTTTTAAAAATACATTTTAGAAATGTATGAAGGTTTTAATTATAGATTCCTTTAGCAAAGGGAGAAGATAGAACTTACTAGGAGATGAATTTTTGTTTTATCTTCAAGGTTGTCAAGAGGAACAATTTCCCTACCCCCCCTTTTCACCTCTGAATGCTAAAACATCTGTTTGTAGACCTTCTATTGGAGCATTTTCTCAGTAACTTTGCTTGAATAATCAACAAAATTCTTTTATTTTAGGGATGTAGTTGGTAAAGTGGAAAATTAATGATGATTGTCACAGAGCAAAGGCCTGTGGAAATTACTTTATAGAAACAAGTCTCTTTACCTGAGCTGTAAATGTCCACTCCTTTGGGTGGGTATTTCATTAAAGAGTAACAGTGAATCCAGATAATGTGCTTGAAGCTGGGCATGGAGTTGGCCCATCACTGACAGCAGCCTTTTTGCCCTCCATTCCTCTGCTCAGAGAAATGCCATTGAGCGATTCTGTGGGGAGGTGAGGCGTCTGTGCCACGCGGAGAGGAGGAAGGACTTCGTGTCCGAAGCCTATTTGATTACGCTGGGCAAGTTCATTAACATGTTTGCTGTGCTGGATGAGCTTAAGAACATGAAGTGCAGTGTGAAGAACGACCACTCGGCATATAAAAGGTGAGCTTTGACCTTGTTCCCCTAGGTCCTTGCAGAGAGTGCTCCGGCAGGCAGGGTGGCTCCTGGTTAGTTGCATGCTCTGCACATAGTAGGTGTGCATCCCATATGTGCTGAAATAATGCAGCTGGTTGGTAGCGGTTATTTGGCAGCCTTAGGACTGTTTGAATACACACTCCTAGGTATGTGAGGGTAGCTGGCAGATTATGTGTATGGCGATGCATCGAGGTGTGCCCTCATAGGCGTGTGTACATTGTGGTTTCCTGAAGCTAGAGTAGGATTTGGTCATCCTCAAATGTTTGTTGAGGACCTATGGGTGCTCAGCCTGTGTCGGAAGACAGAAGTACACGAGTCCCTGTTATAGAGGCTTAGGATCACTGCAAGGCTTTTGGCTCAGTAGGCATCTTGGTGAGGGCACAGGCAGGTTCTAAAGCCTGAGGGCGCCACCTGTGTATGTCATTTCCTGGTTACACATTATGGAAGGTGCACACCATCACAGCAGTGGGCAGAGCTGGCCTGTGGACTGCCGTGGAGTCACACTGAGCTTCCAGGTCGCTGAGACTAGCCTCCTCCCGAGCTAGAGAGACCTTCTGGAGAAGAGAATTGATAAAGGTGGGTGTGGCATGGTAGTGTGTTTCTGGAAAATTGTGAGGGACAAATGGTGGCAGGAAGATGGAGGGTGGTCGGTCAGAGCAAAGCAAACTGTCTTCTAATAGACTTCCTTTAGAAAGTCTGTGCTTGGTACTGTTGAAGGCCTGAGTAGCTAGAATGAGATGCTGACTTCTGTTTCTTCTGCTTGATAGGAATCTTGGCTATGAAATTAAATTTGATGAGATTTTACTTTGCATTGGAATAGGCTGTAGTTATGCTGTATCCGAAATCATACAACTGTTGCCATGTCTTTAAAATAAAATCAACATGGGATATGGTGCCAAACTGAGATTTAAGGATGAGGTAGCAGTGGGAGTTGGGCTAGATCACCCAGGGTTTAAGCTCGATCCATATGAGGTTAAGTATAGGTATTCATCACCTAGAATTAACTCTGCACAGAAGACTTGATCTTCGAACTAGAGAATCCTTGGAGTTGACCTTATTTGATCTGTTTGTGGGATTGCAAGTAAGCTTGACTCTGGGTGAAGCACGGGAGCTTCTGTGGGTAGAGGGTGGAACTGGCCCAGCCCAGGATAGCAGCAGCTTCTCCTGGCTACACAAGTCACTTGCCACATGATTTTGAGCAGCTGTTTCAACCTTTCTGACTTAGGAAAGTAGGGGTGGTAGACAGCATCAGTGGTTTTTAATTTCAAAAAAACTTTTTCTTTTTTTTTCCTTAGTAGCAGCAGCTTTATTCTGAAAGCCCAGTCTATAAAATAGTTTAAAGATGGGGCTACTCTCTGGAAATCTATGTGTGTGGGGGCCAGTACCCCCCTCCAGGAGCCACCGGGGCTCTCCTGAGCATAGAGAGGGCCTGGAGCACCCCTCTTGCTTTCCAGTGGCTTCTTCCTGTGACCTCTCTTTGGGACTCCCTATCATCTTATCCTCAGTTCTCTCAGGCCTTACATACTTACACTCACACTTTTTACTTGCACCCAGTGATAGCTAATAGTATAACCTCTTCTGAATATAAATGCCGAGATAACCCATATGGTTATGATGAGGCTTGAGGAAAATAGAAAATAGTATTTTTGATCCCTTCATTAGTCTTAGCAACTACTCAAATCAGTAAAGTGAACATTTTAAAAAAGAATGTTATCATTATCAGGGTTCATGTTAAGTTTAACTATATAATTTTTCAAAAACCTGCAGAAATAACAGTGGCTTAAACAAGGTTGCAGATCACTGCTCTCTCACCTGAAAGTCCTGAGGTAGGTGATCTGCAACTAACGAGGGGATTCCACAGTGTTCACACCAGGGCTTCTGCTGTCTTGCTGCTCTGCTGTCTTCATGTGTTGTCTCATGGTCCAGGATGGTGGCTTGAGCTCCAGCTATCATTTCTGCATTCCAGTCAACAGGGAGGAAGGAGAATAGAAGGGGTCATACTATCTTTTATAAGTAAACTTCTAAGTGCCTTGCAGTGTTTTTCATTATATCTCATGGCTCAACCATCGGTCACGTGGATATGAGGCACATTGCTGTAGCATGGAGATTTGGGGTTTATTTCTAAAGAGGCACAGAGGAAATGACTGTTGGCATAAATTATCAGTCTTTACCATGAAAATTTTTCTTCATTAAAACCCCCAAGTTTTTAGGTTGCCAGACATGTTCTTATGTGGCCAGTTTCCACTAAACTTTTGGGGGGCTGCCCTAGATGTGCAGAATGCTCACACCCACCTTCAAATTACTTTGCAAGACCCAGAGAGAGACTCAGTGTGTACCTTGCAGACCTAAGTGTGTAGGTAATTCTGTGTGTGCTATTCCCTCTCTCCTCACATCTGCCCTATGAGTAGGGCAGATGGACAGTTGTTATTATAGATGTGATAAGAGAGGTTCAAGAGAGTTCAGGAGGTTAATCCAAGATCGAGCAGCATATTGGTGGAGGAAACTGGGATTCTGTCTCTAACCTTTGGCACCAAAACTGTGTGGTCTCTGACTTGTGGGAGGCGTGGGCCTAGGGGATTCTTGGCAGAGAACCTGGACAGTGCTGACCATCTTCATTACCATATTGTGGGAGTCACCGAGGGGGAGGCTCTCTTTCTCAGAGTTGGAAACAGGTAGCCGGGGGGAGAGGCCAGCATGCAGGGACCCTCCAGGAAGGCCTGTGGTTGGCACTGCCATATCTCTGAGGAAGTCCGTCAGCTGTGGACAGTGGGGTGGTGAGCTGTCCAGGCTGACGAAAGAGTGACCTGGAGTCCAGGGTAGACAAGTTTGAGGAGGCTGAAATTATAACTAGCTTCTAAGACTCAAATTTTTACAGATAACTGTCGCCAGATAAAGTAATCTGGATTTTCTATGCTTTTTTTTTTTTTTTAAATCATTAAGCATATTGGTTGTTTAACTCTTTTTTTTTTGCTTTCAAAGGGCTGCTCAGTTTTTACGGAAAATGGCGGACCCACAGTCCATCCAGGAATCACAAAATCTGTCCATGTTCCTGGCCAACCACAACAAAATCACGCAAGTAAGGCTCACACTCTTGCTGCTCTGGCTGATGGGACGCATTGCTGGGGCCTGGGGCCCTGAGAACAGTCCGTGGCATGGATCTCGCGCTCTGTATTTCAGTCTTTGCAGCAGCAGCTTGAAGTGATTTCTGGCTATGAAGAGCTCCTTGCTGATATCGTGAATCTGTGTGTGGATTACTACGAGAATAGGATGTACCTGACACCCAGTGAGAAACACATGCTTCTCAAAGTACGTGTGTGGGCATGGCCGCTTACATAACCGTGGTGAGAAGAGGCTGTGCTTTGACTATGATCCTTTTGCCAACCTTTTCTTATTCTCATGCTTGCCGTGTGTGTGTGTACAGTATCCTCTTTGTGCCCATGCACTACAGACTCTCAACACATTCCTATGAATGGGTCCCAGGCTTGACCCCAGTGCCAGTTGGGATCATATGCCACCCCCTGGAGAATGTGCTCGTAGGTGAGGAGGTCTGGGGTCGAGGGCTTCTCTCAGCATTAGCTTCTTATAGCAGAGGTTATATCAGGTTCTACTTGTTAAGTATATGATTCCTAGGAATTAAGAATACTGTGTCTCCATGATTATAGTAGACTTTTTGGTCAAGAACATGGCCATTCACCATATGGGAGGCTTTCTTTTCTTTTTTTTTAAGATTTTACCTATTTATTTGAATGAGAGAGAGGGAGAGCGAGAGAGATCATGAGCAGGGGGAAGGGGTAGCGGGAGAAGCAGACTCCCCACTGAGCCAGGACCTCGATGTGGGACTCAATCCCAGGACTCCGGGATCATGACCTGAGCCGAAGGCAGACGCTGAACCAACTGAACCACCCAGGCGCCCTGGGCAGGTTTTCAGTGACATTTCTGACTGGGAAGAGGAGAAGGCAGTTCTGCCATTGCATTTGCTCTACTTTCCACCTTTGGGGAGCATAGCCCTGAAGGACCTTGTGCTAGGTGTCCTGTCAGCCCAAAACCTTCCCTGTAAGAGTGGGCCCAGCCCCAAGAGCTCTTCCCGCAGGAGAGCACCGTGCAGGACGACACTGTCTAGTGGAGCACTCTGTGATGGTGGAAATAATCTGTCTGTGCCATCTGAGCAGGAGCCTCTGGCCATGAATGTTTATGAAAATCCACATTTAGTATCACATTTACTTGATGAGAGGTGGAGGTGGTATTTGTGCCTGGGGAGGACATTAAAATAGCCACAAGAAATGACACACATAGAAGAAAAACTTCATATGAAGAGATAGCTATTTACTTATAAGGAACTTTTAAAAGTGCTTTTTGAAAGAAGGGTGAACTATCATTTAAATTTTTGAATTGTAGCATTAGAAGTGCTTATGGATAACTTGCAGGTCTGAGCTTTTTGTGCCATTTTGTGATTTTCAGGTCATGGGGTTTGGTCTATACTTGATGGATGGGAGTGTCAGCAACATTTATAAACTTGATGCCAAGAAAAGAATAAATTTATCCAAAATCGATAAGTACTTCAAGGTGAGTTACACCTTTTTAGATAAGCCTTTTTATCAAGTGTATACAGTTTGAATTTTGGGAGGTAAACCTCTGTGACCCACATCTGGAAATGTGGGCATAGGCAGCGGGGATGGGGGACGTCACTGGTTTCCATCTGCAAAGGCGGCTACCCTCCCTCCTGTTCTGCATCAGTTTTGCCTGGGTCTGAACCTTTTGTAAAGGGAATCATGGCTGTGTGTACTCTTGCATCTGGCTGTTTTCACTCATTTGTTAGATTTCATCCCTGTGAGATCCCGCAGCTATAGATAGTCCTTAGGTTTTCATTGTGATGTCCATTGTATAATTATACCTCAACTTATTTATCTATTCTGTTGTGATGAACATTAGGTCATTTCTGAGTTTTGGCTGGTATGAACAATGCTGCTTTGATTTAGTGCACAGCTCTGCATGTTTCTGTTGAACATATGTGTATCCAGGGCTAGGATTAGGGGCCATCGGCATATACATTTAGGTACAGCCTGACGATTTCCCACACGGCTCTGCTGATTTGCAGAGCCACCAGCTGTGAGTGAGCCTTCCTGTTGTTCTACATCCTCCTCTTCCTCATCCACATCCTCACCGACACTTAGCACTGTCACTTTCTTAGCACTGTCACTTTCTGGGGGAAGAGCATCCTGAAGGGTGGTACATCATTGTGACATTTTTGGCTGGCATTACCTTGTGTTTTAGTTGATCTTTCCCTGATGACTTTTCACGCTGTCTTTTGTGTGTTCTCTTGTGAAGTGTCATTTCAAGCTTCTTGCCTTTTTCCCCCCTGTTGATTTATAGTTCTTTATGTATTCTGGGTACATGTTCTTTGTTGGATACATGTGTTCTAAAATACGTGCATTCTGGGGCGCCTGGGTGGCTCAGTTGTTAAGCGTCTGCCTTCGGCTCAGGTCATGATCCCAGGGTTCTGGGATTGAGTCACTCATTGGGCTCCCTGCTTAGCGGAGAGCCTGCTTCTCCCTCTCTCACTTCCCCTGCTTGTGTTCCTGCTCTCGCTGTGTCTCTGTCAAATAAATAAATAATCTTTAAAAAAATAAAATACATGCATTCTGCCCTATGTGGCTCTCCTTTTCACTTTCTTAAAGGTGTCATTAGGTGAACAAAAGTTCTTAATTTTATTGTAGTCTAGTATATCAATCTTTAATATCCACTTTTTTAAAGATTTATTTATTTTAGAGAGAGCACGTGAGAGCAGGAGGAGGAGCATAGAGAAAGGGAGACAAGCAGACTCCCTGCCGAGTGGGGAACCCAAGGTGGGGCTTGACCCCAGGACCCTAAGATCATGACCTGAGCCAAAATCAAGAGTCAGACATTTAACTGACTGAACCACCCAGACACCCCTTTAATATCCACTTTTAGAAATCTTTGTATAGGGCAGGCTTTTGAGAATTTACTTCTTACCTTCCAGAAGCAGCACCATTTCCTTTTCTATCTAGATCTATAGTCCTCCTCGGCCTGGTCTCTATGTATGATGTGAGGAAGGGGGGTTGACATTTTTAGATTTTTTCTTTTCCCCATTATGGGTATCCAGTTGACCTAGTCCATTTATTGCAAAGGCTATCTTTTCTCCCATCACTGTGCAGTGTTGCCTGGGTCCTAAAGCAGGTGTCTGTATGACTGTGACTCTGTCTTAAGTTCTCTGTCCTGCTCCACTGCTCTCCATTCATGCTCCAGGGCCATACTGTGTTAGTTGCTGTAGCTTTCCAGTAGAACAGATCTGCTTATCAGGAAGGCTTCAAGTTACGTTCTTCGAGATTGTCTTGGGTGTCATCCCTTTACTGTTCAAAATAAATTGGCTTGCTGATTTCCATATACACACACATATATACACACTACCCATAAACCATTTTTCTTGGAATATTGTTTGGATTCCATAAATCAATTCCATAGATCAATTTAGAGGTCTTGACCATATTTTGTTAGATATATCTTTTAGGGTTTTTTTGATGCTATTGCAAGTTATTTGAGAGAGAGAAAGAGTGAGCGAGAGAGAAGGGGCAGAGGGAGAAGCAGACTCCCCACTGAGCAGGGAGCCTGACTTGGGGCTTGATCCTGGGACTCTGGGATCATGACCTGAGCCGAAGGCAGCTGCTTAACTGACTGAGCCACCCAGGTACCCCAAATTGTTTCTCTTTAGATTTTCATTTTCTGTTTGTTACTAGTATGTAGAAATGCAAATTGATTTTTTGTGTGTGTGTGTGTATTTAGCAACAAGGAAGGTTAATTTTAATGTTTGAATTGGTTTTATGAATGTTGGTTCTTAAATTGTATTTTGTCCTTCTTAAAGTGAATATGTAAGTTCCTTACAGTTTTTTTTTTTTTTTTTTTAAAGATTTTATTTATTTATTTGACAGAGAGATAGTACAAGTAGGCAGAGAGACAGGCAGAGGGAGAGGGAGAAGCAGACTCCCCGCTGAGCAGGAAGCCCGATGTGGGACTCGATCCCAGGACTCTGGGATCATGACCTGAGCCGAAGGCAGTCGCCCAACCAACTGAGCCACCCAGGCGCCCTACAGTTTTTTTTTTTTCTAGTAAATGATTTACAGAGTTAGTTTTCAGCCCATAGTAATTACCAGCATTACTCATTCTTATGATTGTATTTGGTGACTAAACATACATAATGACCTTATTTTTTTTTGTTCTTTGAATATAGCAGCTCCAGGTGGTTCCACTGTTTGGGGACATGCAAATAGAACTGGCAAGATACATCAAGACCAGCGCCCACTATGAGGAAAATAAATCTCGGTAGGAGGAGAGTGAGCTGTCCAGTTGGAACATTCTGCAAGTGTTGTCATTGTGGTTTTATAACACTTATTTATCTAGAGAGAACACCTTTGACATTTTTAACCATCTGGAACCAAATGCCCCATATGGTAGGCCTTGTCACTACTTACATTTAAATTCATTAAAAAAAAGCTATTTTCTTGGTTAGAACATCCACATTTCAAATGTTCAGTAGAGGCTACTGTGTTGGACAGCACAGATACAGAGCTTTTCCGTCATCTCAGAGAGCTCTGTTGGATAGAACGGGGTGAGAATGTATGAGCTCAAACAAGTGGTGTGCTGGTAAATGCTTAACAACCAGCCCTGCTGGGCAGGGGGGTGTTTGCATTTATGTCACAGACATTATTAAAACTATCAGCTGAGGGCCAAATCTAGCCCAGGGCTGTTTTTGTAAGATCTCAGTGGCTTTGAATGGTTTTTATGTTTTTAAAGGCTTTTTTTTTTTCTTTTTTAAAAAAAGAAGAAGACAATGGCTATGTGACAGAGACAGTGTAGTCCCCAAATTCTGAAGTATTTACTTTCAGGCCACATGTGGTATCTGTCATATATTCTTCTTTGCTGTTGTCGTGGTTTTGTTTTTTAAACAATGAAAACGTAAGTACCATTTTGTATGGCTCTGGGGCCGTACAAACACAGGTTGTATTTGGCCTGTGCTGTAGTTTGCTGACCTCTGTGCTAGCTTATTTCTTAATAAATCTGCCATTGAACTTGATATGCCATCCAGTTAGGTGTTGAGTGTGAGGGAGCAGTGGTTGGAGCCCCAAAGCCCATGCTTTCTGCCCGAGAGCTCCAGCAGCTTTGTTAATAAACTTTTTCCACTAAATTGCCTGTTTGCTGCTGAAATGGTGTGTTGTGCACGTAGGTAGTTACTGCAGCACTCTCTAACTTCCAAGTAACGTCAGTTTTCAGTTCCCAGTAAGGATAACTTTTGTTTCTGAGTCTTTGGCGGACTTGTTTCCTACTGTAGCTTCTATTTTCATATGTGAGTGATAAAGATGTGTGTTAAGGGGCCCTTGTGAGGGTGATGCAGTGCCCTAAATCCAGCAACAGCTCTCAGCTTTTTTGAAAGTAGTTGGCTGATGAAGGAGAAATTACAATTCCTTTTCTAAAACAGATATGAGAAGGTAGCACGGTGACCGTGGCACCGAGGGATGGGGCTGGCCCGGCTGTTTCTTTGCTAAGAATTCATGTTCTCTCCAAGCCTCTGTGTGCTCGCCAGCATGCAGGACCAGTGGGCCATCCTGTGTGCCTGCTGTGTCCCCGGCCACCCCCCGTGGTGAAGCAGAAATCTTCTGCAGGCACCTCTTCAGGTAACACACATTTCCCCTTCCCTGCCAGATGGACGTGCACGTCGTCCAGCAGCAGCCCGCAGTATAACATCTGTGAGCAGATGATCCAGATCCGGGAGGACCATATGCGCTTCATCTCAGAGCTGGCTCGCTACAGCAACAGCGAGGTAGGTGGGCCTTCGGTGCCCGCCCCTGCCGGTACCTCAGGCCAGGTGTGCGGGAACCTTTGGCTGGATGGGAGGACATGTCCTAGGTGCCCAGAGGAGGGCCTGGAGTTGGGGGTAGGAGGAAGCACTGTCCCTCAGCTGTGTTCCCACTTGGCAGCCGGGTTTTCTGTGTCCTTGTTCGGGCTGGTCACACTCTCCCCACCTGCCAGGCACAGCTCCAGCCAGCCCGCCAGTGTGTGGGGTGGACAGGAGTGGGGAGGTCTGAGTGCAGAGAGCGGTGGGAATGTCATGTCTCACATGTGAGCAGGCAGGGCAGCGAGGTCAGGGATGTAGCGATGGTCCATGGTATGCGTGCTACACATAGTCTTAGAGGGACCTGCGGACTTGAGACCACATACACAGGTCTGGTCTTTGAGACTCTGGTCCCTCGGGGTTCTCAGGAGGATCATTAACATTTGGAAGGAACAACTCTGTGTGTTGGCCCCACGCATTGCAGGATGATGAGCTCCCCTGTCCTCCACCCAGCAAACACTAGCCATCGTGTAACCGGAATGACTGGAAGACAAGCCCAGATGGCTCAGAGCACATGCTAGCTCCAAGCAGACCCCTGATGGCCAGCTCCCCCAGGAGGAGGGCTGTCTCAGTGTCTCCCCAGCTGCCAGCACAGCCCACAGGGTAGAGACGGAGGCAGGGGCTGATATAGCTGTAAACCGAATTTCTGGGAAGCTCTCAGACGACATGTAGGGTTGATTTCTACCCTTAAAATAGGTGTACCTGACAGCATGTGTGGCTCCTGTCTGTTTTCCCTCTGATGTCTGCTGTAGTGCCTTTTAATAAGAAAAAAGAGATCTATCTTTGAATGCTCTGCTCAGCTTATTTTTAAACAGCTTTATGGAGATTTAATCCACATACCATACAATTCACCCATTTAAACTGTACAATTCAGAGGTTTTTGTTTATTCACTGAATTCTGTAACTACCACCACAGTCCATTATTGGAACATTTTCATTACCCCCAAAAGCAACTCCGTACCCATGTGCTTCTGATCCCTATATAGGTTAGAGGTTCCAACCACCCTCTCCTTTGGGTTTCCCATGTGTCTTATAGAGATAAGGGCTCTTTTTACACATGACTGTAATCCCATTATCACACCTAAAAAAAATCAAGTATTCCTAATGTCATAGTCATTGTTCAGTTTTCTCTGTTGACTCAAAGATGGTTTTATTTTTTCAAGTTGATTTGCCTCAGGATCCAAATGAGTTTTATACACTGTAGTTGGTTGGTATATCTCTTTGAAGATGTGTCCCTTCTCCATCTCTCTTGCTCCCTGTGGGGTCGTATGGCGTGACCTCTGTCCCCTGTGCTTCCTCTACGTGGATGATTAGATCTGAAGGCCTGATCAAACTCTGCTTCCATCCTCTCAGTACAGCTGGCCCTTCACTGCCGTGCTGCAGACTGCTAGAGTGTCTGGCCGTCTCTCTCCAGAGTGTAGACAGCCATTGTCCACTGCCAAATGTATGAGTTCATTAGGGCTGTGACATGATGGTCTTCTAGTCCTTTCACTCCTTCTCAACTCCTAACAGCTGAGCCTTGCTCTGCAGTGTGATTCCTTCAGGAGAGACAGGTCAGAGCTGGATTCCGTTGCTACGTGTATCAGTTTTTCAAATAATTGATCCTCTAGCATCATCTAAGGTGGCAAGCTTTTTGGAGTCCCGTTTTGAAGTTAATCTACTTCAGTTTCCATCTTTTTCCCCCTTTCAAGCTGAGAATCCTGGTTCTTAATGACTACAGCATATTTTGACTTGATGTCTTAGTATACACTTAGCAGTCTTAAAATAGCAATACTAACACTGCTAATAACAATATAATTATTAGAAACAATATAATTATATATTGTAATATATAACGTTACAGTATTATAATGACAATATAATTACTAAAAGTTGTTTTAAGATTTATTTTTTAAGTTAATTTTGCCCTTAAATTTTCTCCCTCCAGGGATAGAGATCAAATCATTGGGCTTGCTTTCTCTTTCTTTGCCCCTTCCCTTCCCCTCTCCCTTTCCCTTTCCCCTTCCCTCTTCCCTTCCCTCTTCCCTCTTCCCTTCCTTTAAATCATTGTTTTTCAGAGTCACTTGAAGTGGTTTGTTTTGTGTTGGTCTCAGCCTATAGTGATAGTGATGCCTGAAGGACTCCCCTATCTTCGGCAGCCCCGTAGACGTTTCCCTAAGTGGAGCCAATACTGTAGCTGCACATGGCCCTGTGGTTCTTATTATGCTTGCAAGATGTACCTCAGCAATAACCATCAGGGAATTTTGAGAAAAGAAGGATTATTACTTACACATTCTGGAAGGCACATGGCATGCCTGGAGCCACAAAGTGAAGTGACAGGTAGAGAAGGAGTGTGGATCTGAGACTCTGCCTTTATTGGGGCCCAGGGTGGGGTACCTAGGATTTCATGGGTTTACTCTTTATTGGCAAATTTCAAACATAAGAGCAGGAATTAGGGCATTAAAGTGGGGTCACACAAGTGATAAGTTACTAGGTCACCCAGAGCTTTCTAAGAGGGGAGCTTCATAAATGGAGCTGCCTGGCTCTTTATCTACTTGTATAGCTGGTACTGTGTTTTAGATGGATGTCCTTGAAATGGATGCCTCCATTTGGCATCCAGTGGCAATCAAAAGCTTAATGCCAGGCACTTACACTGTAATCAAAAAAGCTTGTCAGGTACCTGCACTACATTGTTCCTCTGTGCGGTCATGAACCCAATTCTGTACACACTTTAATTCATGCTTTCATCTTGCTTTTGAGTTTTAGGGATTGCTTGTGTCCCATAACTTAATTTTCTGTCATAATTCCATTACATGTTTATGTGGTTCCAAAGTCAGATGTACAAAAGGAGGTATATTCAGAGAAGTCTGCCTTCCTCCCCACCCTATGCCTTCCTGCCCTTTAGGTAACCATTCTTAAATATAAGTTTTCATTTTTTGATATAAGCAGATGCACATGATGTGCATGTTTTTCTTTATTAGCTAAGTAGACGCCTAACTGTGCACATGGTTCTGTTAACACCATGTCCTAGAGATGCCTCCAGCACCGTCTGCAGAGGTGTTCTTCTTTGAGAGCTGCAGAATGTCCACTGTCCGGGCTCTGCTGCGGTAAAGGGTCCTGTGCCCCCATCATTTCATCATTTTACAAATGCACCTTTCCTGTAGATTCCTAGTGGATTTGCTAGGTCCTGGGGAAATGCCTAACTGGTTTTTCTAGATAATGGGGTGACTTCTTGCTGTTCCTGTGGTGCTCTAGGTTGTCACAGGGTCGGGCCGCCAGGAGGCTCAGAAGACAGACGCTGAGTACCGGAAGCTGTTTGACCTGGCCCTGCAGGGCCTGCAGCTGCTGTCACAGTGGAGTGCTCATGTGATGGAAGTGGTAGGCACTCTGTACTTGCTTTTGTCCGCAAATGCCGACATCTGAAAGAACGTCTACCCCTGGTTGGTTAGAAGTGCTTTTCTTCCCAAAATCACCCAAGAAATTGACTAAATGATATTTTTTCTGCATTAACTTTGGTCTTTGGATCAAGAACAAATTGGCTTTTTATCTTTGATCCTAGAAATAAAAATCTCTATCACTATAAATGTTTCTTAGATGGCTCAAAGTACATTTCATTTATGTGTGTTACAAATAAAAAGGGCCTCATCTTTTAAAACATACATACCTTTATGATGATTTTTAATTCTCATTTTTAAAAAATGTTTGCTCTGTGGAGTTCCAGCCATCGGTTTCTTTTGTTTAGCATTAGTAAAATAGTTTCTGATGCCATATGAAGATTTGGATACCTGTAAGTCATAGAAGATTTTTCCTTTTGTTGCTTATTTTGACCAGATAAAAATTGTTAAGTTGGATGAGTACGTGATCATTTGAAAGGCTGATTTTTTTTTTTTTTTTTTTTTAATGAAGAAAATACCTAGTCTTAAGATATTCAACACAATAGATCCAGGACATTTTACCTTATGTATTTCTTAAACCTGAAGTCACATGGCCAGAATGTCTTGCAGTTTTATGGGGATGGACTTGGTGTGTGAGTGTATGTGTGAGCATGCATGCATGTGTGTGATTTTCAGATACAGCTAACATTAGAAGGCTGGCCTGTGGTCGCTTCGGGGATAGTCATGTCAGTATGACCAGAACGTAAGCATTTTGCATTCAGTGTGGATGTCTCCCCCTTTCTGACCACACCAGTATTCATGGAAACTTGTGCACCCAACGGACAAGTACTCCAACAAGGACTGCCCGGACAATGCTGAGGAGTATGAGCGTGCCACCCGCTACAACTACACCAGCGAGGAGAAGTTTGCCCTGGTGGAGGTGCGCTTTGCTTTCTTTTCCTCCACAGCTCTGGCCTCAGACTGCCTTCCCATTCAAAGCAAAGGCAAAAACTTGAGTAAAATTGAATGCACAGTTTCATGTTGTCGCTTCTAACTGAGCCAGCAACGTGGCCTGCCGAAGTTAGTTTTTAAAACACTTCTGCCTCTGCTCTATCTCACTTTTGTTGTGGATCAAGTGACCATGCATGTATGAGTGTGTTTTTCTCCCTGTTCTTTTTTTTTTTTTAAAGATTTTATTTATTTATTTGAGAGAGAGAATGAGAGAGAGAGAGCACATGAGAGGGGGGAGGGTCAGAGGGAGAAGCAGACTCCCTGCTGAGCAGGGAGCCCGATGCGGGACTCGATCCAGGGACTCCAGGATCATGACCTGAGCCGAAGGCAGTCGCTTAACTAGCTGAGCCACCCAGGCGCCCTCTCCCTGTTCTAATCCATTGGTCAATTGGTCTGTCCTTGTTCTCATGCCCCTCTTTTTTTTTTTTTTTATTCATTCGAGACACAGAGATACAGAGAAAGAGAGAGAACATGAGCAGGGGGAGAAGCAGAGGGAGGGGGAGAAGCAGGCTCCCCGCAGAGCAGGGAGCCCGATGCAGGGCTTGATGCGGGGCTCAATCCCAGGACCCTGGGATCGTGACCTGAGCCGAAGGCAGATGCTTAACCATCTGAGCTACCCAGGCGCCCCTCATGCCCCTCTGTCTTACTTACTGTAGCTGGTCTGTGTCTGGTAAAGCAAGCTCTCTGTCTTCAAGAGTTCCTTGGTTATTCTTGCTGTTTGTATTTTCATATCAATTTTAGAATCATTTTTTTCATATCTCACAGTGAAACCTGTTGAAATTTTTTATGGGGATATGAATAAACCTATAGGTCATTTTAGGGAGAATTGATAAATTTAGAATAGTAAGCCTTTTATGAACATGGTCTATCCCTCCATTTATTGAGATTCTCTTTAATTTCTCTTATAATCTGTAAAACTCTTACACATCTTATGTTAGCTTTATTTCTAGGTATTTGATACTAGATGATAGGTTTTAAATTTTTTCTAAATGTTTATCATTGATATTTAGAATTAAAATTATTTTTTGTATTTTTTCTTATATCTGCCAACCTGTCTAAACTCATTTGTTAATTGTAACAAATTATCCATTGGATTTTCTACCAATATAATAATCATCTGAAAATGATGGCAGTTTTATTTATCCCAACTTTCCATTTTTATTTATTTTTTTAATCACAATGGATGGAACCCCTACTTGTTAAATAGGCATCCTTGTCTCGTTCCTCATCTCAAAGGGAAAGCTTTCAACATTTCACCATATAATGTGTTTGCTGTAGGTTTCTTTTTTTTTTTTTTAATTTTATTTATTTATTTGAGAGAGAGACAGACCACAAGCAGGGGGAGGGGCAGAAGAGGGAGAGGGAGAAGTAGACTCCCCACTGAGCAGGGACAGCCTGATGCCGGACTCAATCCCAGGACCCTGGGACCATGACCTGAGCCAAAGGCAGACGTGTCACTGACTGAGCCATCCAGGCGCCCCTCCTGCAGGTTTCTTATAGCCAACCTTCATCAGTAAGGAACTTGCCTTCCATTCTTGTTTACTAAGAGATTTTATTATGAGTTGATATTAATTCTATTAAACACTTTGTATCCACTGAGGTACTTCTGTGACTTTTCTCTTTTATTCCATTAATGTGGTGAATTTACATTGATTGTGAGGGTTTTTTCCCCCCACTTTTTTTTTTTTTTTAAATCAGGTTTGATGTTAAGGTAGCCTTGCATTCCTGGTATAAACTCAACTCAGTCATGACAGATTATCCTCTTTATATATTGTTGGATATAGTTTGCTAGTATTTTGCTTAGGATTTTTATATCAAACTTAATGAGTGAGAGTGTCTTTGCTATCACTTTTTTAAATAAACCTTGTATTGTAAAATATTTTTAGGTTGACAGAAAAATTGCAAAGATGATACAGTGAGTTCCTATATACCCCACACCCATTTTTCTTTATTGTTAACATTTCACATTAGTATTGTTATAATTAATAAACCAGTATTGGTACATTTTATTAACTAAAGTCCATACTTCATTCAGATTTCATCAGTCTTTCCATTATGTCTTAGTTCTGATCTAAGATCCCATATTACATTAAGTTATCATATCTCCTTAGGCTCCTCTGGGTTGTGAGTTTTTCAGACTTCCTTGTGTTGGATGACCTTGACAGATTTCAGGAGCACTGGTCAGGTATTTTGTAGAATGTTTCTCAGTTGGTATTTATGTGACTTTTTTTCATAATTAGACTGGAGTTACAGGTTTGGGGAAGGAGGACCACAGAGGTGAAGCATCATTTCCATCACATCACGTCAAGGGTACATACTGTCAACAAACTCATCACGGTTGGTGTCGACCTTGCTCACCTGGCCAAGGAAGTATTGTCAGGTTTCTCTATTAGGAAGTTACCCTACACCTTCCCTTCACCCCTGCTTTATCCTTTTCATAGTGTACTTTAGAGAAGGAAGTCACTGCACACAGCCCACACCTGTGTAGTGAGTAACATTACCTTTTTTTTTTTTTTAAGATTTTATTTATTTATTTGACACAGAGAGAGAGACAGCGAGAGAGGGAACACAAGCAGGGAGAGTGGGAGGGGAGAAGCAGGCTTCCTGCCGAGCAGGGAGCACGATGCGGGGCTCGATCCCAGGACCCTGGGATCATGACCTGAGCCGAAGGCAGATGCTTAACAACTGAGCCACCCAGGCGCCCCAACATTACTTTTTTATAACCTTCCATTCTAGTTTTCTGGATGCCGGCTTCATAAAACAACTCAGGGGTCTCCCTTCTTTTTTGTATTGTCTGGAGTGGTTTGTGTAAGGTTCATGTTACTTCTTTCAGTGTTTGCTAGCATTTACTGGTGAAGCTTTCCCTTTGTGGGATGGTTTTTGAAACATTCAGTTTCTTTACCATGTACATTTTCTATTTCTATTTGTATCAGTTTTGTTAAGTTGTATTTTCAGGGATGGTAAGTTATATTTTCAGGGAATTTTCAAAGAATCTTTTAAAATTTTCTAATATTTGTCAAAGTTTTTCATAAATTCTTTTTTTTTTTACACAGTATACAATTCACCTGTTTGAAGTATAAAAATTCAGTGCTTTTTTTTAATATATATATATATAATCACAGAGTTGTACAATCACAATCAAATTTAGGACATTTTTGTTATGTCAAAAAGAAACTTCACACCCATTAGCAGTCACCCCCAATTCTCCCCTCCCTTCAGCCCTAGGCAGCCACCAATCTGCTTTGTGACTCTGTAGATTTGCTTATTCTGAACACCTCATATAAATGAAGTCATACAATATGTGGCTGATTGTGATTGGCTTCTTTCACTGAACATCATGTTTTCAAGGTTCATACATGTATCAGTATTTTATTCTTTCCATTGCTGAATCCCATCCCATTGTATGGATGTATCACATTTTATTTATTTTTTAGCTGATTTTTTAGTTTGGGTGTTTCTACCTTTTCACTATTACAAATAATGCTGCTATTAACTTTTGTGTACTAGTTTTTGTATGGATGCATGTTTTCATTTCTTTTCAGGATACATCTAGTAGTAGAATTGCTGGGTCATATGATAACGCTGTTTAACATTTTGAGAGACTACCAGATGGGCTTTCCCAAGTGACAGCACTATTTTACATTCCTACCAACAGTGTATGAGGCTTCTGCTTTCTCTGAATCCTTGTCAACACTTGTTATTTTCTGTCATTTGATTCTAGCCATCCTACTACATGTGAAATGTATCTCATTATGATTTTGATTTGCATTTTTGTAACAACTAATGATGCTGAGCGTATTTTCATTTGCTTCTTGGCAATTTATATATCTTTGGAGAAATGTTTATTCAGATTCTTTGTCCATTTTTTAATTGGATTATTTATCTTATTGAGTTCTTTATATATTCTAGATAAGAGTTCCTTAGCAGACATACGACTTATATTCTTCCATTCTATGATTGTCTTTTTACTTTCCTGAGGGGTCCTTTGAAGCATAAAGTCTTTAATTTTTATAAAGTTCAGTTTACCTATTTTTTTTCTTTTGCTGCTTGTGCTTTTCATATTATATCTAAGAAACCATTTCCCAACCCAAGTCATGAAGATTTACTCTTATGTTTTCTTCTAAGAATTCTATAGTTTTGCCTCTTAAATTTAAATGTGTGATACATTCTGAGTTAATTTTTTAGTATGGTGTGAGGTAGGGGTCATGTTAGAGATTCCTAAAACTGCTCTCAGGCTTGATTTGCTAGGACTCACAGGGCTGAGTAGCTGTTCTACTCAAGGTTATCATTTATTACAGTGAAAGGAGACAGATTTAGATCAGCAAAAGGCAGCTGGGTGAAGTCCAGGAGAAACCAGGTACGAACTTCTGGGTACCTCCTACTAGCGCACTTGTGCGGGATGTGCTTCTTTTTCCCAGCAGAGATGGGTGACAACATGTGGAAAGCGTTGCCAACTAGGGAAGCTTACCCAAGATCTTAGCGTCCAGGTTTGTTTGGGGGGTCAGTAGTGTCGGCATGCAACACACCTTCGTGATTGACCTTGGCTACTCAGGTTCCAGACTCCCAGTACAGACATAGGTGTTCACCATCATGACATTGTTGGCGTAGACCGTCTCGTCACGCTGGTACTGCAGTGGCCCAGAGCCTTGGGTGAACACAGACATTCTTTTCAGGCAGACTATTCCCAGGGCTCAAGGCTCAGTTCCTAGGAGTTGGCCACGGGCCAGTCCTGAAAACAGGCCTTTCCTGGGAATCTGGAGGGTTTGATCATCCCAGGCATCACCAGTTAACCCTTTCCTGCACAGGAGACCAATTTCATTGTTTTGCATGTGGGTACTGTTTGTTGAAAAGATAATATTTCTCTGTTGAATTGTTTTCACACACTTGTTGAAAATCAGTTAACTGTAAACATGAAGATTTATTTCTGAGCTCTGTTTCTATTCCATTGATCTGTATGTTTGTCCTGTGCTGATACAGTCACGTGATCTCTTAATATCTGTAAACTGTGTGATAATGCCCCCCCTTTTCATTCTTAATGCTCGTAGTTCGTGCCTTGTCTGTGTTTTTCTTGATTAGTCCTGCGGGAAAGTTGTCAAATCTGTTATTTATTTACTTATTTTTTTAAACAGCTTTATCTTTGTTGATCACCTTCTATGATTTGCTTGTTTTCTGTTTTGTTAATTTTTACTTGTCAGTATTTATTTCCCTCTAGTTTGGGGGGGCGTGTATTTTCCTATGCTTTTTACAGATTTATGATTGAATGTTAGATTATTATTGTCAGACTTTTTGTTTCCTGAGATTTTCCTCTAAAGCTCCAAATTTACTTTTTAGCGTAACTTTTCCTACATCCCATAAATTTGAATTTATAGTATTTTCATTTTCATTCAGGTTGATTTGAATTTGAATTCTGTTCGGTTTGAATTTGAATTGGGACATTTGCTTTTTTTTTCATAGAAATTTCCTTTTTCTTCCCCTCATTAGAGAACCATCCAACCAATTCCTAAAGCAGACAAATAGAATACACGAGTGTGCCTTGAGGGCATTATAGTGTCTGTGATGCTGTCACAGACATGAACTTTAAGCATTTTAGTGTATTTCCTTCCAGACCTTCTCATGCATATTAATTCAGCATGCTGTTACTGTTTAACAGATGGGATTTGGGCTATAACTTCTTTTTTCTTTTCCAGCTAATAACATATTCGCTTTCATGAATCTGTTTTAGTCTTTATCCTTTAAAGTCCTTCACAGGGAGTATGCCCTTATGCATTTGGGAGTGTTCTGAGTGAGTTACCAAACACCCCTGTTAGCTCATGCCAAGCCAAGCAAATCCATCCCTGTCCTCAAGGCGCTCATGGTCTAATGGAGTCAGACCCAGGCACAGGCACAGCTGCTGGATTAGAGCTGAGCTCACTGCTCTTGGGAAGAACTACAGGGCAGCAGCTTCAGAGCAAAAACATGGGAGGCCAGGGAGAGGTGCTGTGCACTAGAAAGAGGCAGCTTCCAGGTGCAACTTGGTGTCACCTAAGAAGGAGCCATCTCCTGTCACTGTCCACCACACTGAAAGTTGTGTGTCCCCCTGCAGGTGATCGCCATGATCAAAGGTCTGCAGGTGCTGATGGGCAGGATGGAGAGTGTGTTCAACCATGCCATCCGGCACACCGTCTATGCTGCACTGCAGGACTTTTCCCAGGTTACTCTCCGGGAGCCACTCAGGCAGGCCATCAAGAAGAAGAAGAACGTCATCCAGAGGTCAGCCTCAGTGTGATACCTCCCTGTGAGCTCAGAGTCCGAAGTTGTAGAATCAGCTTAGGTTTGAACAACTGTATAGTTAGATTTTCATAAATACGCTCAGTGCATCTATCTTCAACCTCCAGATGCCCTTCTGGTGAATTTCCTCTAAATGTAATGCGATGGGTCCAATTACTCACCTGAGCAATGTATAATAAATCGACTACAGAATGTCTGAGTATTGGGGACGCAGAGATAAGGGTGTGTTTATCTTGGGGCAGGAGAGTGTCTCAAAATCTTTTTGATGATTCTGATCACCAGGCTTGTGGGGACAGGAAGCCCAGCATCACATTTCCCATCTCAAAGTGTGTCGTCTTCAGTATCTTTGCTTCTGTTCCTTTTGGCTTGTCCTACAAATTGGTCAGAGACTAACACAGATATTGCAGAGATCCTGTAGCAATCTTGAGCAGTTTTCTCTTAATATTTAGCCTTTTAAAGTTGTCTTTCAGAGACATCTATGTAAAATGAAGTTTACTGGGGCTCACAAGTATATTGATTTCATTTTTTTGCTTATAAATTATAAATTGATGTGTTTGACACCTGGCTTGGTTTCACTTTTAGCATTAATAAAATGTGATACTGTGAGTCTTCCCATTTTGCTCACGTTTGCCATAATGGGAGGCTCACCACATGGGCAATGTGAAGTATAGTCTAAGAGTAACTCAGGTTTTAGCCAGAACTTTCCCCATGAGGTAATAGGATAGGCACATGGGTACATCTACCAAGTGGTTGCCTGTGGTGGGGGAGGGGAGTCTCCATATGGTGGAGCCCTGTTGGGGATGGGAACATGTTCCAAATGTGTCTGAGACATAGGCCCAGTCCCTACAGTTGTGTTGGTGACATGTTCCTGTTAGAAATCAGGAAATCAGCCAAGGGAGGTTGAGTTTCAGCTCCCTGGGTGGATATTTGTGGTCTGTCCCCTTCCGCCTTTTGCATGACTCAGTGTTCAGGAAATAAAACATCACTTCCAGGTTAATTGATGCAAACTGCAGCTAAGTCAGATCTTCTGGAGCTGGTAATGTCCCCCAGAAAATGATCTATTCAAAATTTCGCTTTGAACTGGTCCATTACCACGTCCCCCACTGCCCCCAAAGGAAATCACATGTGAGAGTTGGCTGTCCTGAGAGGTATGTGTTAGGTGAGGCGATGCTGTGATTTTTAAAAGTCCTGAGGGTGTCAGCACTCTGTGCCTCACTGATGACTTGGTGGGGCTGTTCAGTGTCCTGCAGGCCATCAGGAAGACCGTGTGCGACTGGGAGACTGGGCATGAGCCCTTCAATGACCCAGCCCTGCGGGGCGAGAAGGACCCCAAGAGCGGCTTCGACATCAAAGTACCCCGGCGTGCTGTAGGACCCTCCAGCACTCAGGTTCTCATCCTCCCTGTTCACCTGCTCCACCTGTTCCCCTGAGTGGGCTAACCCTGAGCTGAGGGTTGGTAAGCAAGGCCAGGAGTAAAATGACATAACCACTGTCTGCTCAAGATGATCAAATATTGCCTGTGCCTTTTCTGCTCCTCTGTTTCCTGCCCAAGTGAATCTGGAGCATTTTGCCAAGACATCCTTGTGATTCTCGGATTTGGTCATTTGCATGCAGAATTTAATTTGACTGCATCGACTCCATTGCAAAAATGTGGGTGAAAGTCTGTGTGTCTGTATTTACGCTGTGTTTCCTGGTGGGTGTTTAAATGTATGGTTATACTTTTTATGTTGGGACTAAAAATGATCGTTCCTGAAGATAAAACTTTTAGAAATTTAAGAATGTAGCTTTTTTGTGTCCCTGGTCTTAAGCCACCACTGCTGTTTTCTCTCCTGGCATGCTCAACCCTCTGCCCCCCAAAAGCAGCTTTCTTCTGACTCTCATACCTGATTTAATATGTCCTTCTGCTTTTCTCTTCCCATTTTGGGACTTAGTATTGTTTACTCATTGTTCTTCTCTTGGGGGCTTTTTATAATCTCTTCTGCCAGTCTTGCAGAGAACTACCAGCAAAGCACATTGTTGGCTCTCTGTGAAACTTCTCAAATATCTGGGAGGAAGGCATTTGGCCCATTTAAGGAGGACACTTGTCCTGGGTCTGTCCAATGTGCATGCACCCTCCCCACCCTCCATTCCCATGTGTGTCTCCCCACCCCATGATGTGTGTGTCCTGTGACTAACGGCTCTCTCCCACCTCTCCCCCCACATCTGTCCGTGTCTAGCTCTACCTGGTGCGCACCATGGCGGAGTCCTTGAGCTCTGCTGAGCTGCTGAGGCAGCTCAAGTCTTTGGGCATGGAAAGACTCTTGCATGTGGTAAACGCGTTTCTGAGGCAGTCCTACACCTATCCGCCTCTTTTAAACTTTGGTGGTAAGACATCATTTGTTTTTCTTGTTGATGTTTATGGCACGGAGGTGAACTGCTCCGCAACAGATTCTTTCTCCCAGGCAGCACCAACTTGGCTACTTAGATGGGTGCCCAGACCCACTTTGAGGAGCTGGTGTAGTGCTAGGCTTACCGCTCCAGCCTGGCTCTGGTCAGGGCATAGCGGAGTAGTCTTCCTCTTGTGGTTTATCTGAGTTTGGTGTAACTAATGTACCATGTATATTTTCTCCCCCACAAATGTTTCCTTGGATAATGCAGCTTTACATGGTGAGAACCATGCTAGAGTCCCTCATTGCAGACAAAAGTGGTTCCAAGAAAACCTTGAGAAGTAGCCTTGAGGGGCCCACCATATTGGACATAGAAAAATTTCATCGAGAGTCATTCTTCTACACTCACTTGATAAATTTCAGTGGTAAGAGATACTGCTGACCAGCGTCTGGCCCAGCATGTTCTAACACTGCTAACACCGTCTAGAATGCTTCTGCTGACCATCCCCTGCTGTGGTCCCCTCAAACACCCAGACGGTGACCTGTGTTGTAACCTTTGTGATATTCCCTCACCTGTCGCTTTAAATGCACGGACAGCCAGGGGCCCCCTCCATGTGCCGTGGACCTTAGGATGAGGGCCATGGGCCTGTGGCTGGCTGGCTCTATGACTTGAATGCAGTCTTTGTAACCCATATGAGGTCAGAAACACAGACAAATGTAATCTGTCATGTGGCTTGAGAACAAGATAGTGATAAGTATCAGAAACAGCCCCCACGAGCAGTGACGTGTGGAAGGTGGCAGTCACCTTGACCAGGGTGCTGGGTGGATACCCTTGTCATTGTGGAGTCCATGTTTACTTTGGTGCTGCAGCAGCTTGCTCAGAGCAGGAAGCCTCTATCTTGGCTGCAGGTGCTGCCGGTTTGGAGTAAATAGCAAGGCTTTTGTTTTTCACTTGTCAAATGATGGACACTTTTTTTTTCCATTTGTTTCTATTTTACATTAGATAAACTTGTACTGAATATGCATGTAATGCTGTATCTTTATCCTAAGTAAAATAAAATAACATGGTTTTTATTTTTCCTTTTAAAAAGGACATTTTTTCCCCCTCCCAATCCCTCAAAGAAGCTCATAGCGTTGACAAGGTTCCATTGGCGGGTGGTGGTGTCCATGCCAGACCAGCAGGGGAAAGATGCTGACTCTGCTCTTTTTGTGAGAGAGAACGTGCACGGTCTAGGGTGGCTTTGCTTGCAGCCACATCGTGGATGTCTCATCTCTAGTGTGAGGTGCCGTGTCACCCCCACCCCCCACCCCCCGCTCACGTCCACTCCCGCATGGCTCGGGGCTGAGATTGAAGAAGCCGGCACCTCGCACATGCCTCTCCTTGTCCTAGATTGTCCTGCTGAGTTTTTTCTGCTTGCAGAAGATTAACATGATATCATTTGAATCCTTCAAGAAACACTCCAGCAGTGCTGTGACCTTTCACAGTTGTGGTTCCGAGAGTTCTTTCTGGAACTGACAATGGGCAGGAGGATCCAGTTCCCTATCGAGATGTCCATGCCCTGGATCCTGACGGACCACATCCTGGAGACCAAGGAGGCGTCAATGATGGAGTGAGTACCCTGTGGCCGTGTCTTAGCTCTTTGTGATGACCAGGGTCCTTGGTGGCATTTGGGAGCTGGGAGATGGAGGAGGGGTTGGGCTGTTTTCAGCACTTCATTTGAAGTTGTCATACTTGGGGTAAGACTTCAGAGATTAATACAAGTAATGGGTTTCTTGGCTTTAGACTAAAATCAGGAACTCAGGCAGCAGAAGTCACTAAGTCCCACCGTGTCAGGTACTAGTGAGGCCCTGGGGGCTCAGCTAGGGTCAGCAAAAGGAGAGGTCGCCTAGCCTCTCATGTGGCACAGCCTCTGAACCAGATGAATTTGGGAGAGGAAGTATTAATTGAATAGCTTTCTTTTGAGGTCAGAGCTCAAGGCCAGGCTAGGGGGTGGGAGACTTTCAAAATAGGAGGTTCCTGCAGGTGAAGTAATAGGAAAGGGGTATGTCTTGTGAACAGACTGGGGACTGACCCAGCAGGTTCTTCGGCACACAGAGCAAATGTATCGCACCTTGTCTTTGCCTGTGCACATCAGTTCTTGTGTGGTGGTCAGGAGGATGGCCTTCCACTTTCTCTGGATGGCCGTAACCTCTGTTCTGCAGCACCAGAGAGGGGATGAGGAGCATGGAGATCTAATGCAGAGGCCTTGGCGCGCCTGTGTGTTGTGTCTTTGGAGTTGAGCTTGGCCCCATGGCTTACACAGCCTTCCTGCTGTGAGGTGGAAGCGGCCTTGTACCTCAGAGGGACCTTACCACTGGAGGAGACTGCTGGCTGCTGCCTTTTGTCCAAATACGGGGCTAGGGGAGAGGGGCTTTTGGCCATGCTGGACATGGTCGTGGTCAGCTGTGGGACCCAGGATCTTCATGTTTTTCTTATTAAGTCTGACAGTTCATTCTTAGAAATAAGAAAATAACTTGTTTTGTGGTTATAAAAAATACTGTATTCTGTGGTGGAAAACTTTGAAACATAAATAAGTGAGAAGATGCTGTTACAGGAAGCCTTTGTGGACCCGCCTGGGGCCCTGGGCATGGCCTTAGTAAGTATGTCCCATCCGTGGCATTGTCTGGCTTGGTCCATTAGGGCCCTCGGCAGGAACCCCATTTTGTGTCTGAAGTAAGAGATTGTTTTTCCTCATGTGAGAGGTCAACAATGAATGTTCAGGGGCGCCTGGGTGGCTCAGTCGTTGGGCATCTGCCTTCGGCTTGGGTCATGATCTCAGGGTCCTGGGATCGAGCCCCGCATCGGGCTCCCTGCTCGGCGGGAAGCCTGCTTCTCCCTCTCCCACGCCCCCTGCTGGGGTTCCCTCTCTCGCTGTGTCTCTCTCTGTCAAATAAATAAATAAAATCTTAAAAAACAAAACAAAACAATGAATGTTAAATTTCACCTGGAGTGTGGGATGTGAGAGCCAAGAAGCCCTGTGGGGAAGGCTGGGCTGACCGTTTGCCCCCTCTGCAGGTACGTCCTGTACTCCCTGGACCTGTACAATGACAGCGCACACTATGCCCTCACCAGGTTCAACAAGCAGTTTCTCTACGATGAAATTGAGGCAGAGGTGAGGGCCTAGGCACCTTTAACAAACTTTAATTTCCTTTTTCTCTGAGTATTAGAGGAAGCAAATTTTCTTTATAATACAAGGAGGTTTAAACAATAGAATGAAGCTTTGAAATAAACATTTTGGAGTGAACCCTTCTATCTGCATCTACACATGTGATGATTGGGGTCTTACAACATTAAGATTTGACTGCGTGTCATAAGCACCTCTGTATCCTCACCTGTCTTCTGTTATGAACACAATTTAAACCAACCCCTATTTTATTTCTTTCGTTTTAGCTTTTTTATTTTTGCGTATTGGAAGTGATGCTTTGATGAACTTCCTTGCACCTAATTTTTTAGCTGCGTTTGATTATTTTTTGAGGACAGATTCCTACAAGTGGAACTATTAAATCTGTGTACATGCAGCTAAGGAGATAAATCTTATTTTGTAGCTTAAGATTTAAGAGCATTTAACCTCAACAAATTGCATTGTGCATCTAGATGTTTTTCCTCCTCCCAGAGACACTAGAAAGTGCTTCTTCAGGGAGATATCATAGGCTCCTGGGCCATGTAGGGTAGGCATGTGGCAGAGACTGCAGGTCCTGGGGTGGTTCCCCTTTGAGCACATAGTGTCCTTATCAGAGTTCTGGGTGGGGAGGCTAACCCCATTTGCAAGGGAAGATACAGTTTTGGGGCTGGAGTCACAAGGCTGTATCCATCCTGTGTCTCCTGCCCGACCTCAGTGCCCAGAGCAGCCGGCCATGTTCCAGGGGAGGCCACATGCGGCCCCTAGGACACACAGCCCCGTGGCAGGAGCAGAACCCAAATGCAGTGCATATTAACCACTGGGAACACATGTTGAAGAGAGACTTTTTCATATTCCTTTGCCTTTAAGAGACAGGGAGCATTTTTCTCCATCAGTAAGAGAGGTTCTGATAGAATTTTCAGTGGCTGTGTAGTAGTCACTCCTGGCCACACCAGGATATATTTAATCTGTTGTTTTTGGACAATGAGGTTGTTTCTTGTTTCTCTTTTCTAATAAGAGAGCCTTTGTTAGTTGCCTTGACAAAAGATTTTCTTTTAACTTTATATTCCCAGAACGTATTCATTTTATAACTGGAAGTTTGAACATTTTGACCACTTTCACCCATTTTGCCCATCCCTACCTACCCCTGCCTCTGGAACCACCAGTCTGTTCTCTATGCATTTGTTTTGTTGTTGTTGTTGTTTTTAAGATTCCACATATAAGTGAGATTGTACAGTATTTGTCTTTGACTTATTTCAGTGAGCATAATGCCCTCAGGGTCCATCCATGTAGTTGCAAATGGCAGGATTTCCTTTTTTATGACTGAATGATATTCGTGTGTGTGTGTCACAGTTCTGTATATGTTTATCCATCAGTGGACGCTTAGGTTGCTTCCATGTCTTGGCTCTTGTAAATAATGCTCCAGTAAACATGGGGATGCATATATTTTTTCAAGTTAGTATTTTCAGTTTTTTTGGTTAAATACCTAGAAATGGAATTTGGTGGATCAAAATGTTTTTTTTTTTTTTAATTGTCTTATTTGATCTTTAGGAAATAAAAATCTAATATATGCTTTCTTTTTCTTCAGGTGAATCTATGCTTTGACCAATTTGTTTATAAGCTGGCAGACCAGATATTTGCATATTATAAAGTTATGGCAGGAAGGTGAGTATATGGTTTATGATTGGGACATGAAATCTTGGTTAACTTGATCTCACATTTCCATTAAAATTCACAGAATATGAGAAATGTCTTCTCTTCTTCCATACTAGTTTGCTTCTTGATAAACGTTTACGATCAGAATGCAAGAATCAGGGGGCAACGATTCATCTCCCGCCATCTAACCGCTATGAGACACTGCTTAAGCAGAGGCATGTGCAGGTGAGTCAGACCTCTCCAGGGCATGGTGAGGCAGGGAGCTGGCATTGGAATGGTGAGGTTTTCTTAGAGTTCACTGGGTTTTAATAGGTGTCAGTATGTTCTGTGACTGTGGCCACATCCTTATAAGGTGTTGAAATTTTTTTTTTTAAAGATTTTATTTATTTATTCATCAGAGAGAGAGACAATGAGAGAGGGAACACAAGCAGGGGGAGTGGAGAGGGAGAAGCAGGCTTCCTGTGGAGCAGGGAGCCCGATGTGGGGCTCAATCCCAGGACCCTGGGATCATGACCTGAGCAGAAGGCAGACGCTTAACAACTGAGCCACCCAGGCGCCCCGAAGTGTTGATATTTTAAAAACAATTTCTTGTGGATACCCTGAAACCCAAGGGAAGACTTGCAGCACTCTGCACCCCGCCCTGCTCTGGCTCCCAGGGGAAGGCATGGCCCCAGAGAGCTTGGGTCCTCTCCAAGAGCCCCAAAGTTAGAACTTTTTAAAAGAATGAAGGTGAGAAACATTTGTCAGCTGAGTGTTAAAGAGGAGCTTTTTCTTGGCCAGCACAAAGAATAAAAAGTACAGTGCTTATTTTTTGTTTCCTTACAAACTATATATATGTCATAAATTAGGAAAATACAGAAAACTATAAGGAAAATTCCATTTAATTCTCAGATAATCACCATTCATATTTTGAGACATTTCCACCAGGATTTTGTCCATATTTTTGTTACTGAAATGATATTGATGGACACGTATATTGTTAGGACTGAAATAGGGAATAATTTTCTCTTACTCATTGTTGTAACACTGTGGAGGTTAGGCATGCACAGCCTGCTCTGTGGTGGCAGATGGTCCTGAACAGCTTTATGAGGGGCGTCCTCAGTGACAAACCCAGATTCTCCAGGGTGTTTGGTGAAACTTGGGGTTTCTGTCCATGACATAAGTATAAGTTCAATGCAAAGGATGATAATATGAAAGTCCTTTATGGTTTTGACTTGTAGAAATTTCCACTCCAGGAAAGTAGGGTATTTGATCATGACATCTATATATATTATTTGATCTAAAATGTTTACATTTTGTATATTATTTGTTTGCCTCATCTTTTGGAATTGGATTCTGGGAGAATATATATATTCTCTATATATATATATATAAATTTTTTTTTTTTTAAGATTTTATTTATTTGAGAGAGAGAGAGAGAACACGAGCCAGGGGAGGGGCAGAGAAGCAGACTCCCCACTGAGCAGGGAGCCCAACATGGGACTCGATCCCAGGACTCTGGGATCATGACCTGAGCCGAAGGCAGACGCTTAACCGACTGAGCCACCCAGGCGCCCTTGTTTGTTTTTTATTGTTCATTCTTTTTTCCTTTCTCCATCTTCCAGCTCCTAGGCAGATCCATAGACCTTAATCGCCTGATTACTCAGCGTGTCTCAGCAGCCATGTATAAGTCTCTGGAACTGGCTATTGGACGATTTGAAAGTGAAGACCTGACATCAGTAGTTGTAAGTGTAAGAACCTTTTGTCAGGTTCAGCAGATTTGTGGAAAACTGATTACAAGGATTGGAGCTAATTTTAATTTTATCCTTACTGATAAATTGAACCAGTAGTAGGTTCAGTTTTTGCATAGGAATCAAAAGGTATGCACTGATCAAGCATGGCCTATCCTATCGTTTTTTTAGTGTCTGCTCTTAGTAGTCACAATTCTAAATTGGCTTCAAAGAAGTAATCCTAACCTTGAATAAGTTACACCTAACTATGGCAAGAGAATAAAAGAAGGAAAATTTTAAAAATCAAAAAGAACACAGAAAAAGTATTTGAAAAAAATGATACAGAAGATAGACAATGAAGATCTAACAAACATAGAGCGAACATACATATCATAGAGAAAAACATAGGGAACATACAAATATCATAGAGAAAAACCAAAGCAACAGGGTGGAACAAATATTAAAAGTTGTATTTCAAGAAAACATTGATAGAATTTAAGACATGCTTTTATGAACAATAGTCAAACTACGGAGAGAGCCCAAATGTCCATTGACTGATGAATGGATAAAGAAGATGTGGTCTGAATTCACAATGGAATATTACTCAGCCATCAAAAAAATATGAAATCTTGTCATTTGCAGTGATGTGGATGGAGCTATAGTATATTATACTAAGTGAAATAAGTCAGAGAAAGACAAATGCCATATGATCTCACTCATACGTGGAATTTAAGGCAGAAAATAGATGAACATATAGGAAGGGGGAAAAGAAAAAAAGGAGAGATGGAAACAAACCATGAGAGACTCAACGATAGAGAACAAACTGAGGGTTAATGGAGGGACGTGGGTGGGCGATGGGCTAGATGGGTGATGGGCGTTAAGGAGGGTACTTGTTAGGATGAGTACTGGTGTTGTATGCAGGTGATGAATCACTGAATTCTACTCCAGAAACCAATATTGCACCATATGTTAACCACCTAAAATTTATTTTTAAATTTTTTTTTTTTAAAGATTTTATTTATTTATTTGACAAAGAGAAAGATGGTGAGAGAGGGAACACAAGCAGGGGGAGTGGGAGAGGGAGAAGTGGGCTTCCCGCCGATCAGAGAGCCCGATGCAGGGCTCGATCCCAGGACCCTGGGATCATGACCTGAGCTGAAGGCAGATGCTTAACGACTGAGCCACCCAGGTGCCCCAACCACCTAAAATTTAAGTGAAAAGAATTTATATATTAAAAAAATTAAGACATGCTATAAAATATATATTAAAAGCCTATGGTGTCTGCCTGGGAAAACTGACCCGAAGTAGCCAATACCAAGGAATAGTGCAGTAAATGTATTAGACTTTAAAGGAAAAGAAAAAATCCTCTGGATATCTGAGCAGAATGATCGGAGAAAGAAAATTTGTCCTCAGAGCTTTGCCCATAGCAATTCATGCCAGAAGCCAAGGAAAGGAAGTATGAATTAAGGATTTTGTGCCAAGCCAAATAGATCTTCCAAGAGTGAAGTCTGCAGACAAATGGTAGTGAAGATGTAAGAACTCAGGGAAGATTGTTCATTCCTAGAGATGCAGCTTTGGGTAGAACAAGAGAAGCCTCAGTGAGCGGTGGGCATGAACAACTCAGGTTTGTGCATCTCCACATAGGATGAGCAGTGCTCCTCATATTCTTCCACAGAATTGTATTATTGACATGGATATCTTACATTCTTTGTCTTCATACTTGATTTTTTAAATCTGGTGTGTAACTCACATGCACAGTGCACCTCAGTTTGGACCAGCCACATTCTCATTGCCTTATGTGGCCACTGGATGCTGCAGTAGATAGCATAGACCTAGGCATCTTTATGAGCAAACTCTGAAAGCTTGGAAGGCCATCTGCTGACTGCTACATAGCTGTGCTTTTGAATAATGCCAGGCACGTTAGGCTGACTCAGGCTAATGCCTGAGGACCCAGTACTCCAGCAAGGGTGGGGTGGGCTGGGCCCCGTGGGTGGTTGGAGGCCAGTGGGGGGTCAATGCGGAGGTGACCTCATTGGAGAAAGAATGATGGCCCTGTGGGGGTGACCGCAGTAAGGAGGGCTATTTCAAAGCAGTGGAGAGGACATAATGAATTTAGGTGTAAGAAGCAAGCTCCTGTGGCCTCCTAGACCCCCACTGTGTGTATTCTTGGCCTAGCACACCAGCCTCACCTCTGTGTGTCCTGCTGCCTTCTCCCCACTCTGCCCTGCCCCCAACCATGGCACTGCCCATGTGGGGAATCAAGGCCACTGTGCTGGGCCCATTGCTGTCCTCACACCCCTGTCTTTGTGGTCCTGTAGGAGTTGGATGGCCTTTTGGAAATCAACCGCATGACCCACAAGCTGCTAAGCAGGTACCTGACACTGGACAGCTTTGATGCCATGTTCCGGGAGGCCAACCACAATGTGTCAGCGCCCTATGGGAGAATCACCCTCCATGTCTTCTGGGAACTCAACTATGACTTCCTGCCCAACTACTGCTACAATGGCTCCACCAACCGGTGAGTGTGCCCCCTCATGGATGGTTCTGGATGCCCTTGCCAAAGGGTTCTTGAATGGGATGATCTCAGGGTCTCCACCTTGTCCACTAGGTTGCTGACTCCTCCCCTGTTCCCTATCATTTCTCATGTCCAGGTATTCAGGCCCTCCCAGTCTCCTCTTTTTGCAAGTGTAGCCCTAGACCAGCCCCTGGGCATGTCTTACAGCTTTGCATGTGGAAACTGCACAGCAGGCTGGGGTTCCTGTCTGGGGCACTTGCTTGTAGCTCAGAGCTTGAGCTCATGGTGCATGTGGACACCAGCTACAGGGTCTGTATCACATACACAGTTGTAAGTCTGCCTGATGTTGGGATGTAGTCACTGACTCTACTTTTCATCCATTCTGGGATGTTGGGGTGTATAAAGATCCGTCAGTTAGCCACCTTCTAACCCACCTACCCTTTGCTACTATGTTGAATAGCACAGAGTGCCAGTTAGCTGAGTGGCATGGTTGACAGCAGCAGTTCCATGTGGTTCAGCCTCATGGTATGGCCCAAATCCTGGGACAGGCCTGCCTTGGCCTCTGCCCTGGGCAGCCACCTGTCTGAGGTTTGTCCCATGTGCCCTTAGCTCAGCTCCTGCTCCCTGTGAGCACATGCCAGGGACATGTGTGTATGTGTGTGTGTGTGTGTGTGTACGTGTGTGTGTGCTTGTGTGTGTTATGAGCACTTTTTAAAAATCATTATCTTTGGCTTTCCCGCTGGATCTGAGCATCCCATCGTGTATTGGCTGAATTGTTACTGACTTTCAGGCCCAGAGTTTTGTGTCTCAAGGGGGTGATGAACTCTAGAACTGAGGATAGAAGGGAGGCCCTCCTGTAGTCTGACCAGGCTTGCCGTTATCTGTTTAGGACCCCAAGGTTAGATTTCCTTGTGGGGAGGCAGGCCTGTTCCCAGGTGCATGGGGCTATGCCATCAGACTGGCCCCGGGTGGCTGACGCCTGTCCCCAGCAGTGATGGAGACGTGGCCATGGCTTCCAGAGCCACGGGTGGAGGAGCCCCAGTCAGCCTCCTCCGGTGAAGGGGCTTCTGGGCCTGGCTGGGCACAGTCCACCAGAACCAGACTTTACAGAATGTTCATCCCTGTTTAATTCTTTTAAGATGCCCAGTTTCCTGAAGTAGATATTTTCCAAGTTGTTACAGAGTCTGAATTAACTGAAAAAATATTTTTTTACTTATTATAATAATGCATCATGATTATAGAAAAACTAGAAATCATATATACAGATATGAGGAGGAAAATAATTAAGTCCCTAGAGATTTGTCTCATCAAAAAATGGGTCTTTCTTCTGCAGTTTTTGCCATCCAGTCAGATATACATGTATATTTTTTTATTTTGCCAAAATGGGTGTTATTAGGAATAGTGTTATATACATATTCTTATTCCAAGTGATATAGAACAAGAAGGGTCATTCTGTGTTAGGGTATAAATATGCTTTTCTGCCTCTGAAGAAAAGTCATGGCTGATGCTTGCAGGACCAAAGAGTTGTTTTGGTTGGTCCATTTGCAACCTTTGGAATTAATTTGTTACCTTTCCTTAAATCGTTTTTGCCTTGTCTGGGGTCTCCAAGGGTGACGTACAACAGAACCCCGCTATCAGTGGGCTGAAAAAAGGTGTTACGGTGAGGTCGGAATTGGGCAACACAGGGAGTTGTGATTTTTTTTTTTTGTACTGTTTTACGTTATAATTTTTTTAATTATCTAGCATTTTGTCGCCCTTTAAGGGATTTCCCAGAGATCTTGCAAAAGGAATAATTAAAGGTGTTCCCGGAGCCTCCTTTATGCCTGCGGCACTTGTGTGTAGAGGAACTCTGGAGTCCATGTAGCACCCACGTGCCCTGGTCTTGGTGATGGTTCGGTGGGCCAACCCCTCAGAAGTGACGTGAGCTACAGAGGAGGGTCAGCATTACATGATGACGAAATGTCAGCATTTGCCATAAACTCTTGTGTTGAATTGCTGTGTTTTCTGAAAGACTTCAGACATCCGAACAAATGTTGGGTGAGGAGTATGGAGTTAGGGAAATGGACCAGATTCTGAGTCCATGCCAGCCAAGGGGGCCCATGTGGGTTCCCTGTTTGGGGCTGATGACAGAGAACACCCCACCATCCAAGGCTGCCTGGCCTTGGATGCAGGCGGCAGGAGTCTGGTTGTCAAAGATGAAGTTGGCAGGGCTCAGGTCAGGACGTTGGTGCTGTGTAACCCAGTGACCTGCCGAAAGTTAGAAAACCTTCAGGCATGTGCCTTTTATAGGACCCTGGTGGAACTATCTATATGAGGAACATTGAGGCATCCAATATATAACTGAGGAGAGCTGCCAAATGGTACCTTAGCCCCAATTTCCTGAGAACACACAACACAGTGTCGAATGCAAATGACAGCAAGCAGAAGGGACAGCACTGGGTGCCTTCGTCTGTTGTGGCATATTTCTCCCATTGGCCCAGGAGGTGCTGTGAACATCCCTGTTTGCAGAGTGAGCACACAGCCCACGGAGGCTGGGAGTGGGCCCCACCTGTGTTGCAAGAGGCTGTTCTGCCCACCAAGGCTCCTGGAGAACTGACCTGGAACCCTGAGAAGACAGACAAAACTGTGCCACCCAGAATTTTAATTCCATACTTGAGGGTTTTCTAAGAGCTGCTTGAGGGAAACCAGAACTTCATTTGTTGCTTGACATATCTACTCATTTTGCTGCTTATTTTTGATTCGGGATTTTGCCTGGTGGCTCTGGGAAGTGGTTTAGGGTGGCCTGTGACTTAAATTTAATGTGTACAGCTAATCATTGCATGAAAATGCTGTAGCTCTGGAAACAGGCCAACAACTGGGGTCAGAGTTAAGCCTCAGAGGGAGGGAAGGCCACGCGGGAGCAGTGCGTCCTCGGTGCAGCGTACATGAAGCAAAGGGCACTACTTTGTCCCGGCACTGGTGATGTTAACTTCTGCCCCTTTGTTAGGATGGTGGCTACCAGGTTTCTCTACTGTTAGCAGTTAGTGTTATGGTGGCTGAACAATGATGATTCTCAGACTTCATCATTCCATGGATACATAGTAGTTGGCCTTCTGTTGTATGGGTTAACATTTATTTATTTGTTTAGTATAAGTAAGGACTCGGGGATTCTAACTCAGTATTAAAATCTGTTACTGTCATAATTTGGGTTTTGTGGCTCAAGGTGGTTCCATTTTGGCCGGCGGGAGCCCCTTCTACCTGATTTCTGTGTCCTCTTGGCTGTCCCCATCATTTTGAAGCACTTCCTGCACCTCAAGAAGTTCCAGGTTCATCTTGTACTTCTCGGGCTCTATCCTTGCAACTTGTCGTTTCCACAGGATTCCTTTTACTGGAGAATATTTTAGAACTGGGCTTAATATTTAAAAAGTAGGGGCGCCTGGGTGGCTCAGTCGTTGGGCGTCTGCCTTCGGCTCGGGTCATGGTCTCAGGGTCCTGGGATCGAGCCCCGCATCGGGCTCCCTGCTCGGCGGGAAGCCTGCTTCTCCCTCTCCCACTCCCCCTGCTTGTGTTCCCTCTCTCACTGTGTCTCTCTCTGTCAAATAAATAAATAAAATCTTTAAAAAAAAAGAATATTTAAAAAGTAAGTCTGGGTGTTAGATATGCTCATTGTTACTGGGATGTCATTGTTTCTAGACCCTTTTGATGTTCAGAGCTAAGAAGTACCTGACTGTGTACTGTATTAGGTTCCTCTAACAAATTATCACTAACCATGGGGCTTCAAACAACAAAAATTTCTTTTCTCACAGTTCTGGAGGCTAGATGTCCAAAATCAGGTTGTCAGCAGGGCTGTGCTGGTTCCTCTAAGCCTCTGGGTAGAATCTTCTCTTGCCTCTTCCCAGCTTCTGGTGGTGGCCAGTGATTCTTGGCCTTCCTCAGTGTGCAGCTGTATCGTTCCGATCTCTGCCTCTCCTCTCTAGACATGAGTGTCTCTCCTCTTAGAAGGACATGAGTCATATTGACTCATTAAGGGCCCGCTCTAGTTCAGTATGACCTCATCTTAACTAATTACATCTGCAGTGGCCCTGTTTCTGAATAGGATCATGTTCTGAGGTACTGGTAATTAAGACTTCAAATTATCTTTCTGGGGATACAAACCCATAAAGCTTGCGTATGCACGGCTTCTCTGTAGTTGTCTACATTTTCTGTCCATGAATTCATACAGGTATCTTCGGTTCCAGTTCAGCACTGGGGGGTCTTATTCTTATTTTATCCCTCCCTTTCCATTTTTGTAACTCCCTTCTACACTGAGAATCCTGTTTCATTATTTTTGGTATATTTACTTACTCAGTTCTAGAAAATGCAGAAAATAGTTTCAAAATTACTAATCCTTCCTCCCATGAAACACAAGCCTACTAACTGGAATTCAATATTTGTTTCCACTGTTTTTGTCTTTACATTGAGAATATATGTGTACATGTATATATATATGGTATTTAAAAGTTGTTTGGGATAATGGAGTAACAATTAGACAACATTTATGAAAGCACTATTTTCAGACATAATGTTTCCCCGAGGGAAAGGACACCGGGGAGGTGAGCCCTTTGACTTCCCTGCTGTCTGCCTGGAAGCACTTTCTGGGCCTCAGTGCGGAGGGGGGGCATCCCAAGTACAGCCTGGAAGTCTTGTTTGGTGGAAACCGAGGAAGCTGACACAGTTGGAATTGGCAGGGCAGATTTGCAGTATGGAAGAGGGAGCTACATCGTGAAATAGCTCCTGAGACCGACTTAGGGGCCCTTTAGTTTTGCTTGAATATTAAACTGTGTGTGCATCGGGTGGAACTCCGTAAGGATAGACAAAGGGAGCTGTGAGCCAAATAATTCCCAGAGCTGGCACAGAGCTCGGAGCCATTGGAGGCCCTGCCAGCAAGAATGGGAAAGCTCACTTGAATACCCACACATTCGATAGAATTACCAGAGGACCTGCCTTAGTACTAGCCCTCAGGTGCTGACTACCGTGCTTCCCTAATTATGAAAGGTTCCAGCTGACTTGAAAGCAGTTTAACAGCCCGCCCAGAATAACTCAGCACTTTAAAGGATGACAACAAAATCCAGACATTTGATGCTACGGGCCACTGACCTCCCCTCAGATGTGCATGTTCATTTCATGCACTGGTGGTATTTTCCCAATTACATCCCTTCTTATTTATTAAAGTGTAATATGTGTCATTCAAGTTCTTCGAATTTAATAATTAGAAAATCCATATAGTTTTCTTAATGATGCTTCTTTATAAAAGTTTTATATTTTAGGGGCACCTGGGTGGCTCAGTCGGTTTAGCGTCTGCCTTCCGCTTAGGTCATGATTCCACAGTTCTGGGATCAAGCCCCACATCGGGCTCCTGGCTCAGCAGGGAGACTGCTTCTCCCTCTCCTTCTGCCCTCCTCCCTGCTTGTGCTCTCTCTGTCTCTGTAAAATGAATAAATAAAATCTTTTTTAAAAGTTTCATATGTTTAGATGAATGCTTCTGATTTGAAAGCATTAGTCAAGTTTGACATGTTTGCTTTAAAAAAGCCAAGCATTTGATTTTCAGTGTCTCCTAACCCATTATCAAGCCAGTCTTGTGGCTCTATGAGTGTGGCTATAAGCACTCAGGTTGCTCATTCTTCCCATTAGCTTGTAACTAGTGATGTAACTGGACATGACTGCCTGTATCTGCCTTCCCACTCCTGTGCCTCAGGTCACTGCTGCGGCCAGAGGCCCAGCAAGGCCTGAGTGCTTGGTTGTTACCACTTGTCAAAGGACTGAATTAGTCATGAAATGGTCCTGGTGCCAATAAACCAGACTATCTCCCAGAGTTTGGAGATTGCTTACATGCTGGAAGGACCCGGGTGTTCTCACTCTGTTGATGAACTCTGGATACATGTATTATACTTGGGAGCATTTATATCTCATGGTATTTGATTTCTTAGAATTTTCCTATGTGATGATTAGATCAGTTAACTGGAAGGAAGATGTAACTGATGGGTAATGGAAAAGTTCTGAATTTTAAAGAACTACCATTAAATTTGTTTTCTTTTTTCTTTTTATCCTTTTTTGTTTAGATTTGTTCGGACAGTATTACCATTTTCTCAAGAATTTCAAAGAGATAAACAGCCTAATGCACAACCCCAGTATTTGCATGGATCAAAGGTAGGCTCTTTTGTGTTTGTGTTGTGACTTTTTAAATTTATAATGAAGCATATTTTCAAGTTTAGTTTAAATCAGGTGAGTGGCAGTGATTTAAATGTATCATGCCATGTGTGAAATGTTATTGTTTTCTTCCATTAGCACCTTTCTGAAAAGGAACGTAGTGTTGGGACAGCCCTCTGGCCATGTGTTGGGTGTCAGGCTAGGCCTGGCCTCATTCCTGGCCCTAAAATAAGTGAGATTGTCAGCAGAGTTAAAGGTTTAAAAATATCAAACAAGGAAAGTGTGTGGAATAGGCTCAGAAGCTCATCTATGGCAGAGGGGCTGGGATATCTTGTCCAGTGGTGATGCCACAAAAGGAGGGGTAAGGTGAGAAGGAGCAAGAGAGTTGATATCCAGAAACCACAGGCAAGCAGGCAAAGGTCACAGAACACCTGCTGTCTAGTAAGGTGAGACAAGTGTCCAGGCTGAGGGTGGCTGGATTTGCAACAATTATTAAAGGCTAGTATTGTTAATATTTAAAGCACTCTTATAGTTTCATAAGAAAAAGATAGCACTCTATAGTAAAAGGAGACAGATGTAATGGGCAGATATTTCCCAAAAATGTAGTAAAAAATAGAAATAGATATCTAGCCTCACCAGTAATTGAAGAAAAATAAAGGAGTGCATGTGGGACTGTATGATTCTAGGGGACCATCTGAATTGTTTATCAATATTTAAATGTTCTCAGGGTACTAAATGAGAAAAATATGCAGCCAAGAATACTTTATCCAGCTAGGCTGTCATGGAAAATAGAAGGAGAGATAAAAAGCTTCCAGGACAAACAGAAACTAAAGAATTTGCAAACACGAAACCAGCCTTACAAGAAATATTGAAAGGGGTTCTCTAAGCAAAGAGAGCCTAAAAGCAACATAGACCAGAAAGGAACACAGACAATACACAGTTACAGTCACCTTACAGGCAATACAATGGCACTAAATTCCTATCTTTCAATAGTTACCCTGAATGTAAATGGGCTAAATGCCCCAATCAAAAGACACAGGGTATCAGACTGGATAAAAAAACAAGGCCCATCGATATGCTGTCTGCAAGAGACTCATTCTAGACCCAAAGACACCCCCAGATTGAAAGTTACGGGGTGGAAAACCATTTTCCATGCTAATGGACATCAAAAGAAAGCTGGGGTGGCAATCCTTCTGTCAGACAAATTAGATTTTAAACCAAAGACTGTAATAAGAGATGAGGAAGGACACTATATCATACTGAAAGGGTCTATCCAACAAGAAGATCTAACAATTGTAAATATTTATGCCCCTAACATGGGAGCAGCCAATTAGATAGCCATTTAATAACAAAATCAAAGAAATACATTGACAATAATACAGTAATAGTAGGGGACTTTAACACCCCCCTCACTGAAATGGACAGATCATCTAAGCAAAGATCAACAAGGAAATAGACTTTAAATGACACACTGGACCAGATGGACTTCACAGATATATTCAGAACATTCCATCCCAAAGCTATAGAATACACATTCTTCTGTAGTCCCCATGGAACATTCTCCAGAATAGATCACATCCTGGGTCATAAATGAGGTCTCACCCACTACCAGAAGGTTGGGATCATTCCCTGCATTTTTTCAGACCACAATGCTTTGAAACTAGAACTCAATCACAAGAGGAAAGTGGGAAAGAACTCAAATACATGGAGGCTAAAGAGCATCCTACTGAAGAATGAATGGGTGAACCAGGAAATTAAAGAATTAAAAAGATTCATGGAAACAAATGAAAATGAAAACACAACTGTTCAAAATTTTTGGGATGCAGCAAAGTTCTAAGAGGAAAGTATATAGCAATACAAGCCTTTCTCAAGAAACAAGAAAGGTCTCAAATATACAACCTAACCCTACACCTAAAGGAGCTGGAGAGAAAACAGCAAATAAAGCCTCAACCCAGCAGGAGAAGAGAAATAATAAAGATCAGAGCAGAAATCAATGAAATAGAAACCAAAAGAACAGTAGAACAGATCAACAAAACTAGGAGCTGGTTCTTTGAAAGAATTAATAAGATCGATAAACCCCTGGCCAGACTTATCAAAAAGAAAAGAGAAATGACCCAAATAAATAAAATCATAAATGAAAGAGGAGAGATCACAACCCATACCAAAGAAATACGAACAATTATAAGAACATATTATGAGCAGTTATATGCCAGCAGATGAGACACTCTGGAAGAAATGGATGCGTTCCTAGAGACATATAAACTACCAGAACTGAACCAGGAAGAAATAAAAAACCTAAACAGACCCATAACCAGTAAGGAAATTGAAGCAGTAATCCAAAATCTCCCAACAAACAAGAGCCCAGGGCCAGAAGTCTTCCCAGCGGAATTCTACCAAACAGTTCAAGAAGAATTAATACCTATTCTTTTGAAACTGTTCCAAAAAATAGAAATGGAAGGAAAACTTCCAAACTCATTTTATGAGACCAGCATTACCTTGATCCCCAAACCAGACGAAGACCCCACCAAAAAGGAGAATTAGAGACCAATATCCCTGATGAACATGGATGCAAAAATTCTCACCAAAATACTAGCCAATAGGATCCAACGGTACATTGAAAGGATTATTCACCATGACCACGTGGGATTTATTCCTGGGCTGCAAGTTTGGTTCAACATCCGCATATCAATCAGTGTGATACAATACATTAATAAAAGGACAAGAACGATATGATCCTCTCAGTAGATGCAGAAAAAGCATTTGACAAAGTACAGCATCCTTTCTTGATTAAAACTCTTCACAGTGTAGGGATAGAAGGTACATACCTCAATATCATAAAAGCCATCTATGAAA